>NC_052357.1:73159058-73258479 GCF_009727055.1 Benincasa hispida | reverse complement strand
GTTAGTTGAACGAGCCTACGGTTCTTGGTATGTTCTTTTAATTCAATTTAATTTTTATATCACTGATCTAGTTAATTTAAATTCTAAATTATCAATTTAAAAATTTAGGTGGAGAGACAAATTTTGTGTGACTAGGACAACCACACATGTAGTCAGCCAATATAGATATACGTTTGATCTGCTTCAACCTGAACATGTATATTACACTGAACCTAATTGATTATTTTATACACCTTTTTGTTGTATTTGTCTTTAATATTCTCTAATATAATATTTTGTGTTTTAGGTTATTTGGGAGCCGTACAAAATTATTATGCATATTTTGCCTATTTTTTGTACGAATGGTCAAAATATATGGCAGATGATGAGTCCTCTCATATGTTTTCACATTGGTGAGTGGCATCTTCCTGACAGGGTGATGAGACAATTCGGTTTTCAGTAGGATGTCCCATCGCCTTGTAATACTGAACCCGTACTACATGATATTGACCTAAGGACTGGAGATTGGTCCGAAAAAGTTGTACATTTGGTAGTGCGATGGCACTATCGTGCAAGGTTTATTGTAGTGGGGATTTCTCTTGAACAGTTTGACATATATGTCACTCCAGAATATATTCATTGGTATAATAATATCACAAGGCGCTATGTCACTCGCCCGGGAGCAGCTGTGGGTTATCTGGTAAATGAAGGAATATTATCTATTTTTTTTTAATTTAAATTTATTTTAAATATTGTCTAATTGTTTTATAATTCATAGAGATCGAACAACAGTAGACTCCGTGAGGTTGCGAATGATCCGAACTAGGTTCTTGCTATATGTAGTGACAACCAAAGCTATATGGAGGAAATTCATTATATGTACGATATACCTATTGTTCCTCCACCAGCTCCTAGACGTAGAGGACCTGTTCAGGAAAATGATAAATTTGATGAGGTTGCACATAATGTGGAAGAGTTGCCTCCTATGACACAGACACAAAGTCAAATTGATTATGTTAGTCTGATGATGATGATGCCAGCATTTGGTTCAGGACATTATGACTTAGAGGTTGTTCTTTTGTCTTCATACGTGCATGGACATGGTTGGGGTCGTGGAGAGCATAATGAATATTTATATTATGAAGCGCCTGCAGAGGTACCAGAGCAACATCAAGAAGAACCCGAGCAACCTCAAGTTCGAAGTCGACGACGACAACCAGCTCGAAATCGACGACGTTCGCCTTGTAAGACACATTGATTTTTGTAATTATTTTTATATAAATGAGATATTTAATTTTACATTTTTTTTAATTTTTATGAGTTATTATTTTTTTAATTTATTATTTTTAGAGTTTAAATAAAATATTAAAATATTTTTAGAAATTGTTTTTATAAAATGGAAAATTAAAAAAGAAAAAAAAAGAAAGGATTAGAAAGAAGAAGGTGGAATGTGTAATAATTAAAAAGGGAAAAAAAGAGGAAAATTTGTACGATATTCTCGCTCACGCTCAAAATCTCATTCTTGCTCTCGCTCTCGAATTTGATTAGGAAGTTCAATGGCAAAAAGAAGGAGATTCATTAGCCGTTATTTAGTAGATGACGGAATCCGTAAAAATTATTCAACAAGCTTTGGAAGGAATTCCAGGGGACTTTATGAAAATTTAGAAATATAGAGGAAGGTCTCCAGAATGATAATTAAACAGACTCAATAATAATGTTAGGAAGGACAAGGTCGAGGGTTCAAAGTTCGACTTACAAATGAAAGGAAGGTCGAAGGTTCAAAATTCGACTTACCTAGGTCGAATTTTCAACCCTCGACTTATTTAAAAAAAAAAAAAATATTTTTACAAATAGTTTGAAAACAACGATATTTTCTTAAATAATTTTTAAAAGGACAATATCCTTTTAATTTTCCCCATCTTCGACTCTAAATTTTTTTCTCCACCATCACATATTATATAATAATAATAATAAATAAATAAAAAAAAGATCTCCTCCCTCATACTTGAAAATACGTAATTCAACTCGGGCAATATCAACGTGCCGTAATGAAACAGAGAACCAACTGATGATGGAGTATCCAACTTTAAAGGAGGCCCATAACTTTAGCCTCTATCTCTTAAGTTCTAACTATCTTCAACTGCCACTTCCTCGGAGCTCAGTGGCTGGCGCCGCTGTACGGCACTCTTCTTTGATGTTAAAACCCTTTCTTTCGATCCTCTTCCATCTCCGGCTGCCACCATGCAACCGTCTCCCTCGTTAATTACTGGCCCTGTCAGAACTCTAACGACCACCGCCCGACCTTCCGCGATCATCATCCAAGCCTATCAGCAGTACCATCAACCTAATCCAAATTTCATTAGTTTTTTTGGGTATAGACCTGACCTTGTCGGTGCTTGTACCCGTAGATTTTCTGCTTGTGCAAGTCCCAGCTCAGGGCCTCAAGTTCCGGCCACTTCTGCTCCGTTAATCCAATCTCATCTTGGCGCTACGTCTCGGATGTCGACACTGGGAAAGTTGGATACCATCGAGGAGGAGCTTGAAAAGGTCATATGCCTCTAATTGCTGGATGCCTGTTTAATTCATCAGTAGCTTTTGTAGTGTGACAATATCTCTTCGTGGGATTTCAGGCCATTTATCGATGCCGATTCATGGCATTTTTGGGCGTTTTAGGGTCTTTAATTGGCTCGGTACTCTGTTTCATCAAGGTATGATGATTCATTTCCGGCTCTCTATCATATTGTTCTATTGTCATAGGCCATGATGTATGTTTCATTGGTCTGTGTTAAGAGATCTTCGTTCTATTTACTCGAAATTGCTTATTTCGTATCTTCGTTCTAAGGCTATTATTAGTTGATTAGTTTGGTCTGCGTTATAAAGACATGATGGTGGCAAAGCTCCTTGAAATTACATTTAAGAGCAATGAACTAAGGATGTAGCTCGTCTAAACCAATTGAGATTCGTGAATGTCTTTTTCCAATAAAGTTGTCAACAATAGAAAGTGAACTTCCTTTATGACTTCCCTTCGCTCCTTTAAGTACATATTTGGAAGTGATTTTAATATAGTTATAATAACTTTTGTTATGTTCAAAACCACTCAAAACACAACTTAATCACTCAAAATTAATTTAATATTTAATTTTTTACACTTTTAAATGCAATTTTCATATCATCAAAATTGGTTTTGAAGGATTAAACATATGTTTAAAGTGATTCAATCACTCCCAAACATGCCCCAAAGTACTTCTCTCCTTCCTTTATGACTTCCCTTCTCTCATTTCAATAAATGTGACTTGATTCGATAGACCAGCATATTTTTAAAACTTTAGTTTGTTTTATCAGTGCTTCAAACTATTCCCTTCTTATTCCATCCATGGATTGTGGATGAATTGTTTACAGGTAATTTGTTTTAGGTTTACTTTTTGTATGTGGGCATTCTTGTAAGAGGCAGAGACATGGATGGTCTCGCATACAAAAGTATACACGCAAGTTCTGTTTGATAATGTTGTCTAGGACAAGAATTGTAGGATTTAGAACTGTCGGGAGTAAATGATCTGAAGATTTTTTTTTTTTTGAAGAAACTGTAATTAGTTGGAGACTATATGGTATCTTCGTCTTTATGCTCTTGTAGATTGGTAGTTAAATAATCATTAACACCACAAGTTGATTGATGTTCCATAAATTTCTTACTTTCAATAAGTATATGATACGTGCTCTGCCTTTCTCGATATTCCAATTTTATACTTTGTGTTTGTGCAATGCAGGGGTGCGTTCATGTAGCAGCATCTTTCTCAGAGTACTTTGTAAATCGTGGAAAAGTGATCATGTTGCTAGTTGAGGCCATAGGTACTCTCGAATTAATGTCCTTGTCTTTATTTCTATTTGTCTAATGTGTGTTAAATGTTCGTAATTTTGCTATAAAAAATATCTTTGAATCATCATAGAAATTTTTTTTGATCCAGTGCCAAGTTTAGGTTGCATACTGGGTCACACGATCTGTAGAAGTTACACGTTTTCATTATTGATAGGTGTTTTGATAGCAATTACTCACTGAATTGAACCAATTTTTTTGAAGTGCATAATACTCAACTGAGGAATGTGATTCATGTATATATATTTGGTTTATATGCTTTTGATCCTAAACATAAAAGTATATGCAACTTCCGACTGTCCAAGTTCTAAAAACACTGTTACTTTGCACATCAAAATGCCATAACTTGGTTATAATAACATACTGTAAATGATCTTTTGACAGTATATCAGTGTCATGTGGATTAAAGATAATACTTTACATAATGAGTACCAAAATTTTACATCCAACCAAATATAAAATAAATCAATTTCATTCATCCCCGATAAGTAGTTGTGGCGCTTTCTTTGAGAATTTGATAAGGTTATTATGAATATACATGCCCTTTCCCTTTGAATGGCTCTCGAAGGGGTTTTTGAGAGGTACTACTACAAATCCATTGAAAGTTATTTCTGAATGGGTTCCCTTTCTTCTCCCAGTTTGTCCTGTTCTGTAGGCGATAAATGCTGGGTTGAATATTTATTTTTGGGAAGACAAGTGGTTGTAGATAGATCCGTTTTCTCTTTGTTTCCTTGTCTTTATCATTTTCCTCCTTGAAATTTTACTATGTTGCCTCTATCCTTCCATCTTCCAGTAGCTTTTCATCTATGGTTTTCGTGCCCCCTCTTTGATAGGGAGTCTAACGCGTGCTTCTTCTTTGTGTTTTCCCATCTTTTCCTTGCTCAAAATCCCTGAGAATATTAATATTATTCTTAAATGTTAATGATTTTGTTTGGCAGATCCTCCATTGAATTATACAGTGGATCTCGTGTAGAGGTTTTTGCCCACTTTGATTGGGATTTAGTGTTCTATCCTTTCTGGGGGAGCAGTCGAGGATTTGGATTATCTCTCATCTTGTCAGTTTGTTAATTCAGTGCAGAGTAACTTTTTTGGGATGTTTAACTTCAACTTGGCCTGGTCAAAGAGTTGCAGCTTGGTGTTGTGGGAGTTTCTTATTCTTTCCCATTCCCTCTTTAGTTAAAAAGGCTACATGTTGTGGTTTGCTCGTCTTTGTGCTATTGTTTGGAGTCATTGGAGAGAAGGAAATCATAAGATTTTAAGAGGGATCAAGAGACCTTTCGGATAAGTGTGTTCCTTTGTTAGATATCATGCCTTTCTTCGGGTCTCCTTGTGTAGAGATTTTTGTAATTACCCTTTAGGCCTTATCTTGCTTCACTGGAGCCCCTCTTAGGTTGGTTGGACTATTCTTGGATTTCTTTTCTTCTTCTTCTTGTTTGTGTTTTTGTGTATTCATTCATTTTATCTCAGTGAAGGCATCGCTTCCTATAAAAGAAAAAAAAAAAACAAAAACAATTTTCAAGGTCATTGATATCTTGTTTCAATTGGTATGCAGATGTGTATCTCTTAGGAACTGTGATGCTAGTCTTTGGCACGGGTCTGTATGAGCTGTTTATCAGCCATCTTGGAAGTGCACGGTCATCATCAAAGAGTAGCGTCGAGCATAAATCAAACTTATTTGGCTTGTTTACTTTAAAGGTGAGTGGATCTTATCCGTGTAACCGTGATACAGTTTCTCTACTGTTACCTGCCACTTGGTGGTTCTTATTATTGTGATTGATTGTAGTTCTTCAGTCTGAGTCTGTTTGTTTATGGGTTAAAAATTACATTTGTCCCTAGGAAAATTTGTTATATTTAGTTCTTGAACTTTGTGACGTTGGAGTCCCTATCATGAAAGCCGTATTAAAGTGAATCCGTGTGTAAAAAAGTAAAAGTAAAGGTCATATGTGCAAAAAATAAGTAATGGACTAGTGGGATCTAGGGAACTGCCATGTCAAATCCACAGTTTAAAACTATAGGAACTATGTTACACATAAAAATACTTGAACTGAATGTGTTTTTAGACCTTGTTTATTCAGATGTACCTGTTTCTGAGGTATGAATAACATTCTAGTTATCGTTGGATGTTTGAACTGTAATTGATCTGATTTTGCTACTCAAGCCTAAAAATGGATTTTGATAATCCCATACCCAATATCTCATTGATTTCAAAGTATCAAAATTTTTACCTTTAAGTGGTTCAATTGAATCCAAGTGATCTGATATTAACTTGCACACTAGAACACATAGGGGTTGTTTGAGCCCCCAACTTTAAGTAATTATAATAGTTGGTGTTTTTCAACTATTATAATCTATAGTTAACTATAAATATTACTATTTTAAATCTTTATTTGTTACAGTGTTTATTATTTTTTACTCATCCTCTCTCTCTCAGTTATCTTGTTTACTATTTTCTACGTAGACTAAAATAGTTTACACCTCAAACACAAACTATTATAACCCACAGACTATAATAACCATTGACTATAATAATCAACTCAACGTCCCAAATTTCTCCATATAGATTATCTAATGTTCCTTTATATTAAAGGGTCTCCTTACAGTTTTATATGATTGTATTTCTGCAGGAACGACCTAAATGGATGAACATGACGACCGTTAACGAACTGAAAACAAAGCTGGGGCATGTCATAGTGATGCTGCTTCTAATTGGGTTCTTTGACAAGAGTAAAAAGGTGGTTATACAATCTCCAGGTGATTTGCTTTGCTTAGCTGTTTCAATATTCCTTTCCTCTGTTACCCTGTTTTTGCTGACTAAACTAACTGAATGAAGGTAATTAGATATGTACAAATATATATGTGTAATACCCTTTCTTTTGGTCTTTTTAGTTATTTGTTTTCCCTTTTTTTGCCCCCCTTGAAAACAGTTAGAAACCATGAAATGTTATTGTAAATGGGTGTGTAAGATTACTGTAAGAAGATGCTGTTGGAGTGTAGATTGGACTGCAAATGAGTGAATAAATAAAGCAATGAAGGTTTGAGAATAAGAACTGTAGAATTGTACAAGCAATGGGAATTTTGAGAGTGATGTGTTACTATACTTTTTGGGAAAATAAATAATTTACACTCATAGCAAATACTTAGAATTATACAACCCAACCAAGAATGTAGTAGGAAAAGTGCATAAATTTTATACAAACATTTCTAAAATTGTGTACAGCCAAAAGGTAATTGATATATATTTATTCTCTTAAGTTTGGAAGTTCAAATCTTTATACCACACTTGTACTTCAAAAAAAAAAGAAAAAAAAAAGAAAAGTCCATACATACATATCAAGTTCTACGAGGAAAAAAAAAACAATAATCTTGTCAAATCACCTAGAATAATACATAGCGTTATATATATATGAACCTTAAGTTATTAATGGTTCAATTTCCTCCCTAGAGTCGTAACGACTTAAATTTATGTTATATTTCTACGACGCTACTATGTGTATGTATAGGCTTGATAATAAATCTCTTGAGGAAAAATTAAATAAAAGAAATAAAACTTTTATTTTATAAACAAAAAGCTCAAGTAATAAAATCTTGAAAACATTGTTTGGGGTACTCCTGACAAAAAATTTAGAATAAATAACAATTAAACAAATTAACCAATGGACAAATGAAATAATCATGAATTTTAGAATGCTAGACTCCTAAATCAGACCTTATCAAAAGAGGCCTAAGTGCGGAAGTGATGACATATCCAAATGACCAGATCACCGATCTCTCCTGTCATTTGCCGGTCTATCCTTATTTTTACTTGAAAAACATGAAAGGAAAAGGATAAATATATAAATACACTAAAAAAGCAACTCACTACTGGGCCCATTGAGTGAACTATTAGACTCCCTATCGGGGCTAGGTGCACATTACGCATTGTAGGCATAGGCATAAGCATAAGGGGCGAACCCGAAGGCACACTTTCGTAGCTAGTGACCTCGGAGGGACACAATCATAAACATAAGTGGTGATCCCAAGGGACCCGTACATAGGTATAAGGTATGAGTTTGAAGGCTCACTACTTACGATGTGCATAGTCGGTAAGAAGGCTAACAACCACTATAATTCAACTTAGGCATAAGCATACAATTATAGTCATAAATCATGCTGAAGAAATTTCAAAACGGTCTCTAAATCCATCTATTAGTAAAAAATGTATAAAAAACATACTATCAAGATTTTCATGGCAAAAACACGAGTTTCTACGACTCCAACCGACCAACAAACATGTTATAAAAATCCAAATTAACATCAAGACCAATACTTAACTAGCACACACTTAGGTTCGAGAGTGAACCGGCGGTGGGTAACTTATCTTGATATTCAAGCTCAACTATCAGCAATTAAACCTCCACTTAGCTTTGAAAAAAAAAAATCTCAATCAAGGCACCTGGACGAAAAAAATATAAATAACCTTAATTTCAAAGTCCAAAGCCCAAATCCAAGACAAACATTACACAAAACTAAAACCACCTACCCAACATTTGGTTTACTCCAACCCATTACAAGATTCCGCCCAGAACTCCAACCTAAATGTAAACAAGAACCAAATACTCAATTTATTTATAACAATTTTTCCCAAACTTCATAAGTCGCGACACCTTAAAACTTACCAAAGAAAACAACCAAGAATCGCATTTGGCATTGTCGGACAGCACACTTGTAGCTTCCAAAACTTCCTTCAACCTTTCCAACATAGCGGATGATCCAAATTAGACCAAACCCAAATGGACATTTTAAAAAAAACCCACACAAGAAAAGCCAAATAAGCCTTAAATCTCACCCACAAATCCAAGATTTCTGACGAACGGAGCCAATGAACAGAAAGGACGAGCCACTGGCCGAAAGAGTGGCTGAAATTGTCGATGGAACTGGACGGCAAACGAACTAGAATGGCACTGGCGAGGGCTGAGGTGCGGCTGGGCTGAATGTCAAATCCTATTCAATCCTATAAGGAGGTTTTATGGCAATTTGAACTAATCCTATATGAAGAAATTTATATTTTTCTTGATGTTGAAGAATTGATTGTCTTGAGACTAAACGAAGAGTTTCTGAGAGTTCTGTGGTTCTAATTCTATAATCTTGAAGAAAATCAAAATTTCCTATTTGATAAATAATTTTAATATCTACTTTTGATATATTCCAATTATGGAGGTTCTTTTCTATTTTTGTTATTTGAAGCTCTACACTGTTGACTATGAAGAGTTGAGAATTATTTGTAAAATCTTCAATTATGTTTGAGTCTTTTGTAATATGTGCTTTAGAGGTCTTTTCCTAGTTTTTTTTTTGGTGTTTTGTCTTGAGAGAAAAAGAACCTATACTCTGTCAAAATTTAATAAAGGTTCTTTAATTCTATACACCCGTCTTGTTATTTCAAAACCCAAAAGTCAAATAAGTCTTTAGCATTTGTATATTTTGAATAACTATTCTATTTATATCAATAATTTTTAGCATTTTTATATTTTCAAGACCTACTTTAATTTTCCTAGAGTTTTCTTCATCATTTCCCACCGTTCCATTATATTAAACTTAATCTCATCAATACCCACATATTCATCTTTTACATAATTTCTATCTCATACAATCATCATTTCCCTCAATTGCCACGTGTCAAACATGCATGCCCACTAACTACATGCACCTCTTCCAACATGCATCCACAAGAATGGTATCGAAGCCTTGCATGTTAGTAGAGTGGATTAGTTCAATTAAATTAGCGTTAAAGATTTATAAGCCTTTGTCTTAATAATATTCTAAATATCTTTTGTGGTAATAATCAAGTTTTGCTAAATAATTCTATTGAATAGCACTTTGGTAAATCTTGTGTTCCCGACAGCAGAATCGTAAGACCGTTAGTAAGCTTGGTGTTCCATTGTTGTAGAATTTTAGCATCTTGATTGCTCTTCACAATAGATAATTAGAACCTTAATAAGATTTTAAACTTTAAATTTTTAATGTCAAAGTTAATTGGAAAAATACTCTCTAAAGTACATATTACAAAAGATTCAAACATAATTGAAGATTATACCATAGTCAATAGTGAAAAGCTTTAGATAGCAAAAACAGAAAAGAACCTCCATAATTGGAATATACCAAAAGTAGATATTAAAACTATTTATCCAATAAGAAAATTTGACTTTCTTCAAGAAAATAGAATCAAAACCACAAAACAATAAGCCCCAATTTAATAAACCTCATAAACTCTTTGTTTATTCTCAAGACAATCAATTCTTCAACACCAAGAAAAATATAAATTTCTTCATATAGGATTAGTTCAAATTGTCATAGAACCTCTTTATAGGATAGGATTAGATACCTTAATTCTTTTACTATTATGTGATAGACGACATAGAAACTTTTCAAATTCAGTACTTTTTATAGTTGAATCAAATCTAGAGAGAGGACCCGTTTACTTTAATTGTTAACCAAACTTTTCAGTTTCATCAAGTAACCCGAATATACTTCAATCTTTATTATTGCTTTATATTAAAATTCTAAACATGAACTGGGAACCACAAACTGAATCCATTGGAGGAATATTTCGAATACACTACAAATTACTGCATACAATTTTATCCCCTAAAACTCTAAGACTTCTCCTAAAGATCAAACCCCTTTAAAGAAAGCCAATACTGAATACTCAAACACTTTTACTCCAAAAATGTTATCTTGGAATCAAATTACTCATAATCCCATATGGAATTTAGAAGACGCCTTTAAACCATCGATTGAGAACCCAAAATTAACCTAAAGTGTTGAAACGAAAATGGAAGTGTAGAAATACAGTTTCAATCTTAAAAAATGGAACTTCCTAGATTTTCTACTATGTATGAACCTCCTCAACCAAGTATTTCTATAAACCTTCAAGGAGTACGTTTTGTAATACAATACCACAACCTTTTTATACAAAAGATAAGGATCCAACTATATTTCCAACTCATTCTGATTTGCAAAACATTAATCAATTAAATGTTATTTCTAAACTCTTTATAATTAACAAAATAGAATTAGATAAAGAATTTTGGTCCGACAAAAATAAACTTTTAAGAAATATATTTTTTGAATCCTTTAATAAAACTGAACAAAGTGTGGTTCATGATGAATATTACAAAACAATGGAAAAACTTAAAATAAATAAATAAATAAATAAATAAATAAATAAATATATTTCTTCCATTGGATGAAATATAGGACATTATTAAAACATAACATCTCCTTCATATCAAACTATTAATACAAATATCTCTTCTCCTACATGGGAGACTACACGTCCTAAAAAATACATAACTTCTACTTATCTTCTTTTGAAAGAAATTAAGTTTCAAAATAACAATGATCAATAAGTGATAACTTCTCCTTTCAAAATGATTGACGTACTTGAAAGCGAAACAAAAATGCCTTCATTAAAAGTTATTAAAAATATATAATCCCAAAAAGGTAGGCTTGTTGAGTTGGCAATCTGGCCACTCACCTAATCAAAGGACCGCCTCAAAGGTAGAAGTTCCCAAAACACTCAGGATTAAGGTCATGTCACTTATGGTCGTTTAGGTGAGATGTAAATCTCAAGTATCAACGACGTTATATAAAGAGACGAATCATCTTGTGGTTCGATCTTATACAAACTCTTTGTATAGGACACTCCCACTCGCATGTCTCCACATGAATGGTCAGATCAACCATTCACAATAGTTGTAAACCTCTACAAAGTGGGCCGTATCCGTAGTGTCACCAAGAACAGGTATACCTCCTTAATCCTTATACTACATACCTTTTTAGGTTATTAAGACATGATCTATTTGTATATCTCATATACATGCTTAAGTTTACATACAATAACCATGGAGCTTTGTTTATTGGATATGAGTAAATGTAAAATAAAATAACTCTTATTTTATTCATAACAATGTATACAGTGTTTATAAACTACGAGACTTCGGGAGAATCAGGACACCACTCCCAACATTTCCAACCTTGTCCAAAACTTCAAGATTTTAGATGGTACAACGATGTTTTCTTAGGAAAAGTCTATAGCCGAACAAACTGCAATAATCAATATTAGAAAGAAAAATTCCTCTTAGGAATACCAAAATTGTTTATTGAAAAGGTACATCAAACAATAAGACAAACTTATCATGGTACAATTCCTTTTGGTAATATAACCTACGGTGAACTAATTAACTTTATATACAATGAAGGTTTAGCTTTATGCACAGACCTTAAACTGAAAGCAAAAATGAAAAATGAATTTCATAAGCAAAAAGCAAGAACTTGAATCATTTTGTACTCAATATGGTTATGAGAAAATACAAGCTCCATCAGCAAGAACACGACCAAGAAATTTAGGAAAAAAAAATTAACAGGAAATTTTATAGAACCCAAGGATATTTTCAAAATAATCAAAACAAACAAAATTATAAATTAAAACAAAAAACAAGATTTAAAAATACTAAGAAGAGAAAAGAAATTACTTTGTTATAAGTGTAGGCAAAAAGGACACATAGATTCCAACTGTCCAATGAAAGGAAAAATTAATAGCTTAGAAATAGAAGAAGATTTAAAAATTCAATGATTAAATTTATTAACATCTCCAGATCCTTCCTCTTCATTAGATAGCAATGAAGAATCCTCTTATGACCAAATTTTTGCAATCCAAGAAAATACTGATAATTTTTATTCCGAAACATCATTATCCTCTTGTGAAAATCAAATAGGAACATGTACATGCAATAAAACTATAAATGTCATTTTAAGAGACCAAAAAATTCTTTTTGAAGTTATTAGTCAAATTGAAAATTCATAAATTATAAAAGAATATTTTGAAAAACTTAAAGATCTTATTATAGAATAACCTAAACAATAAAATTTCCAACATTACAATCTTAAAGAGATATTTTCTCGCTTCGAACCTAAAACAAAACCAGTAACTATTCATGACCTTCAAAGAGAAATAAATACAATAAAAGAAGAAACATCTAACATTAAAAAAAGAAATTTCTCAAATTAAATTTGAACTCTCATCACTTCAAACTAATAAATAATTGATCAACCTTCCACTTTTCAAAATCCTAAAAACATTAAAATTAATAACAAAACCAATGAAATTTCTCATAAATTTTTTATCAATCTTATCAATAAAGTTTAATTACAAAAATGGTACTCTATTATTAATCTTGTCATAAATAAGGAATACAATTTAATTTGACTCAAGAGCTTATTAAAACTGTATACGAGAAGGTTTAATACCCTACCAAATACTTTGAAAAAACTTTAGGAAAATATGGTATCAGTGGTCAAAGATTACAAATTTGCGACAAACTCTCAAATGCACATATTTGCAATCAAGGATATTGTTTTAAAAATACATTTATATTAGTTAAGGACTTAGATGATGAAATAATATTAGGAACTCCATTCCTATACCAACTTTATCCATTTTCGGTAAATGAGAAAGGAATAATTTCAAATATTTTAGATCAAAATATTACCTTTAAATTTGTAAATCTCATATCCACTAAAACAATACATTCTTTCAACATTCCTCAATATTTAAAATTATTAATTCTATCAAAAGAAAAACACAACAAATACAATCTCTAAAAGAAGAAATAAATCATAAAACAATTGAAAAATAAATAGATGATCCTTATATTCAAAATCAAATTAATCAATTCAATAAATTAATTGAAAAGAAAATATGTGTTTCCATTCCTAATGTCTTATGGGAAAGAAAGCAACATATTGTCAGCCTCTCATATATTAAAGGTTTTCATGAATAAAAAACTCCTACCAAAGTAAGACCTATACAGATGGATGCTGAATTATTAAAACATTGTCATAAAAAAATTCAATAATTTTTAGAAACATTACTCATACGACCTAGTAAATCACCCTGGAGTTGTGCAACTTTTTATGTTAATAATCAAGCAGAAATTGAACGAGGAGTGTCTCATCGTGTAATCAATTACAAACCTTTAAATTTTGTTTTAGAAGGATACGTTACCCCATACGAGCAAATTCAAATTGCTGAAAAAAAAAAGTATAAAACAACATTCAATGTTCCATTTGGACAAATATCAATGGAATGTAATGTCATTTGGATTAAAAAATATCCCTTCTAAATTTAAAAATATAATGAATGACATTTTTAGTCCATGTTAAGAATTCACAATTGTTCATATTGATGATGTTTTAATCTTTTCACAATCCACATAACAACATTTTAAACATTTGAAAACATTTTTTTTACAAAATAATTAAACAAAATGGTTTAGTTGTTTCTCTATCTAAAATAAAATTATTTCAACAAAAAATAAGGTTCTTAAGATACCATATTTTTTAAGGAAAAATAAAACCTATTCAACGATCGATAGAATTTGCTAATAAATTTTCAGATGAAATCACCAATAAAAATCAATTACAAAGATTTTTAGGTTGCTTAAATTAGATATCAGACTTTATTCCAAATTTGATACAAACATGTGAACTTTTATATAAAAGACTTAAAACTCCCCCTCCATGGACTCATCAACATACATGCACCATTAAAACTATCAAAGGTGTAGTCAAGAGTTTTCCATGTTTATCCATCATCTACCCACATGCATTACTCATTGTAGAAATAGATGCACCAGATATAGGATATGATGGTATTCTCAAACAGTCTATTAATGGTCAAGAACAACTAGTTAGATATAATTCGGTATCTAGCTAAGATCTCAAAAAAATTATTCAACCATAAAAAAGAAAATTTTATTAGTTGTTTTATGTACAAACAAATTCTAAAGTGATTTAATCAATAAAATCTTTTTTAATATGTGTTGACTGCAAAGCAGCTACAGATGTTTTGCAAAAGAATGTTAAAAATCTGGTTTCTCGACAAATTTTTTCCAGATGACAACCAATACTTTCTTGTTTTGACTTCAAAATTGAAGCTATAAGAGGAAGTACAAACTCTCTTCCCGATTATCTTTGAATGAATTTCTTCAAGGAAAGAGTGAAAGAGAGAAATAAAAGAAAGAATGAGTTCTACTTGCAAGAAAGAAAAAAAGAATGATCGTGATCAAGAACAAAAACAACGATCAATACTTCAACAAACCAAAGCCTCGTACTCTCAACGTTTCAATTTCTCAAAGGAGAATCATCATAAGCAATCGAGGATTGAAAAGGAAAAAATCCTCAAACAATACCGTTATCAAATCAATTTCAAAATTTGGGATCACCATCCCATCAAGGCCTTCTGTCTTGACGATAAACTCTCCTATCAAAACTAAGGAGTCATCCACTCCTCCAACCACTTACACCCAAGCCATTACAAACTCAAATTCTCAAATTTTGGAAGTTATACCCTCAAACAAAACCTTTAATTATCGACCATCTTCATCTACTTCTTACCATGATAAAATCTAAATTTTATATATTACAACTCTTAAGCCAAAATTCCTAGGTAACTCAATTCGTGAAATAGTCCAAAAAGCATTTTTGTCAAATTTTCATTTATTCCAAATCAATCACAAAAAAATCGTTTATTCTATGAATTTATTCTTGTTGATACCGATTTAATTGAAATTACTCATAACAAAAACAAAGACGACCCTAACAAAATTGTCTTTTCAAAAGTTAGGATTCTTCATGTCCTATCTTCAATCAAATGGAATCAAAATATTTATACTGAAAAACTATTTTCTCATCAATCTCTTCCACAAACTTATTCTTACATCGATCATCAAAATGCTTGTAAAATATGTTTTGGTTAAACAATTTTAATCATTCCTAGTTCATAATGTTTGAAAAAACATGTATGCAAAATTTTCCATTATGGTTTAATGATTGGTGGGATATATTTAGCCTTAATGAGGTTATCCTACCATATCCAATTCTTGAAAGTTTTAAATACTTTTCAAATAACATTTTCTCATATTCTTTTAATATAACTCTACGTTTTTCAAATTATTTTCATCCGGCATGGATCTTTTGCTGGAATTGCTCAATTATAAAATCAAATGGAATCTCCTGTCTTTCTCGAACATATAGAATCAAATGGTGGGACAAATTCAACACGGCTGTTGCTTAAAAAAATATGGTGGAAAAATAGTTTTCCATCTATCCCTACAATATGAAGCCAAACTTAAAAAAAAAGTCAATAATTTTTTTACTCATAAATCAAAACTGGTGGCAGCAATGGCAAGTATAAAAAAGAAGAACTCAAGATTATCGTTCAATAAATTTCGTCTCAATCCAATATCAATCAAGAAGAAAATACATCCAACATTTGAGAAGATGATGAAAATGAATTTACAAATTTTATGCATCACATTTATACTCCATCTCAATCCACCAATCCAAATTAGTAGAAGATAGAATTCTCAAATTACAGATGAAGAAAAAAGTATTGTACATGTGTCACTGTGTCAAAGTATTGTACAGATAAAATTTTAGACTTTAAAGTGTCATCTTCGGTAAAAACGTGTCCTACAATCCATGATGTAAAGAATAATGTGTTATTATAAATTATAAACGTGTCCTGTTAATGTAATGCATGAAAAGCTTCTCATCTATATATAAAGAAAACTTAGTATGGATCGAGAGGAGGGGTCTTTTCCTAGTTTTTTGTGTGTTTTATCTGGAGAGAAAAAGAACATGTACTTTTTCAAAATTTAATAAAGGTTCTGTAATTCTATACATTCATCTTGTTATTCCAAAACCTAAAAGTCAAGTAAGTTCTTAGCATTTTTATATTTTGAATAACTATTCTATTTATATCAATATTTTTTTAACGTTTTTATATATTCAAGCACCACTTTAATTTTTCAAGAGTTTTCTTCATCATTTTCCACAATTCCATTATATTAAACTTAATCTCATCAATACCCACATATTCATCTTTTATATAATTTCTATCCCATACAACCATCATTTTCCTCAATTGCCATGTGTCAAACATGCATGCATCCACCAACTATATCACCTCTATTTGATTCTGTATGTTTGGGAAAGACAGGAGATTCCATTTGATTCTATGATTAAGTAATTCCAGCAAAAGATCTACGGTAGATGAAAATAATTTGAAAAACGTAGAATTATGTTAAAAGAATTTGAGAAAATGTTATTTGAAAAGTATTTAAAACTTCCAAAAATTTGGTATAGTAGGATATCCTCATTAAAGCCAAATATATCTCACCAATCATTAAACCATAATAGAAAATTTTGAATACATATTTTGTCAAACCTGATGAACCAGGAATGAGTAAAATTGTTTAACCAAAACATATTGTACCAAACATTTTGATAATCGATGTAAGAATAAGTTTGTGGAAGAAATTGATGAGAAAATCTTTTTTTGGTATAAATACTTTGATTCCATTTGATTGGAGTTAGAACACGAAGAATCCTAAATTTTGAAAAGGCAATTCTGTTGCGGTCGTCTTTGTTTTTATTATGAGTGATTTCAATTGAATCGATATCAACAATAATAAATTCATAGAATAAACGAGTTTTTTGTGGATGATTTGGAATAAAATGGAAATTTGACGGAAATATTTTTTGGATTGTTTCAGCAATTGAGTTACCTAGGAATTCCGCCTCAATAATTATAATATATGAAGTTTGGGTTTTATTATGGTAAGGAGTAGATGAAGATGAAGATGGTGGATGACTTCTCAGTTTTGATAAGAGAAGAGTTTATTGTCATGGCAGAAGGCTTGAAGGGATGGATGATACCAAAATTTGAAATTTATTTGATAACGGTATTGTTTGAGGATTTTTCCTTTTTGATCCTCCACTGATTGCGATGATTCTCTTTTGAGAAATTGAAACACTTGAGAGTACGAGACTTTGGTTTGCGGAGGTGTTGATCGTTGTTATTCTTGATCACAATCATTATTTTCTTCTTTCTTGCAATTAGAACTTATTCTTTGTTTTCTTTCTCTCTTTTACTCTCCTTTCCAATCTTTCCTTGAAAAAATTCTTTTGTAAGATAATTGGGAAGAGAGTTTGTACTTCTTTTTATAGTTTCAATTTTGAAGTCAAAACAAGAAAGTATTGCTTGCCATCTAATAAAAATTTGTCGAGAAACCAGATTTTTAACATCCTTTATAAAACATCTGTAACTGCTTTGTAATCAACATGTATTAAAAAGCTTTTGTTGATTAAATTACTTTGGAATTTGTTTATTCATAAAACAATTGATAAAATTTCATTTTTTATGGTTGAATAATTTTTTTTTTGATATTGTAGCCAAATACCCGAATGATATCTAACTAGTTGTTCTTGACTATTGATGGACTATTTGAGAATGTCACCATATCTGTTTCTACAATGAGTGATGCATGTAGGTTGATGATGGATAAACATAGAAAATTCTTGACTAGACATTTGCTAGTTTTAATGATGCATGTATGTTGATGAGTCCATGGAGGGGGAGCTTTTTTAAGTCTTTTATATAAAAGTTCACATGTTTGCCTCAAATTTGGAATAAAGTTTGATATATAATTTAAGCAACCTAAAAATCTCTATAATTGATTTTTATTAGTGGTTTCATCTGAAAATTTATTAGCAAATTCTATCGGTCTTCAAATAAATTTTATTTTTCCTTGAAAAATAGCATATCCTAATAACCTTATTTTTTTGTTGAAATAGTTTTACTTTAGGTAAAGAAACAACTAAACCATTTTGTTTAATTATTTTGTAAAAGATTTTTAAATATTTAAAATGTTATTTTATGGGTTGTGAAAAGATTAAAACACCATCAATATAAACAATTGTGAATTCTTGATATGGGTTAAAAATGTCATTCATTATATTTAAAATTTAGAAGGGGCATTTTTTTAGTCCAAATGGCATTACATTCGTATTGTCCAAATGAAGCATTGAATGTTATTTTAGCAATTTGGATTTCCGGAATCTAGATTTCATATCGAATTTTGAAAAGACTAAGACATTTCTTATTCAGTTGATTAAGTCCTTGTTTGGTATAGGGTAACGTATCCATTCTAAAACATAATTTAAAGGTTTGTAATTGATTACCGGACGAGACACTCCTCGTTCAATTTCTGCTTGATTATTAACATAAAAAGCTGCACAACTCTAGGGTGATTTATTAGGTCGTATGAGTCCTTTTTTCTAAAAGTTCTTGAATGTAACGTTTTAATAGTTCAATATTCATTTGTATAGGTCTTGCTTTGGTAGAAATTTTTTATTCACGAAAACCTTTAATATATGGCAGACTGATAATATATTGCTTTCTTTCCCAGAAGGCATTAGGAATAGAAGCACATATTTTCTTTTCAATTAATTCATTTAATTAATTAATTTGGTTTTAAATATAAGGATCATCTAGTTTTTTTTTTTCAATTCTTTTATAATTTATTTCTTCTTTTAGACATTGTATTTGTTGTATCTTTCTTTTGATAGAATTAATAGTTTTAGATATTGAGGAATGTTAGAATAGAATATATTGTTTTAGTGGATATGGGATTTACAAATTTAGAGGTAATATTTTGATCTAAAATCTTTGAAATTATTCCTTTCTCATTTACCAAGAATAGATAAAGTTGGGATAGAAATGGAGTTCCTAATATTATTTCTTCATCTAAATTCTTAACTAATATAAAAGTATTTTTAAAACAATATCCTTGATTGCAAATATGTGCATTTGAGAGTTTGTAGCAAATTTGTAATCTTTGACCATTAACACCATGTAATTTTTCTGAGGTTTTTTCAAAGTATTTGGTAGGTATTAAACCTTATCGTATACAGTTTTGATAAGCTCCTGAGTTGATTAAGACCTTAGAAGTTAAATGGTCTTCCTTATTTATGACACGATTAATAATAGAGTAACATTTTTGTAATTGAGCTTTATTGTTAAGATTGATAAAAGATTCATGAGAAATTTCATTGGCTTTGTTATCAATTTTAATGTTTCTAGGATTTTCAGAAGTGGAAGGTTGATCAATTATTTGTTGAGTTTGAAGTGATAAAACTTCAAATTTAATTTGAGAATTTTCTTTTTTAATGTTAGATATTTTTTCTTTTATTGTATTTATTTCTCTTTGAAGGTTGGGAATAGTTATTGGTTTTACTTTAGGTTCGAAGCGAGAAAATATCTCTTTAAGATTGTAATATTGGGAAATTTGTTGTTTAGGTTATTTTATAATAAGATCTTTAAGTCTTACAAAATATTCTTTTTTAATTTATGGATCTTCAATTTGACTAATGGCTTCAAAAAAAAAATTTTGGTCTCTTGAAATGACATTTATAGTTTTATTGCATGTACATGTTTCTGTTTGATTTTCACGAGAGGATAATGATGTTTTAGAATTAGAATTATCAGTATTTTCTTGGATTTCAAAATTTTGGTCATAAGAGGATTCTTCATTGATGAAATGGAAGGATCTAAAGATGTTAATAAATTTAATAATTGAATTTTTAAATTTTCTTCTATTTCTAAGCTATTAATTTTTCCTTTCATAGGCCAGTTGGAACCTATGTGTCCTTTTTGATACATTTATAATAAGTAATTTCTTTTCTCTTTTTATTATTTTTAGATCTTCTATTTTGTTTTGATTTATAATTTCGTTTGTTTTGATTATTTTTAAAATATTCTTGGATTCTATAAGGTATTCTGTAAAAAAAATTTCTAAATTTCTTGGGTTGTTTTCTTACCAAGGGAGTTTGTATTTTCTCATAACCATATTGAATACAAAAAGATCCTACTTATTGCTTTTGCTTATGAAATTCATTTTTCATTTTTGCTTTCAATTTAAGGTCTGTGCATAAAACTAAACCTTCATTGTTTATAAAGTTAATTAGTTCACTGTTGGTTGGATTATCGAAAGGAATTATACCATTATAAGTTTGTCTTATTGTTTAAGTACCTTTTCAGCAAACAATTTTGATAATCCTGAAAGGAACTTTTTTTTCCAATACTGATTACTGCAGTCTGTTTGGGTGTAGACTTTGCTTAAGAAAACATCTTTGTGCTATCTAAAATCTTGAAGTTTTGGATGAGTAAGATTGGAAAGTATTTCAGAACTTCATTCTGTAAATCAAAGTTGCAACGACATCCTGTGTTTGATTGATTCCTGAGTCATTTTGTTCAACTTTAATGGCAGTTAATATTCTTGTTTTGTCATTTGAGGATACACAATTATCCTACCATCCTTTTAAATTTCCAGTGAATCTAGAAATTAGCATTTGAGGAATTTGGTGATCTGTAGTTTGGTATATCTTGTAAGCAGTGGCAGCTAAGGTCATCTTATACATTAAATTTAGAATTTGAAGTTCAGTCATGCCATCTATGTTCCATTCATAGATGTCATTTCCTATATATTGAGTCTGGGTTAATTGTTGTCTTTCTTCATATTGCATGACAGGAAGAGAAGGTCTGGAATTTCTTAATTTTGGATATCTAGAATTTGTTATCTTTTGAAGAGTAAGATTCTGAAATTGTTCTTCCAGGTTGTTATTAAAATTGTCTTCTAGTTCATGTATGTCATAATGATTTTCACCCGAAGTCTCACTAAGGGTATTAACTTTTGATGTTGATGTATTTAATGCTTTTTATGAGTTTAGATTTAAGTTTTATAATTGAAGGTTAATGTTATCTAAAATATTGTTAGATTCTTTACTTGAAAAAATAATTAATTTTAAATCTTTATTCGAAATTTCAAAAGGTTTAAACAAAGGTTTTGTCTTATCAATTGGTTGAGGTTGTTATTTATAGAATAATGTTGGGGTTCGAGTTTGGATTCTATTTTTTCCACTTGATTGGATATTGTATGTAAAATTTTATTGGAATAATTATTATGTAATTGTCTGATTTGGGAGCTGGGAACTCAGTTATACAAGATGGAATTCACTCCTTCCCCGAAGTAGGGGTAAGTAGATAGATTGCTCCCTTAAGGGTTGATTCCAGGTCTTGAACATAGTGGCCACACTTTTCTTTGGAAGAGAGGACTCAGTCATAGTCCTATGACTTATGTTTATTAGAGGGATTAGTGGTACTTAAAGAGTTAGATGTAACTATAGGGGCATAACGGTAAATTGATCCAACTATACTTATGAGCGATTTGTGAAGGGTTATCGCACTGTTGATTGGTTGATATGGGCACAAAATATATCTGCAGTAAGGAGAGTGAAGCTGTCGGTCTTTAGTGAAGTGTCCGACAGTTAACGGATGGTGGATCCCGTGACTAAAGAGTTTAGTCAGTTATTTACGTACCGTTGGAGCTTCAAGCTACAGGTCCATAAGGTCCCCTTGGTAACTCAATGGATTCAAGTTGAGAATCAGCTCTTGGAGTTGATTTGAAATGTTCAAATTGATAAGAGGAAATTCAATTATATATGATATAATTGGTGTGATGTATGAGATATATCAAGTGCATGATTAATATAAATATGATTTACATTAAGTACCATAAAATAGAAAAAAACTATGGTTTATATGTTTCATGAGATGAAATATTAAAAACTATAAGGTTATAAATATAATATGGTAAGTTGGTTATCATATTTATTTATAATAAATTAATTATTTGATAATTATTTCTTTTTCTCTAATAACCAATTGAGTGGGAGGTTATTGTGATCATATAGTAACCGTGAGATAAAAGGAAAAATATTTCCTAAATTAGATGTTACTTGATTCGAAAAAAAAAACTCACGGTTAAAGCTATCAAGTGAAATTGTTTCACTAAGCGGTAGCTAGTAGAGATACTAAACAATCATGGACTAAAACTATACGATAGTTCTTTCAGCTGATCATAGCTAAACGATCGCTTGACATTGTCTATACGATAGGCTGCCGTCTTTCTACACGATTGAGCACATCGTCTATACAATAGACTGTGTCATCTCCCACTTGCTCAATCGTCTACACGATCTTTGTTCCTCCAGTCTCTTTTCTCTAACCAAGATCATACAGAGCCCACAACTCTTGGATTCTCACACCGAGAATACCAAGGTAACTATTGTGGTGGTGTTCTCACTCAACTTGATTGATATCGAGGTTTTAGAGGCCGTTCGTTGGGTTCTTGATCGTTGGCCGTTCGTTGAGTTCGTGCTGTTGATCGTGTTGTTGTACCGGTTGTTGTGTTCGAGCGTTGCTATTCTTAGACACTGGTAGATTGATCGAAGGAGTTTGAAGAATGGTTCTTCAAAGGTATGTATATTTTATCCCTTGATTATCTTGCCTGCATGCTGTAATTTCTAGTTGTTGCATGACCTGTTAATTTCCGTTTTGTGACTGTAATTGTTTGTGTTCAATTTCAAATGGAACTTAGAACGATCATTCCGCTGCTCATGGAAATCCTCATGTATGATTTCCTTCAAGAAAGTATTTTAGAACTTCGTTCTTGAAATTGGACGGGTTCTCCTATAAAGTTTTTGGTAATGGTGTAAATAAAAAACTTTGTTCGTGCTGTTGATCGTGTTGTTGTACCGGTCGTTTTGTTCGAGCGTTGCTATTCTTAGTTACTGGCAGATTGATCGAGGGAATTTGAAGAATGGTTCTTCAAAGGTATGTATATTTTATCCCTTGATTATCTTGTCAGCATGCTGTAATTTCTAGTTGTTGCATGACCTGTTAGTTTCTGTTTTGTGACTGTAATTGTTTGTGTTCAATTTCAAATGGAATTTGGAACGATCATTCCGCTGCTCATGAAAATCCTCATGTCTGATTTCCTTCAGGAAAGTATTTTAGAACTTCGTTCTTGAAATTGGATGAGTTCTCCTATAAAGTTTTTGGTAATGGTGTAAATCAAAGTTGCAACAACATCTTGTGTTTGATTGATTCTGAGCCACTTTTTTCAACTTTAATGACAGTTAATATTATTGTTTTGTCACTTGAGGATACACAATTATCCCACCATCCTTTTAAATTTCCATTGAACTTGGAAATTAGCATTTAAGGAATTTGGTGGTCTGTATTTTGGTGTATCTTATAAGCAGTGGCAGCTAAGGTCATCTCATGCATTAAATTTAGAATTTGATGTTCAGTCATGTCATCTATATTCCATTCATAGATGTCATTTTCGGAAGTTGGATCCTTATCTTTTGTATAAAAAGGTCGTGGTATTGTATTATCTTACCGTACTCCTTGAAGGTTTATAGAAGTACTTGGTTGAAGAGGTTCATACGTAGTAGAAAATCTAGAAAGTTCCATTTTTGAAGATTGAAACTGTATTTCTACACTTCCATCTTCGTTTTCAACAACTTGGGTTAATTTTGGATTTTCAATCGATGGTTTAAAGGCATCTTCTAAATTCCATCTGGGATTATGAGTAATTTGATTCCAAGATAACGTTTTTGGAGTAAAAGTGTTTTGAGTATTCATTTTTGGCTTCCATTAGAAGAGTTTGATCTTTAGGAGAAATCTTAGAGTTTTAGGGGATAAATTTGTATGTAATTTGTAGTGTACTCGAAATATTCCTACAATGGATTCAGTTTATGGTTCCCTGTCCATGTTTAGAATTTTAATATAAAGTATTAAAGATTGAAGTATATTTGGATCACTTAATGAAACTGAAAAATTTGGTTAACAATTAAAGTAAACTGGTATTCTCTCTAGATTTGATTATGAAGGAACTCTTATTCAAGAGTACCTACGAGCAGAAGCGGATCTTTCCAATTTATTGTGACAGAATTTTCACATATACATTTAAACATACTAGAATGAATTCATAATGCTAAAATATTGACATGCTCAACAGAACAGTAAATAAGACATCGAGAGATCATACCAGTTAAAGTCTTCTTCTTCACAGAAAATCTCGCTTTTGCTGAAACGGTAAACTATTGCTCAGCAAAACCTAATCGTCTACCTCGAACAGTCTCCACATGTACATAAGAAAAGGAGATGACACCACCACTCAGAGCCCTCAGTATTCTTGGAGTGAGAATCCAAAGGGTGGGCTTTGTTCGGATTTGGTAGAGGAAAGAAGGAAGAGAGATCGTATATAACGATTAAGCAAGTGGGAGATAAGCTCGTCTATCGCATAAACAAAAATGTTTGATCGTTTAGGTGAAGTATACGATCGTGTAGGAAAAAGATAAGCGATCTTCTAAATGATCGTGTAGGAAAAGGTAAGTGATCGTCTAAACGATCGTGTAGAAAAACTAAGCGATCGTATAGTAAATATCGGGCACTAAACGATCGCCTAGGAAAAGGTAAACGATCGTTTAGTAAATAGCGCGTGTGGGTGTAATCGTTAAGCGATCGCTTAGCACTATCGTATAGGTAAGCGATCGTTCAGGCACTATCATATAGGCACAAATTTTCTAAGCGATGACACACTTCAATACAATGTCCGCGCATCCCATGCTTAACACACCATGAGCTATTTATGTGTCTGAAAGTAATCTTTCAACTTATTCATCCGTTATTAAAACAGAAGAGACGCCGTCTCATTGCCCTTTTAACCGTCCAAGGGCCGCGTCAGTAGTGTTATCAGGATAAAGTTTCACACCTATATCCATATATTATAGACCATTTTGGTTGTCATTTAAGACACGATCCACTTGTATGTTACTACATACATACTTAAGTTACATAAAGACAACCAGGGATATTAAGTTTATTGGTTTGTGGTAAAATAAAAATATCTAAATGTGCAAAGTCAAGGAGTGAAGTAAATATTATACATCACAAACATTCTTACAAAGTTGTTTACAAACTATAGGACACGAGACTTTAGGGCACAAACTCCAATATATTCAACTATAGAACGTACTGAATTTGAAAAGTTTCTATGTTGTTTCTCACGTAATAGTAAAAGAATTAGGGTATCTAATCCTATCCTATAAAGAGGTTTTATGACAATTGAACTAATCCTATATGAAGAAATTTATATTTTTCTTGGTGTTGAAGAATTGATTGTCTTGATAATAAACAAAGAGTTTCTGGGAGTTTAATAATTGGGACTATTTATTCTGTGGTTTTGATTCAATAATCTTGAAGAAAGTCAAATTTTCCTATTGGATAAATAGTTATAATATCTACTTTTGGTATATTCCAATTATGGAGGTTCTATTCTATTTTTGCTATCTGAAACTCTTCACTATTGACTATGGAGAGTTGAGAATTATTTATATAAGCTTCAATTATGTTTGAGTCTTTTGTAGTATGTGCTTTAGAGAGTACTTTTCCAATTAACTTTGACATTAGAAATTTAAAGTTTAAAATCTTATTAAGGTTCTAATTATCTATTGTGAAGAGTAATCAGATGCTAAAATTCTACAAGAGGTGAGTTTCCCTCAATTGTGCTTAAGTTTATAAGAATCCAAATGCTAAAATTTAACTTGTGATCCTAAAAAAATTGCAAGGTTTGACTTAAGATGTATTTTGACTTCTTAAATTTTCAAACTCAATAATTTTCGGGTCTATTTGGTAACTATTTGTTTTTTTTGTTTTTTGTTTTTTGTTTTTGAAAATTAAGACTATGAACATTATTTTCACTTCCAAATTGCTTCCTATATTTTCTACTTTTTATCAGTTAATGAGAAAATCAAGTCAATTTTTAAAAACTAAAAGAAAAATAGCTTTAGAAACTTGTTTTTGTTTTTGGAATATGACTAAGAATTTAACCATTGTATTTAAGATAGATGCAAATCATTGTAAAAAATTGAGAGAAAATAAGCTGAATCTTCAAAAACCAAAAATCAATTTTGATAATGTGTCTAATAGATTTAAAAATCTTCACACTTAAAAAATCTACTATTTTATTAGACAAATTTGATAATGTGTCTAACTAAACCTTAAATTTTTAATTTTTTTTAACTAATAGATAAATTAATTTTTAAAAAATGTACTATAGGACTTATTAGAGATGGTTAAATCAAGGATGACCCAAAATAGAAAATTCAAATGAATTTTAACATAGGTTTTGAAAATAAACATTTTTTTTTTTGGCATTTTGCTTACACCATCTCCTTGTGATTACCAAAATCATCTTAATTCTTTCTCCCTTCTCTTCGCATCGTCTCGCTTGGTCTTGCTCTCGATATGAACATATATATATATATATATACATACATATATTAAATACTTGATCTTTTCTTCTTCATTTTCCTCACTTTGCATTTTTCACTTTCTTCTTCATCTTGCAATTTTTTCCTTCCCCTCTCTTGCTGGAATCAATGAGCTAGAAGAAGAAGCTAGAGAAAGAAGTGTTTGATGGTATGTTGACGAGGATCGAGAAGAAGTGAGAGATCGTGGTAGCTTCAGCCCTCACACGCATTCTAGGGACAAATCGATACTTTCATATGTGGTTGACATAAGCTAAAGGCCATTATTTTTAGCGTTTTTGAATCATTAGCCATTTTTCATTCATGCCCCTAAAAAGAGGCAATCGATGTGAAAATTCCAAAATTTGTCTAATATAATATTTAATTTTAATATTTTTGAATATGTAAGAGACCTTAATGAATACAAAATTGAAGCACTAGGAATTTATTAGACACGCTCGAATATTTGGAGACCTTTTAGACAAGTTTATAGATCATATTTGACACATATCTTGAAGTTCACGAAATAAACTTTTAATTTTATACGAATTTATGCCTTTGCATTGAGTTTTGAGGGGGGAGGGGAGGGTCCCCTGTCCCCGACCCCGTGGGGGAAATTCACCCCATCTTCGTCGGGAAAACGGGGTCTCTGCGGGGATTCTTCTATTAATTCTTTGTGGGGATTCTCCATTTTTTAGTTCGAGTAATTTTATTTAAAATTTGACCAGTCCACAAAAAATAAAGACTAATCTATGAAATAAACACAATTTAGAAGCTCACAAATCCATTAAATAAGTTTACAACTTAAA
The DNA here is from genome assembly GCF_009727055.1 of Benincasa hispida. Lineage (NCBI taxonomy): Eukaryota > Viridiplantae > Streptophyta > Magnoliopsida > Cucurbitales > Cucurbitaceae > Benincasa > Benincasa hispida. The sequence goes on along the minus strand of NC_052357.1, from coordinate 73,230,780 downwards.
TTAAATAAATTTTGAATAAAAATGGAAATCAGTTAAAGGCAAATGTCTTATACATTTAAAATATATAAATTGCTCGTCTCTCTCTTCACCGATGACTTTACATTCAAATTTTTCTCTTTCTCGACATCATTCCATCCTTAGTTGTGAGTATTATTCATACATTTAAAATATAATTAACAAATAATGTCACAACAAAAAAAACTAGACAACAAATTTTAAAATGTGTCATAAAAAAACAATGTTAATCCTTGAACATACCTCAGTCACCACTCCATCTTCATCAGAATCGTCTGCATCTTTTAAAACAGTTGCTAAATGTTTTAACCATTTCTTTTTCGTGCTAGTACCATATATTGTCACATATTTATAATAAAAGAAAATATTTATTAATATATTAAATGCTAAAAAGAGGTAAAACAAAATAATAAACTAACATATCTGCCAAAACTTCAATTGTAATATAATTTTGAGCACACATCAAAGCCTCTACCGTCTTCGGATGAAGTTTGTTACAATTTGGGTTTACAATCCTACTACAATCACTAAAAGATTTAACATTATCAAACTGTTGCTTCTGATTCATATTATTGGAATTTGATACAAACAAGTCATAATCATTAAAATCATTGAATTCTTCATTCTGTGATGTTCTATCTAAATTTTTAGAGCGATAATTATCACCTTCACCTTTATGCTTTAGCTGATATTCTGTTTCCAAATCTGAACAAACCGCCTTATCTACTCAATTTATTTTTTGTTTCTTAAAATGGTTTCAAACAACCAATGTCAATTTTCTCTTTAAAGATCTATTCTCAATATCTTCACCAAGAATAACACAATTATCAGCATTCAAATTATAATCATTTGAGGATGATGGAGTTAAATTTGGGATTGGATCTGGGATTGGACTTGAAATTAGACTTGGAGAATTTTTATTTGTAGAAGGTGATGAAGACATTGTTTTCAACCTATCAAAAATTTTTAATTTAAAGAACCCTCTTTAGACTTGAACTTAATTTTCAAATAATAAAAGCAAAAAACACAAGCGACAAACATAATTCTATTTTTTTTTTTAAATACAAGCTTGCGAATAATACCTTCTAGCATTCAAACAATAATTTTAAATTAAATCTTAACAAACACAAACACTCAAAGAGTTCAATTTTAAAATAAATTCCAATAGTAAAACACAATAATTTCAACATTAAAGAACAATAATTTTTGTTATTTTTTTTTTTAGCATTTTTCAGTATAAATTTTGTAAACATATTCATATATATTCTTTACATGAAATTATTATTATTATTAACTAATTTTGATAAAATTCAACTTTGAGGGATTAAATTTAAAACATATTAAAAATATAGGAACTCAAATTGAACATTTAAAAGTATATGCACTAAAATTAAACAAACTCCAAATTAAAATATAAGAACCAAAATGATATTTTAAAAAGTTCCAATAAATGGCTCCTAAAAATCATGACGTTTGTTAGTCGCTAGACTAATCAATATTTCTTAATTCAACCACAACTAATATAATTGGAAAAAAAATTCTTTGAATGAATGTTATTCTTATAGTCATGACCACTACTAAAACTATATTTCTGTCTAAGTAGGTTTCAATTTTTTTCTTTAGTTTCAAACTCTTGTTTTTATATTATTAAATTTATCGTGAATAAAAAATCAAACAAAATTCAAGGATTCAACTCTATCCATATATGCAGAAACAACATTTTCATAACAAGAGAACGAAAGGAAATTTTTAAACGGTACATTTTAATAACAAAATAACAGACTTACCAAGTTACCGTGGAGACTGGACTGGAGAGCGGTGACAAATGCCGACGGCTTGATGTTGAACGGTGACGAACGTGAAGGGGCATAGAGTAGGGAGGCGTCAAACAGTGACAAATACGATCGGAGCAGTGGCACAAAGCAAAGAGGTGACGAACGTCAACGACTTGAAGTTGGATGGTGACGAACTTGGTCGGACTTAGCTTGGGAGGCGTCGAGGCGGGCATGGAGCAGGGGCAACGACAAGAAGCTTCTTCAGTCTTCAGATGGAGATGGAGTCGTTCGATTGGAGACTTGGAGTTGGAGTGAAAGTTTTGGGTTCTTTTAGTTTTTAGGGTTGGGCTTGGCTTGGGAGTTAGGCCTAGAGTTTGGATAATTAATATAAATCTTTAGGCTCCAATACGTTAATATAAATCAATTATATTATATATTATAAATATATATTTAAAAAATATAAATATATCAAATCGGGATCGGGGTCAGGGCGGGGATGTCGTCTCTGTCCCCACCCCATCCCCGGACGGGGACCCGAAAGCATAAACCCACCCCACGGATTTTTTTGCCAACCCTAATTTTGAGTCTGCTATTAAAGTTATATATCAGAAATCAAAATATTAGAAATTTGAATTTTCATGTATGGGCAAATTTTTTATGTCATGCAACAAATTTGATTAAATAAATGTTTACAATTTTTTTTTCTTTTCATCATCATCTCATATAATTATATATATTATAGATAGCTAGAAAAGTTCTTCAAGAAATTAAAAAAAAATGAAAAGTTAGAAAAGATAAAATTAGAAAGAAAAAAAAAGAAAGAAAAGAAAGGGCAAAGTACCTTTTTATTCCTGGAGTTATGAAAAATAGGTGTATTTAGTCCGTAGGTTTTCAAAACATACCTTTTTAGTTCTTTAGTTTTTTGATATAAAAATATTTGGTCTTTGAATTTTGGAAAATGTACCTTTTTAATCTCCAAATTTCTTAAGAATATATTTAAAATGTCTCTGAACTATTTTTTATTTTCATTTTATATAATTATATGAAATTTTGATTCAAAAAATATGTTAAAAAATAATTATGAGAGAGGAGGTAATTTTTTTTTTTTTAAAAAAAATTCTAATTTAAAATAATAATAAAAAATTATTTTTAAACTTATTTTAAAAAATTTAGTGATAAAAAAAAGTGCATTTTGAAAACTTAGGTATTAAATGAACCTATTTTGAGAAATTCAAGGATTAAAAAAGATATTTTTTAAAATGTAGAGACCAAGCTCACATATTCTTCAAAATTCTAATATTAAGGTCTGAAAAGAAAAGAAAATTATGAAAAGAAAAGGAAAAAGAAAAAGAAAGGAAGATTCAAATGGAATCTTAATTGGCCAACTAGTGAAGAGGGTCCAAGAGTGTTGAATATTTTGGATAAAGTATAACCCAACTTGTTTAAACTCTTCCAATTGAATAAGTGGGGCCACTTATCACCATTACTACTACTACTACTAGCTTCATTTTTCTAAGAGTTTAATCTGTATGGAAGGAAAGAGCTACGTTGATATTCAATATTTAATTATAACAAGGAGTCTTTTTAAATATAAAAAAATATATAAAAGTATTTACAATTTATAGCAAAAAGTTTCAAACACTTTTAGAACTTTTTGCTTGAAAATTTTTTCTATAAAGTGTAAATATTTTTAAGATTTTTCTATTTATAAGAATTTCACTTGTAAATAATAGTATACATATTGATTTGCTAAGATGAGCAGAGTTCAACTTGTATGAACATGCACTATTAACCTCTACCTACATATCGTTTAAAAAAAAAAAAAACCACTTCCCTTTCTATCCTTTTTCTATATTAATATAGATTATCCACATTTTATGCATGATTGGCTCTCACGATTCAAAAACCAAAAGATTATGGAATGAGACCTTATTAATTTACGTCTTTTTCACTTAATTTCTGTTTTCGAACCCTTTAAATGATGTTTTTCAACATCTTATAATATTATTTTTTGATATAGACCTTCTTCAACTATTGTCCCTCTTCCTGCATTGATATGTCTCCACATCTATGAAAAATATTACACACATGATGTGGTTGACAATTTTTCACTAATTAAATGTAGAAAGAGAAGTATCTCAAATTTATGTCTAGCGGTTATTAATTATATTGAGAGAGCTACATAGTAGTACTTTCTTGAAATACTTTTTTTTTTTTAATTATTATTCGTTACAACTTTATTTGAATAAGACATGTTCGATGGGTTGTACAACGATGTACTTGAGTTTCATCATCCTTTCATTTTTGTTTTTATTTACTTTCTCACTTAAAAAAAATTTTCTACAAAAAAATGTGCATACAAGTTGCCTTGTAGAGAAAATCTAAGATATCATATAGTAACTAGTTATATATCCTCTACCCTGCTTTTTTTTTTTTTAAAAAAAAACGAAACCAAGTTTTGAAAGGTATTACAAAATAGTTTTTAACAATTTCTTTTTGTTTACTTAAGAAAAGATGAAAACCATAGTAAAAAATGAGATGAAATAGACTTTATTTTAAAAAACCAAACGATTATCAAACAAGACCTAAAATTTTCCAGACCTGTTTTTTTTCCTTCATCCTTTTTGTATAAATATCATTGTGTATTATTTTACTTCTTTTGAGTTTCTTTTTGCATCAAAATTAAAAACTTCCAAGTTGCACATACATTTATGAAGAAAGAATCCCATAAAGGACAATAACAGCAAACTCTTTGGGCTTGGTGTATGTTCCACTACTTCATAGGTCAAAGTGTGCCTAAGGAAAGCAAAATGCATTACAATATAATGTGTACTATGAACTTAGATTAAAGTTTTCCCCATAGTTTGCTGTATTTTTATTTTTATATGTCAATTTGATCAAAGTTGTATATAATCAAAGTAGGATATTTAAGTACTCCCAAAAAATAAAAATAAAAATGTAAAGCTTGAATATTCCTTGAGATCAAGTTTTTTTTTTTCTTCCCTTCCTTCATGGCCAACCATCTCCTTGGTGGGATCTCCTTTTGTTTCCATTTTACAATATTCTATGAAAAAAAAGCCTAAAAAACAGCCTCAAACTTAGTCTATGGGCATAGGTATCTACTTTGATATTATTTCATTTTCTTGTTTTATTCTATTTGGAAATGGATTGGTTGAGTGCTCTAATTTTATTTTATTTTATTTAATTCTATGTTTAAATTTATTTTTATTTATTTTATTATGTTCCAACTTCTTGAAATATTCAACTTCTTGAAAGGCTAAATTTAGGTCGAGTATTTTGTATTTAGTTTTCTATTTTTGAAATGTACCTTTATTTTCTCTTAAATTTTATAATGTAGTTATCCTATTTTATAAAGAAACATTTGAATTCTTAGTCAAAGTGAATTTAGCTTAACAGTAATTGACATAATATTCCTTCCTAGAGATCGGAGGTTCAACCTCCATCTCAGCTTGGACTAAAAAAATTTAAAAAAATAAAACAAGTTTTTCAAAACTATATATTTTTTCTTTTTTTTATTTTTTAAAACCTAACAATGAAACTTATAAATGAAAATAATATTTATAAGTTTAATTTTCAAAAACCGAATAGAACCTCAGTATGTTTTAATTTTCAATTATGCACCTATTTAATTCATGAACTTTAATCAAGTTTTAAAACTTTTAATTTGTGTTTAACAATTTTCTAAACTTCGAAATATCAAGCAATTAGACACATACCGCAAAATCGAAAGTTAAATAACATATTAATTAGACATTTTTTTAAAAAAATTAGGATTGAATAGATACAAAAACTTAAAAATTTCATAGGAATATATATTAAATGAAGTTAGTTTTTTTTATGTGGATATTTTATTCATATAATAAAACCATAAATAATAACTTTATTTCATTTTCTTAGCTCCAAGTCTTTTTTCATTCGATGTTCTCTTCTAGTTTCCGTTGATTCTTATGGTTAAAGAATGATAAAAGCTACTATCATAATTCAATTTATATAAATTTATACTATCAATTTGTAATCCGAAATCACTAATATAAATTTATACTATTAACTTTGTAGTCCGAGGTAGGGATGAGAGTTGATTCGATTTTGTCGATTTTGAGGTCAATCAAGAACCAAACTAAACCGATCACTTTTACAAAGAAGAGATCCTAACAAATATCCAATAAAGAACAAAATCATTAGCTTGATTTTATTTGGATCGATTTATATCGGTTTGGTTCTCAGTTTTTTACGTTTTCCTTTTTCCTACCAATTTTTATTTTATTATCATTTTGTTTTGAATTGGTCTTTTTTGCTAATTTAAAATTAAAATTGGTTCGGTTTCTTTTTTCATAAATTGAAATTTGACATTTTTTTTTCTTGACACTTTTCTAAGTAAAAAAACATACAAGCTTCATAATAATTGTTTTTTTTTCCCTAAATAAGTATACATACACTATAATAATTAAAATACTAAAAGATAGTTTATTTTTAATGGTATATATATATATAATGGATCGATTTGATTTTAATTGATTTTTCTAATAAAAAACCAATCAAAATCAATACTTTTTGGTTTTTTTCCAAATACAAACTAAGATGTCCAATTTTATACTAAAAAACCAAACCGAACTATCAAACTGGTTTGAATTGGTTCAATTTTTCGATTTTTTGTTGCACTCCTAGTCAGAGGTAAGATTCTCCATTAACGTATAATAATAATAATAACAATAATAATAATAATCATAAAATTATCCTAAAAGAACGTTGGCTTTATGGCTTAGAGTTGCCCTAAACATGACGTGGAAAGGAATCGGTTGTCAAGTGGGTTTTATTTTTATTGTCATATATTAGGGGGGTAAAAATAAAAGAAAAGAAAAGTGCCCTCGTATAGGACACCCCCTCCCTCCAAAAATTTGCAAATTTCTTTTTTTTTAAAAAAAAATTAAAGCCACTTGGATTCTTGGAGACTCGATTATAACAATATTTTTTTATTTAAAGAACTCTCCATTTAGCTAAATTTATATGTTACAAAAAATCAAGTTGCAAATATTAAAATAAAAAAAAAATTGAAAAAAAGAACTAGCTTGAAATGAGGAAGCTTCATATCGAATTCAAAGGCCGACAATAGCTTATGGACTATGAACGACCCACCATGATTCTTTCATTAATATAATTTAATTATCATCACTAAAAAAAATTAGGGTTTAAGGGTTTATGAAAGAATTTTAGTGAACAAGTTGAAGTAATTTCTACTTAAAATTTAAAAACATCATCCTAGGATTATTGTACTTTGCTAATTTATTTTTATTATATGATTAGTTGATCACTTTGTTTTAAATTATGTAATTTTAATGGTGAGAATTATGGTTTAATCACATACATACCTTGATTGAATCAGAGGAGGTTGTTAATATGCTGTAGATTTCACTGAAGTTTCGTTTTTTATTGGTGAGGCAAAGACTTTAGCTTGGTGTCTGATCTTTTTTCCATATGCAATGTTGTCACAATTTTTCTGGCACATTCACTTACGTCTAAGGTATTGGAAGAGTAAGTTTCTATTCTCTTAACGATCGTTTGGTTTAAAGTTTTATAGATATCCAGAAATAAAATGGCTGGAAATCAAGGGTAACTGTGTTTGGTTGTGTACAAGAATATTATCAAAATTTGTACGGAAACAAATTATCTTTGTATTTAATTTATAAAATTAATCATGATACCTATATAAAATTTTAATAGATTAATTGATAAACAATAAATTCATTTTCAAGTTTTGAGCCAAATTAATTATTTAATAATCAAATAATAATATTAATTAAATTATAAATCACAAATATTTATAAAATGAATAATTTAGAATTAAAGTTACATGATTACATAATTGGATGAATGTATATAATTATAATTTATTAATTAATAAAAAAATCAAAATCAGTTTGAGAAAATAAATATAACATTTTGTGATAAAAATAAATGATTATAATTAATCAATGATAATCTAATTATAATTATTAAGGAACAAAAAATATTGACCCGAGTGATAATTAGTTAGCTACTATATATATATATATATATATATATATATATATAATATATATATATATATATTATATATATATAATTATAATTTAAATTTTAATATGATTTTCTCAATTATAATTTTATTTTTATTATTATTTTTTTAAAGAATATTAAATTTATTAATGTTAATAATATATAAAATAAAATAATAAATTCATGTATTAAAAGAAGAGAAAGAGTGAAAATCAAGAAAATCTACACTTTTGGATGGGTTTCATTTATGGTATAAAGAATGCATGAAAATGTTTATTCTCATACCTAGAGCTTCAAATTGTACCAAACAAAGGATGGGTATCCCTTACCCATTCTCACCCTTATTCCCATCTCATTTCTCTCAATTCAAACGTCTCTTGGGGGTCGTTTGTTGGAGGGAAAAAAGATGGAATGGGTATGGGTTTACAAAACTCATGTTTGGTTTGTGGGATTTGTTTATTTACCTTGGAAAAGGTAAATTCCTAGGTATCTTTTACCCACACAAATGAAGGAATTGCATACCCATTGAGAAGTGTGGGTTTTCATTTCTTCTTCGGCTTCCTACCACGATTTTCCTTCTTTCCAGCCGTGAAATCGTATAGAATTTTGTTACTCAGCGATCGTATAGCATTTGATAAGCGATCTTGTAGCATTTGGTAAGCGATCGTATAACATTTTATTACTCAACGATCGTGTAGCAGAACTAAGCGATCGTGTAGCCGAGCTCAACGATCGTGTAGCATTTGGTAAGCAATCGTATAACATTGGATAGGCGATTGTATAGCGTTTTGTTACTCAGCAATCGTGTAGATAATTTAAGTGATCGTATAGTATTTTGTAAACGATCGTGTAGCGGAGCTCAGCGATCGTGTAGATAATTTAAGCGATCGTATTGTTACGAAATTGACAATTAAAGAACACAAAAAAAAAAAGAGAACGTAGAGATAGAGAAGATCGACACACAGATATACGTGGTTCACAACAAGACCCCTGTACTTTGTTGTTTGAAGCGCCAATAAACAGATTCAAGGCATTTCAACAAATGCTTGATAGGGACAATCTCAATTTTTTTTTTTTTTTTAATTCCCATATACTATTCCCAGACATTATTTTACCATGCACAACCAAACATAATCATCCTTGATTCCCAGTAATTTTATTCACAGACATATAATTCTTAGACATTCTTAATTCCTGGGCATTGAGAAAACCTCAATCCAAACGCCCCTTTGGGAGGTAGATAACTAAAATCTTTAAATGTCCATACTTGTAGATGTCCGAAATTATAGATGTTTGCATCTTAGGCCAGCTATGTTCCAGAAATATTATGTTTTAAGTTATGCACGAATGTTTGTTTGGTTAGTTTTCAGTTTCAGTTTTCAATTACCAGTTTTCAATTCAGGCATGAGATTTATGTTTAAAATTTAGTCACTCACTGGACTAGTAGCTCATCCTGTTTTAAATGTTTTTTTTTTTTTTTCCAGGTAGCAGTCATCTCTCCAAAAGTTAACTGCGCTGCTGCTCTGCCACTTAAAGATAAATTGAAGGAAACTTAGGTGGTTACTTTGTAAATAATTATACACATGATGCATATTATGGACTAGTTCTGAGTCTGTAGGACCCACTAGACCTTGCTTTACATATTGTAATTTACTATAAATGGTTCCCTATGGTTGTCTTAAAGTTCGAAGTTTAGTTAGTTCTTGAATGACATTTGTGATATTTAGGGTTCTTAAATAAGTCAGTTGGGTAATAAGTGCATATAAGAGTTGATAACTGCTGCAGTCATACTTCCTTCCAGGTTAAGAGGATAATTTGGACAGGTCGAGGTATTACAAGTTGGTATCAGAACTAAGTTTCGATCCTAGGACCTGTGGGTTATGTTTCTACTTAGGAATGTCTTAAAGTTAAATAATGTTCTAATAATGCATTTATAACTGCTCATGAACTTATAATATATTTAGTATAATTTGAAGTTTTCATTCATTTGAATTTTTTTAAAAATTAATATAGGTTGATTATTTATTTGTTATTTTAGGACATGTTCAAGAGAAAACAATGCTAATGCCTATTTTTTTTAGAAACCAAAATGAAAATAGACTCAATTTTTAAAAATCCATATTTTGTTTTTAAATATTTTACTTACGACATCGTTGGGTAAAATTATTAAATCGATCGAAAATGCACATGTGGCCTTCGATTCTTCATTTGTAACTTAAAAAGAAAAAAAAAAAAATCCAATCTACAACTTAGACTGAACATCCGAAATCTTGGGGATTCCTTCTCTCTTCAATCTGCATTTGTTTCAAGGTGACATTTTTTTTCCTTCTTCCAGAACTTACTGCTTCTTCTTGAAGGTGACGCCTTTTATTTTTTATTTTTTTAAAAATTATTTAAATTAAAAAAATCATTTATTTTATTTTATTTCATTATTATTATTTGTTATCTGACCAATTACGTGAGTTTGCTTTTTATTTTTTTATTTTTTTAAATTCTGATTCTGATTCTCGTTTGTAAATGACTCAATTTGTAATATTTTTGGAAGGAAAATGACAAAAACGATTAATAGAGAGCGAGAGCGAGAATCAGGGAGTAAAAAAATTTTTGACCCGAGAAGAAGCTAATTGAGAAGGACGAGATGGAGAAGTGAGATCTTTGCTCCTCACGTGTGCATTTCTGGACCTTTGGTTATTTTGGTAAATTTTACTATATGATGATGCAAGCATAAGACCAAAAATATTTAAGCCACGTTTGGTAACCATTTTATTGTTTTTGAAAATACACCTCAAAATTCCTTATTTTGTTATCTACTTTTTACCATTGGTTTAAAAAAGCAAGCCAAAATTTGAAAACTAAAAAAAATAGTTTTTCCGAAGTTATTTTTGTTTTTTAGAATTTGGGTAAGAATTCAATCATTATAATTAAAAAAGATGCAAATCAAGGTAAGAGATGAGGAAAAAATACACTTGATTTTCAAAGATCAAGAACAAAAAAACGAAGTGATTACAAAATGGAGCTTTCAAAAGTTGTCGGATCTCATTTGGGTCTCTAAAAATAAATCTACAAAAATCCTCACATAGGAGTGATTATAAAATAATTAAAATCACTTTTGTTATTTTAAAAATAAGTTAATAACTATAAAACATGTTTTTAATAAATCATAACTAATTTTAATGAAATGAAAATTACATTTAAAAATGTAAAATTAAATATTAATTAATTAATTTTCAGTCATTAAAGAAATGTTTTGAAGTGATTTTAAATATGATAAAAGTGAACTTAATTTATATCTAACAAACTTATGAACTTTCAAATTTGTGCTTAATAAGTCTCTAAATATATATTTTAAACTTAACGAATTTGTTAGTCACATATTAAGTTTTATATTTAATAGATTCATTAATTTTAAGAAATAAAGAACCTATTAGACACAAAATTAAAATTACTTTAGATGCGCCTTGATTTTGTAATTATGTATTATTAGCTCTAATAAAATTGTTTTCCTTTTGCTCATAGATGTAGTTAACACATTATTACTGAACCACTTAAATCTATGTGTCGATTCTCTATTTTGCATTCTTTATTTGTCAATTTCATAACAATTTTATGAGTAAAAGCTAAATTGACTTTTTAAACAAAGTTTCTACTTGCATAAAGAAATCACATTAGATACATAATTATTTATTTTTTCATTGGCCACAAATTTCTAAATCCCTGATTTGTTCTTGTCGAGTTAGTAGTAGTTATTGATGAAACTCCTAATTCTAGAATAAAAAAGAGGATCGAGTTATGTATACAGATTAATGGCTGATATTCCTTAACAACAACCGTCCTCATAATTTTGCTCATGTAGTTAACATAATCTCCATATTTTATTATTATTTTAGATTGTGTTTAACCACTTTTTGAATTAATCTCACATTAATTAAATATCTAGTTTTTCTACCAAATTTATATTTTATTTTATCCATATATTTTATTCAAATCTTTGAATGGTTTTTCTTACTTTATACATATTCAATTTTATTCAAATCTTTGAATTGTTTTTGATAATTTTACACATACATTCTTAATAAATTAGTTGTACATCCTCATGTTCTTAATAAATTAGTTTTATATATTGTTTTTTCTATTATTTTAATAATTTGGAAAAAAAGAAATATGGCTTTGTAAAAAAATGGCCAAAACTTTTGTTAGTCACACAAATCTGTTCATCTATTTAGGTTTTGTTGTGGTTTCTTTTAGAAACTCCTGTTTTTGCTATGACTTTACATTTAGACTCTTCTTGGATGGTCGATGGGATGAGAATTCTCACTACCATGATTTTCGAAATTTTGAGGTGCATATTCCATCAATTTCATCCTTCCAACAATTTTTGGAATATATCCAAGGTAAACTTTTTCCCTCCCATGAGTTAAACAATGTATCAGATTGGTTCCACCAGTTCATGATGTTTATCAGAGTCCCTTCAAATTGATATGTGTAGTGGTTGATCGTATCTCATCTGTTGCCCCGAACACCAGAAATACACTGTAGTTGAATAATGAATTAGCAAACATTGATCATTCTTCCCAACCTCCTAAGGGCAACATTGAAATTGTTGATTTCCAAGATTTTGATTCCTTTCAATCTTGTATTCTTACTAGAGTAGGTTTACTTTTTAGGAGCAAGTCTGTATTGAAAAAAGCAGTTTATTTTGTGTACACGTAGATTAGACACTTCGTCAGAATGTATTGTTTAGTGTGTGATAGTTGTTTAGGTAGAGTGTATTTATTGTTTTCAAACGGTTTTGAAATCCTCACACCTTTAGAATTCCATGTGGGGTAGTTTTGACAATTGTTAATCATTATTTTCTAATTTTATAATCCGTTTTGCTATTTTTACAATTTTAAAACGTTTTTGCTATTTATCCAAATTAAAACTTAAATTTTGCTATTTATCTAGTTAGGCCATTCTTGTATGTGTGAGTCCAAAACTTTTGCAATTATAGGACTTTTTTTAAAGTACAAATTTGGCTACCCACCTTTTTTTTCCTAATAAGAAAAGTTGTCAACTCTTAAGACATTTAAAGGATTTTTTCCATTAAAGAAAAAGCTTTTCGTAGAATATTCTCAAAGAATAACCTAAATAAAAATTACTCACAACTTTTCTTATTATTATTAAAATAGAATTCTAGATTTCAAAGTTTAGTCTTAAACATTTGGTTTAGAGACCGTTAAAATCTAGTCCTTGTAATTTATAGTTACAAAGTTAGTTATATATGAGAATTTTGTCAAACTATGTTTACTTCCTTGTAAACTTAATCTATCTATGGTAATTTGAAAAGTGGATCCCATTTGATTATGTTTGTTTGTTATTGTTTAGCTGTAATCGAAATGAACGGTAGGCTCCACTATGAAATCCGTACTCGTAATTCTATTGTGGAAGAGACGATCAACAATCTAATTATGTTTGATTATTACATGAGACCCACATCTTCTTTTTTACTAACTTTTCATCATTTACACTTTTCATTACGTTTCCCTATAAAAGTAAACAATACCAATGATTTTTTATTATTATTATGATTGCATCAATGTGTAGTAAACACAATATAAGGAATTTCATTTCTTTTGCGATTGAGGTCTATTATAATCGATACCTGAATGTAAACCTATTACGATTGCGACAATTTTAATTACGTTTTAATAAATATAGCCAACACATTAACTTTTTCTAAATCATAGAGACCAAACTTATAATTTAAGTTCTCTAACCAATGGTAACAAAACCTATTTTTGAGGGTTCTTTAACTTTTCTTACAAGATTTTTTACACACAAATATAATTTCTCTTATTTTCTTTATTTGAATCAATCTTATATATTTATTTATTTTTATTTAAATTCAACAATACATGGAGTGAGAGTATTCAAACGTCCAAACAGTTGAATTTAGTTAGAACCTATTATATTCCACTTCATCCATAATTCTTTTTTAAAAAAATTATCTTAGGATGGCCAAAATATTCACAGAAAAAAAAAGCATCTTATTGTAAATAAAAAAATATATGTCACATCAGTAGCTAACGAAGCAATGAAAAGATTCATCGGCTCATGTTATTCGACAAGAAGTATTATTTATTTATTTATTATTATTATTATGATAAAAAAAATTCCTTTGCAAAAAAATTATTATTATTATTTTGACGAAAATGAAAAGTATTATATTAATTGTGTCAAATCTATATTTGATTAGAATGTTAGTGGAAGAAGCATTTTCATTATAATTTATTAAAACTCAATAATCTCAGATTTGATATCATTTTATTTTATTCTATTTAAGTCGATTTTTTTCATTAATCTTGATTTGGTGTTGTCTAATCAAAGTCCATACATATCTTCTTCTTTTTCCTAAGATTAGAAATTTAGTATATGAATTTATTTTATAAAATTTATGTTTCACCCTCTTTCATTCATATCTCAATCATTCCAAAAATGCTAATTTTCATTTTTTTTAATAACATTTGTGGAAAAATCAAATCTTTAATCTTGATAAAATGAACATTACATTAATTAAACTAGGTTGGTTTAAAATTTGCATAACACTAAAGCTTTGATAGAGATTTCTCTCTCTCTCTTTTTTTTTTTTTTTTTTTGAGTTTTATGTTTTATTAAAAAAAATAAAATTTTACATATATCAATTTTTTTTCTGCTCAACTAAAATTTTAAAATTGCACATGATTGCATTGCACTCACTTTATTAAATATAATCTCAAGCCAAATAAAAATGTACTCACATTGAATTTTATTATTGAAAAAACACATTTTTTTTTTTTACAAAAAATCAGACTTTTTAATTAAGATTACACAAATCAAGACTTCCCACATAAACAATGTCCCCAAAAAATTCCTTTGCCAATTATGATATGATATGAATCAAAGTCCCCCTCATTAAACATGCCAAATAAGGAAATTATTCCCATTGGTCCCTTTTTTTTCTTAGTAATTTTATTGATTATAAACTCCAACATCTCCATGTGATCAAAAAATTTAAGAAATTCTCAAGTGGGTCCTTTTAAATTCATCTTAAATAGCTGTCTTATGGCAACTCCCAAAGCTAAGCCATCACCATAAATACTACTGTAAAATTCTCATTTCTTTGCCATTTTCATGTCAGTTTCCTCCCTCTTTTTGTCATATAAAAGAAAAAAATAATTAACAAAAAACCTTTTTTTTTTCTTTTTTTCTTTTTCTTTCCTTTCTCTTCAATGGCTCATAGAAGCTTACATTTGAATAACTTTTTTCCCCTTATCACTCTCATTATTCTTCTTCTTCTTCACTCCCTTTCCGTCACATCATCAAGGCCACTGCATGACATTCATCCCTCGGCCTCGACGGCCGCCATTGCAGTCGTCTCTAGTAATTGCCATGCTGTAGCGCCTCCTGCTCCAGTATCAGTGTCCTCGTTCTCGATAAACCGGTATAAATATGTTGAGATGGATGCGTTTCGGCCGACCTCGCCCGGGCATAGCCCTGGGGTTGGCCACAAGGATCCCCCGGGTACGGCGTAGCGGTGTCGCCGGAGATGCATCGGTTCGGCTGGAGTTTTTGGCAATGTGATTAAGTGTGTGTCTTTCTTCTGTTTGGAAAATGATTTTGGGATTGTGTTTTGTAATGTATTTCCCTTTTTGTGTGTGTTTTTTCCAGTGAAAGTTTAATGCATCTTTACTTTCTTTTTTTTCTTTTTTCCTTCCCCTCGAAATAAATAAATAGATTAATATCAACATTCAACCTCAAGAGATAATACATATTAATTACTATTAAGATATACTCATTTTAACAAATTTAAAATAAATAGCGTCAAGACAGTTTAATATCTCACTCTTTAATTGTTGGTTAAATGAAAAAGTATAAAAAGGTGGGAGTGAGTTTATATATTTATAAATATGCAATTTTATTTGTGATATTTGTGGTAAAATTATGTTCATGTAGTCTAAATCATGCCTTCAATTGAAGGAAAAAAAGACACGAGCTTAAAGTATATATATATATATATATATATATATATTTATAATATGTAATTTGGAAGAATCGAATAATATAAATACTATGTCGGTTAGATTATGTTTAATTTGACATTTTTTAAAATATAGCCAAATTTTCTTTCAATTTTTTGGAAATTAAAAAGAAAAAATAAAATTATATGTCTCTATACTTTGGATTAATCAAGAAGGTTATTTGTAATTTTTTTTTTTTTCATTTTCAAATTAGATTATATTGGCAAGTAATTGTAAGCATGATGACATACGTAAAATATATTTTTAAATTTGATCATATAATTAGTTCATGTTAAATGTGGTAAACTGTGGTCATATTGTTTTTTTTTATGAGTTATTAATTGATCTAATGAAGAAAATTGAACCAGAAATATTAAAAGAAAAAAAAAAGCAACAACTTTTTTCTTTTACCTTTTCTTTTCTTTATAAAATAATTTATCTAGGTAAAATAATAATAATTACTTAAAAATATTTAAAGTGAAAATATAATAGGAACTCGTGCTAATTCATTAATAATCGGCATTGTATATAAAATTTGATTTACGTTTAATATTAATATAACTTTCGGATAAGGCTTTACAACTTTCACCATGTGTGTTGCATTTCTCGTACTATACGAATATTTATATCATATATTATATGATTTCAATTATATGCAAAATGAGGTCAATAATAAATTTTTTAGGTTTCTTTATTGATCAAAGAAGCTGAAGTTTGGGTAGTGATCTAGGGTTAGTTATCTCTTTTTTAATTTATGTTTAATAATTTTCTAAATTTAAAAATATCTAATACATAAGATACAATTAGACACATACCACAAAATCCAAAGTTAAATAACATATTAATCAGACATTTTTTTTTTTTAAAAAAAGGATTGAATAGATACAAAAACTTAAAAATTTCATAGGAATATATATTAAATGAAATTAGTTTTTTTTATGTGGATATTTTATTCATATATTAAAACCATAAATAATATGTTTATTTCATTTTCTTAGCTCTAAGTCCTTTTTCATTTGATGTTATTTTCTAGTTTCTGTTGAATCTTATGGTTAAAGAATTATAAAAGCTACAATCATAATTCTAACTTATATAAATTTATGCTATTAATTTGTAGTTAGAGGTCACTTATATAAATTTATACTATCTATTTTATAGTCAGAGATAGGGATGAGAGTCAATTCGATTTGGTCAGTTTTGGAGTCAACCAAGAACCAAACCAAACCGATCGCTTTTACAAAGAAGAGATCCAAACAAATGTTCAATAAAAAACGAAACCATTGAATTGGTTTTATTTGGATCGGTTCATTATTGGTTTGGTTCTCGATTTTTGACATTTTTCTTTTTCCTTCCAATTTTTATTTTATTATCATTTTGTTTTGAATTGATCTTTTTTTTTTTCTAATTTAAAATTAAAATTGGTTCGAATTAATTTTTTCATAAATTGAAAATTGACATTTTTTTTTTTGCACTTTTCTAAATAAAAAACATACAAACTTCATAATAATTGTATTTTTTTCTAAACAACAAGTATACATAAACCATAATAATTAAAATACTAAAAGATAGTTTATTTTTAATGGTATATATATACCATTGGACCGGTTTGGTTTTGATTGATTTTTCTAATAAAAAACCAATCCGAACCAATACGTTTTGGTTTTCTCTAAATATAAACAAAGATATCTAATTTTATATTAAAAAACTAAATCAAATCATTGGATTGGTTTGATTTTTCGATTTTTCGATTTTTTTTTTTTTTTTTTGTCGTCAATGAGAGATAATATTCTCCATTTACCTATAATGATAATAATAATAATAATAATAATTTCTCCTAAAAGAACGTTGGCTTTATGGCTTAGGGTTGCCCTCAACATGACGTGGAAAGGAATTGGTTGTCAAATGGGTTTTATTTTTATTGTCATATATATATATATATATATATATATATATATATATATATATTAGGAAAAAAAAAGAAAAAAATATTAGTGCGTATAGGACACCCCCTCCCTCCAAAAATTTGCAAATCTCTTTTTAATATTGAAAATATAATTGGAACGTGTGCTAATTCATCAATCACTGCCATTGTATTCAAAATTTGATTTACGTTTATGTGTGTTGCATTTCTCGTACTATACAAATATTTATATCATATATAATATGATTTTAATTACATGTAAGATGAGGTCAATAATAAATGTTTTAGATTGCCAACAAGAACGTAGTTCAACATTCATAATGTTCATACTATCAACCTCATGGTTTGAGGTTCAATTCTCCCACCTCACACTTTAATTACAATACCTCTTCAAAAAATAAAAATAAAATAAATGTTTTAGGTTTCTTTATTGATCAAAGAGAGTGGAAATGATCGAGGATTAGTTATCTCTTTCTCTCATGTCTCACTATAAAAATGTGTTGACGCACTCTTTTGTAACTAAGGTTTTGGAGGAGCAATTGTTTTTTCTTCTTTCTACTTATAACGAGTGGTTTTCATTGTTTGTGTCTCATGATGTAATCTTATAACTAGTATAGATTTTCACGTTTTGTTTATTTAATCCTAAAAAAAGAAGAAGATAATAAATTAGACCAACATAATAATAACAACAGCAATATGAATTTAAATATCCTCTCTATAAATTAGAGATCATAAGTGCAAAGAAAGACCTTCCATTCAAATAAGGAAAAAACAAACCTTCATCTCATAGTTAGCAAGAGGCAAAAGTTTTTCTATTGAACTTAACAACCATATTCTTAAAATTTAAAAATAAATAACTTAACAACTATTAGTGAATACTTTTTCCACTTTTCTAGAAAGAGAGTGGTTTTTTTAGTAGCCATATATATATATATTTTAGAATATCTTGATTCCCAAACATTTTTTTTTTTAAAGAAAAGAAACAATCTTATCCTCTTTCCATTTATGACCATATTTGGAGTTAAAAAAATCTAAAAAAAATCTTCCCTCAAATAAACTAAAGAAATTCATCTTGATGTAAATTACTTTCAATGAATTTATATAAAATTTATTTATCCTTTTTTTTTTCTAGAAAACTTAGGTTAGCTTTTGTTATATCTTCAACCGTTCAAATTATAGTTTAGTGAATAAAACTCTTATTATTGTTGATGGTTAATTTTCATTCTCACAATTGTTAGAATATAAAAAAATTAAAAAGTATCCTCAATAGTGAAGGTTTTTTCCTTCTACTTATTAAATAAATAAAACCTTCAACTCCACGCAATTGTTCGATAAAACAATTTATTTTTCAATTCTAACATGAATTAGTTTAATAAAATTTTATCTATATTATTTTATGGACTATTTTCAAATATAGCATAATTTTATTGTCTATTTGTGATAAACGACGAAAGACTGCGAGACTGCTATTTGTGTCATGATAAACATAGATCTATAACAATCTATCGCAGATAAACTTTGATATTTTACTCTTATTTAAACTCTTATTTATAAATGTTTTCGGTAGTTTTGTCATTTAAAATAATTTCTCTTCTTATATATATATAGACACACACATTATTTTTTGGTTATTGATATTGATGAATTATCAAAATTTATTTTTAGATTAAAAATCACTTTTAGTCTCTAAACTTTTGTAAAGTAACAATTTAATCCCCAAACTTTGGATTGTAGCGATTTAATCTCTCAACTTTTAATTTGTAAAAATTTAGTCCTTAAACTTTACTATGTCACAATTTAATCATTGTACTTTGAAATTATAACAATTTATTCATATTTTAAAAATTAGTGTTAAGATTGAATGAGATTTATTGCATAAATAAACCAATAAACTAATTAGAGACTCAATATTTTTATAAAATACAAAGTCTACATCATAAAATAAAAAATGACATCTAATTTTGATAAATTTTCTTACGTTGGGATTAAATTGTTACAAATTTGAAAGTACAAGGACTAAATAGTTACATATTAAAGTTCGAGGTCTAAATTATTATAAAATCAAAAGTATAGGGACTAAATCGTTACAAACTAAAGTTCATGGACTAAATTGTTATTTCTACGAAAGTTTAGTACCAAAAATGAATTTTAACGTTATTTTTATGTTTTCTAAATATTATATTCATATCACATGGTTGAATATGCAATTTAGTTGGAATATGATCGTGAAGGGCTCATTTAATTGATTTAATATTGTCAATTTCCAAATAAATGGTGAGATGTCTCACCCGTATTGGAAATAGCCAAAATTTTGATAAAAGCCCCAATAAACTATTTAAAGATACGGGAAGGTGGGAACTTTAAATTATTATTATTATTTTGAGGACTATTAACATTCTTTTTAAAAAAGAATTATAGGTAGAATAATTATCATTATTATTAAATAAATAATTAAGTAAATGATAAAACTACACGTATACATGAAATGCATATGCTCTCTATTTTATCTTCCACTTTCCTTTTGGGAAAAAAAAAAAAAAAAAGATTAAATCCTGTTTGATAATTGTTTAAGTTTTGGTTTTTTATTTGATTTTTTTCTTTCTAAAACGAAATCTATACATATTTATGTTTAGTTTGATAATCATTTTATATTCAATTTTGGTTTTTGAAACTTAAGTCTATAAACGTTTATTCCATCCATTAATCTATATATTTTCTTGTTAGATTTTCGTAGTGTTTTCAAAATCAAAACTAAGATTTGAAAACTAAAAAAAAGTAATTTTAAAAATTTTATATTTTATTTTTGAAAATTATCTAGAAATTCAAATATTTATATAGAAAATATGAAAACTATAAGTAAACACACGTTTGAACACAATAACAATTTTTTTTTTAAAAAAAATGATTATCAAATGAGTCTTTGATAAACTATTCTTTGTTTCTTTTTTTTTTTTTAAATAGAAATATCAAACATGTTTGTTGGTTTTTTTTTTTTTTTTTATCTATTTTTATAAAAAAAAAAGGTTAAGAGATTCATGAATGTTAGAGAAAATGAAACAGATAATGTGGAGGTAGAATGAAGCAAAAAGTTTAAAGAATAGATAACTTATTCAAAGGGAAAAAAAATTTTAGATAGAGAAAACTAGAAGAAGAGAATCAAATGGTAGAGAGAAAAGGTAAAGTTTGACATTTTAAGGAGAGAAAAATATATAGCAAACAATTAAAACTTATCGCAAAAATGGCAATTTTTTGTTTTAAACTAATAAGGAATTATGTGTGATGTACATATTTATTTTGATGGTTGAAAATTTATTTATTTTTTAATTGCGAATCATGCCAATTTATAAATTTAATTAAGGATATTCATTATTTTAAATAAAATTTAAAATAATGATTTATAATGATTATAAACATACCAATTTTAAACAATTAATTTTTTTTAATTGGCGAATCATGCCCATTTATAAAGTTTTATAATCATTTAGTATGAAAGATATTCATTATTTTAAAATTATTTATGTTTATATTATTTGTTACTATTATCGAAATCTTAATTTAAAACTTATATCATAATTTGTTCTTGAATATATATATATATATATATATATATATATTGATTTTTTTAAAAAAACTAAATGGCATCAATTACTCTAATATTAGGATATATTTATTCAATATATAATAACAATCATTGGGCATACAAAAAAATGATTATTGGGGTAGTTTTTATTTTTTTCTAAGATTTTTTTGGTTTTTTAAAATAGTTTTTTTAAATATTTTATAGGTTAGAATCACACCCAAAAAGAAACAATTTTTTTGAAAAGAGAAAAAATATCTTGTCATTATAAAAAATGTTTACAAGAATTTTGATATTGTTTTATATTTAAAATCTAAAATAGATATTTTTTAAAAGGTGGTAAAAAAATACTTCATTTATAATCTTTAAATTAAAATATTAAACATATTTTTCTTTTCCAAAAACCTTATAGTTTTAATTTCACATTTATATCTCCTTAATTTTCTCAACTCCTCTCTCTACATCTCCTCCTCAATCCCTCATTCATAGAGATATCTCAACCTTTTCTATTTTCCAGCATCGTTGCTCGTCTCGACCAACTTTTTATATCTTCCTCATGGTAAAAGAAAATACACATTACTGGTTTCTGCTTCTCTTCTTCCTCCTTTTTCATATTCATGCAAAATAAAAAATCCAAACCAAATTAAATGAGTTAATAATTTTTTTATAAAATAAAAACAAATTAGAATGGATGGACTTAAAAAGTAATAACATGAGATTATGGAAAAGAAAGGAGAATTTAAAATTGAGAATTGTGAAATTAGAATTAAAAGAATTAAATCAATTCTTATATGATATTCCCTTAAATTTTTAACCTCTCTCACTATATCCCTTTATTTTTTTAAAAAAATTTTAGATAAAAAGCAAACCTATAGCGACAAATCGTAACCAATAGATCAAAATCCATTTTTCTCTCAAGTTTTCACAAAAACAGGTTTTTATGACTCTAATAAATTGTGATTAACAAAATTCTTGACTCTTTTTTTTTTAGTCTTTGAATCCACCATCAATGTAAGTGAATAGATGACACATGAAAAATTAGTCATTGTTAGTTGTTTCATGACTTTTTAATTCAGTCAATAGTAAGTATTTATTGATATTTATTACCTATCATAATTAAATTTTTTATGACAAATTATCATTGTCAATAAATAACTAAAAAGTTGACCTTTTCTGTTCGTTAAACTTTTACCTTGACATTAAAAATTTGTCACAAAAATATTAGTAATGCCACGTTTACAAGGTTATTAATACTTTAATTGTGACACTTTCTAAAAATTATTAAACTATGTACATTGACACTTATTTAATGTCACAACTACATCTCATGACATTTATAAAATGTCAAAAAAATACTTTTAATAATGTATAACTATTTATTTTATACCCGTTATTACACATATTATTTCCTTTAATTTTGACACAAAATATGTACACAAACATAAATATGAACTTTCACGTATAAAAATGAAGTATGTAACATTAATATAAGGAAAATATTTACAATAAAATTAGTAACAAAACTTTAATTAAGTTGTTTCAAAAAAACTAAGCACTACCCCCCCCCCCCCCCCAAAAAAAAAAAAAAAAAAACCACATATATATAACTTGCTTAGTGGTTTCCTCGCTTCAATGTGTTTATCCAATCCCGAGTAAAAAAAAACAACATTCATTTTAGAACTCAACTCAATACATCAATGTCAACAATTACAACAAAATTCACAAGTTATACATTTTTAATGTTCGGAATCTTCTTAACTTATTAAACATAAAAAATGTATAATGTTCAAAATATTGATGCCATTATATTTTCCGTCTACTAACAACCCAACAAAAGTCTCATTCATGTCAAATAGTTAAAATATAACACCTATAATGCATAGTACAAAATATTTTTCATGCTCAAAGGAGATACTTTTACTTTGATAAGAGCCTTAAAACTTAGTTCGAACACGCTCAAATAACCTGGAACTACAAACAAAGAATTTAAGACTTAATTAGAAATCTCAACCTACAAGCAAACTTAATTAGAAGTAAAGAAAAAAAATATACAAACCAAATTATAAAAAATAATAAACATCAATCTTGCTCACAACTTTGATGTTAAAACTTACTTCCAAAAAGTAGTAATACTCACACATGGGTCTATTGGAAAGAATATAGACAAATAAGATAAATGTTATATAAAAAATTAAAACCTCTTTTTCTGTTTTTGTGTGTTTGTGTTGGAGTCGGAGAAGGAAATAAACAAGTGAAACATGTACCTCTTGAATACAAAAAATATTTATCGTAACGAGAAATCTTCCTAGAACTCAAATCAATCCTATATAGGCTTTCTCGTACAAAATTTAAAAAATCACATCATTTTTACTATTTAAACTTATCTACCAAATTAATCAATGTCAACAATTATTTAGAAGAAATTCTCATCATTAATAAAAGAACTTAAGTCTACTAAAATAAATTAATGCCAACCAACATTTGAAAGACATTTTCATCATTAGCAAAATACTTAAGTCTACGAAAGTAAATCAATTCAAATAAATATGTAATTTTAAATTATACGATATACCTCTTTGAAACAAAAAAAAATCCAATCTCAAAAAAAAAATTCTTGAATCACCATTTGATATAATTGTTCAACTACAACAAAGAATATCAAGAAGAAAGACCATTCACAACATCCACTATAAAAAGTAACGTATACGACAACTAAAGAAAAAGGCTATAATAGACATTTTATAGCATTTTTCGAATGTCCCGACAACCGATATTATTAAAAGTGAAGAACTTTTTATAACTCTCTTTGTTAGCTATGTTGAATGCTATTAAAAATCTTAAAATTATAGCATATTTCCTTTACTATGGAAATATATTATAGCACTACTAATTAAAGCAATAATAAGTTTTTATAGCTAATAAAAAAAGTAATTATAACTTTGTAATATCATTTCCTTGACGCTATTATAAGTTTTATATGTCATTTGTATGCACTATTATGAGATTTTTATAGCTTTTTCTTTATGTGACTAAAAATTTCCATAGCCTTTCTTGTCAATCATATATTATCAATTAGTATCTTTTTTCTTACAAAACCTAATGATAGCTACAAAACATACATATTGATTATATATATATATAATATCATGACACTTTAAATATCACAAGTCCTATTTTGTGATTGAAATTTTGTAATTCATTACATAACACGTTTAAGTAATGTCTAATACAATAAAATAAAGTCACAAAGTAATTGGTAGAAAGTGAGTAGACAAAATACAAGATTCACCAAGTTCTGAAAATTAAAGTAACAAGTACAAAATTCAAGAACTAAGTTGAGTCGTCGTATCCACCATATACAGAGCCTCATTCCATCCATCTATAAAAACAATTACAAAACAAACAAAGCAAGCATGAATTTCTTCCCTCATAAAAGTTAAAAGCTAAAAATTTATTGAATTGAAATGTTCAAAAAGAATAAGTCATCAAAACCATCCCATGTTTCATCCATTTTTTGGTAAGAGAATACCATAACTCATCAAACCCTTCCTTTGTTAGTAGGGAGGAAAACCATCAACCATTTCATGTTCTATCCATTCTTTTTATGGAGGCCAAGTTTGAAATTGCTCTATCATCACAAAAACACCATCAATGTTTTGTCACTAACATTGCATCTACTTGAACATTTCCTTCCTAGAAAGTAAATGGCATCCACTTAAAGATAGTGGAGAGGAAAAAAGTCCCAAAGTATGGAATTAAGACATCAAAATTACTTATTCCAAAGCATCCTTAAGAGTCAATTAAATTTCCAATTTGTAACTTAACCTGAGAGCAAAAATCAAAATACATAACACTCCCATACAAGAAATTAAAAAATGAAGGGAGAAAACCCATTATATGCATAATAGTATTCCATTGAATAGTTTTGATTACTTTAGCTCTATAACAACATTGAAAAAAGAATCCAACAAATATATACTTCTACTCAACAATAGAATTAAGAATTATACAATAGAATAGAATTAATGATTACTTTAGCTCTGTAACAACAATGAGAAAAGAATCCAACAAATCTATACTTTTATTTAAGAAACCTGTCTACATTCAACAAAGAGATCTTCTTTTACCTTATGTTGTTAAAGCCACAATTCTTCAAAATCTTTAGATTCACATTTGCTTGATTTTGAGTGATAGATTGAAGGAAAAACAAAAGAAAGAGAAGAAGTTTTTTGTTTCTTCACCTGTCCATTGAACATAGAACAAAGGGTTCATCAGAGATATGCCATTTTAACTGTCAGATATTCTCATTTTACGCTTTGTATTATTACATTGAGCAAGTTTCTTTCACAAATTATAGTCAATAGTTACAATGTAAAGAGAGGAAATTGAAAACAAACAAATCCCGAAAAGAAACTCACTTGATTAAAAGTCCGTTTCAGTACAGTATGCCCTTTCTAACATACCAGCAAAGTGAAGTGCAGCTGTTACTAGACTGAAAAGTGAAGAAGTCCAGTAATTGTCAGTCAATAAGGCATTTATGTAGCAATGTTGCATTAAAAGTTCAAAGGAACAAAATTGAAAGAGAGGGAAGAGACTAGAATTTACGTTTGAGAAATACTTGCCCACAATGGTTTTTGTTGATCACGGGTATAAGTTGCTCCATAAGAACCAATGAATTTGTTTGAAGCAACCAAGAGACATAAACTCTTACCATTGCCTACACAAATAAGCAACCAAATTAAACAAAAACAAAGAATGAATGCAGTGCATCGATAAAATTGAAGAATGATTCCCTTTGTGCATGTGCTTCCCGGAAACGACTTTTGATGAGAGATATGAACAAGAGGCTTCTTGGCCATTCCCGCCTATCAACTCCCCTAGACTAGACTTTTGGGTCTTTAACCATTATTGTACCTCACCATATGTATGTGATGCCCCCATCCCTTTTCGGAAGACCGTTGAGTCCACCTGTCTTTTGTTCCGTTCAATATTATCGAGTAATCAGAATGGCTCGTTATTAGACCATGGTATTTGATTCACCAAATACAGGAATAAACGTTTCTCTGTGGAGAAAGGATACACCATTATGTAGAGATCGAAGTTGCAAAATGAATTTGTTGAATGGACTAGAAAGTCTCCAATGTGTGTCAACTACTTATATCAAGACTAGACTGATGTAAGAGTATCTATAATCATAAGACTAAACACAACACACCATTGCAAAATGGACTTAGTAAATGGATTAGAGCCTTATGATATGTACAAACAACTCTTCAACTTGCATTATTTGCAAACAACCAAAAGACCAAACTTGGAAAAAAAATAAAGTAGAAATACAGAAAACCATATATAATTACAGTAGTATAAATATTATAATCAATAAAATGATTCTTTATTTTCAACTAGTAAAATTTTTAAGTATTTTAATAGTAAAAACTGGGTCAAAATTAATAGTTAGACTCAAATGTAAAAGATTGTGGGAAGAATACATGTTAATATACAAAATTGTTATTCTTGTTTAAAAAGATAACCACTACAACTAAATAGAAGAAAGTAGCACAACACAGCTAAAAATGTCGAATAATACAAACATGAGGTTAGAACTCATACCTTGTTTTTTATCCAACCGTACAAATCAAGTAATGAGCTTTAAACTTGCTTACATTACCCAAGTTATGCTAAACATGCCATATTTATTCCCATTGTCATAAAAACAGAAACCAAAGTCACAAACAAAGTCATCACAAAAATTATAGCTATCCATATCCATAAACCAAATTTCCAGCTTGGGCTAAACTTTCATACTTTTCAATAAGCAAATGACAACTTTTTCATATCAATAGAAATGGATATATCTTTGACTATCTTTTATCTATGAGAAAATTTTCCATTGAATAAGAAATTAAACTTGTAGAGACTTTCGTTAGGTTATGAACAAAATGGTGGGAATAAACCAACATAAAAGACACAAAACTCTATATGATAATAAGAAATATGAAATTTGAGTTACCATTTACAACAAATTTCCAAACAAAGTGAGCATCAATGATCAAAAAACAAGAAGCCACCTGCAAATATGTCATGACAAAGGAAACAAGTAATTGCAGAACATTAGGGCATTGGGTGTCTAATCTAATATCTTTTTTAATACAATGGGGTACTATGAATGCACCAACCCATTTTACATCTAGCCAATTTCCATTTTAATGTTTTTTGAGTTCAAGAAATACTACAGACACATTTTTAAATTCAAGAACACAATATATACCATCTTGTTTTACATTGTATTATAACTACAAGTAATTAGAATTCAGAAGCTAACCTTGCATTCTCTTCACCATGCTTGTTTAATACTTGTTTAAATCATGCCCTTAAACTACAATTGAGGATCATTTGAATGCATGTCTCTTAATTCTTGCTTGATATCCTCAAGATTTGCAATATGCTTTGTTGATGACTGAATGAAAACAATCTCCTCAAGATTTTCATTACGCTCTGTTGAAGACAATATCAAAGCGAGTTATAAAGAAAAATGGAATGGTTGTGGTTGTAGAAGAGATCCTAAATAAGTCATGAAGCACAATGAGATGATTATGGTAGTAGAAGAGAATCTAAGTGTTCTCTACAATACTAGTTTCTAAGTGTTCTATCAAAATATTAAGACAAGCTGAAAGTGAAAGCATGTAACTTACTGTTTTAAACTATAATCGTTGCCCATTTCCAATCTGTTCATTGAAGAATTGATGTTAAGCTTTCCCTGGAAAACAACGAAGAGCCATAGACAAGAAGAAGCAAAACTAGGTCGGCTACATTATGAGGTTTGACTTTGAAATAACCTTATTTGCCCAGAATTTTTGGAATCGATCATAAAGGATGACCCAAATGAAGATGAATAACAAGGGTTTCAAAGGAACTAGTTGCAATCTTGAAGTTGGAAGTGATGCAATTATCCATGAATTTGGCTTGAAAAGGAGGGGAAAAACTTGGTGGACCAGATTAGTAAAAATTTAAGGAGGGATTTTAGTTCCCCCACTTGCTCCACTAGGCATAAACTCCATGGGAGGTCTTTTCTGTGAGTGTTTGGTTGAATAAAATTAATGTTTCTATGGCCAAAACCACGCGAGAGAGAAAGGGTTTCAATAGGAGAAGAGAGGGATGAAGAGAGAGATTTTATTGGTTTTCTAAAAAGGAGAGGGAATGAAGTTTCAAATGTATCACAGACGAACTGGATTTCTAGATGGGTGAGCTTTTTTTTGTTTTTGTTTTCTTTTTAATAGATATTATGATAAAAGGCTATGCTTCAATGCTATAGTTGGTGGTATTTGTTGTAGGGTCAAAACCTATAAATAATTGTGTACACTTTGAAGAAAATCATAGCTTCAAATTGTATTTAATGTTCAAATGGACTTCACATTCTAGTAAGTGCCATTTCGTCAATGAAAAACACATATAAAAATCTTAAACGTGCTTAAGTGACAATTTAACTCTTAAAACTAATTAAAAAGTGCATAGTTATCACTTAAATAAATTGTATTAGCAAATGAAAATTTAGTCCATTATTGTACAAAAGAATAAACTATGATTTTAATCAAACTAATAGATTTGTACAAATGAAGGTTCAAATTAACCACTTCAACTCACTACTACAATCCTAAAAGGTCAATTGTTTTCAAACTCTTATCCAATCGCTTATTGGTCCAAAATCACCTTCAGAACTTCAATCCTGAAGCCCAATTACGAAAAGCTTACCGAAAACGACCTTTAATATTATTGCATAATGTCTTTGTTGGGGTTGATGCTCTAAATCTCGTGGATCTTGTAGTTTGTAATTGCACTGTACAAACAATTTATTTATCTAATAAAATCTAAGGCATTTTATTTGACATTTAGTAGCAATAACTCACAAAACCAATAAACTAAGATCCAAGGTTATCTTATATAACTTATACATGTATGTGGAGACATACAAGTGGATCATGTTTAAGTGATAACCTAAACAGTCTGTAGATAGATAAGGCTGGGTACCTTATCCTTGTGACACTACGAATACGACCCGCTTTTTAGTTGTCACAATTGTTGTAAAGTGCTACAAATGATTTGATCCTAATAATTCATGTAGTGACATGTGAGTAAGGATGTTCTATAAAAAGAGTTTGTATAAGATTGGATCATGAAATGAATAGTCTCACTATATAACACCGTTGATAAAAGAAACTTACACTTTACCAAGATGACCATAGGTGACTTGACCTGAATTCTGAATGAGTTGTGAACTCTTGCCTGTCAAGACGATCCTTTTGATTTGCATAAATGAGAGTGATTTGTATCGTCGACTCAATATGCCTTCCATTTTGAGGATTCATCTAATCGGGGAGTTGGGAACGCAGTTTCATAAGAAGGAATTCACTCATTCCCTACTGTTAGGGAAAGCAGAGAATTTGCTCACTTAAGGGTTGATTCCAGGATTTGAACAATGTAGTTCCACACCCTCTTCTGGACCGAGAGGATTACAATTTGTGAAGAGTCAACGCACCATTGATTGGTTATATCCAATGGACATAGAAATATATCTATAGTGTGAAAGTGCAATTGTCGATCTTTAGTGGAGTGACTGGCAATTAGTGGAAGCTGGTTAATTTAATTAAAGATTTTAATTAATTAATCAAGTACCATTGGAGCTTCAATCTATAGGTTCACAAGGTCTCCTCGGTAACTTAACTGAGATTAATGAGAATTGAATTAATTTTAGATTAATTTGAATAATTCAAATTAATTGAGGAAATTAACTATATATGATATAATTTATATAATGTATATGATACATTATAATATAAAGTTTTTTGAGAGAAAATAAATATTTTAATTTGATTCAAATATTAATTATATGAATGTGATTCATATAAAACTATAAGTTAAATTTAATATGGATGTGATTCGTATTAAATACTATATGTTAAATGAGAGAGTATTATACTATAGGTTATATTATATTTGATATAATGTAAACTATACGTTATATGTCATATTGTGTTGAGTTTTATATCCTAAAAATCGCAGTTTGTAATATGATAAACATTTTCTATAATCAATATACTTATATTGATTTCATAAATTGTATGAAAGTCTAAAACCAATAAATTAAGAACCATGACTATTGTATGAGTACTTGAACTTTATGTGGAGACATAAGAATGGATCAGATTCGAGTAAATAGTCAAAATGATCTATGGTACATGAATAAGGTTGGGTACCTTATTTTGGTAACACTATTGGATGCGACCTACTCTATAGTTGTCACAAAGAGTTGTAAAGTGCTACATACGAAGTGATCCTAATTCGTACATGTTATGGCATGATGAGTGGGGGCGTCCTATGCAATGAGTTTGCATAAGATCAGGACCAACAAATAAGACCGACTAGTTCATCTAGATGACCTAGGTAACTCGATCTTAATCCTGAGCTAACTATGAACTCCTGTTTCTTCGGGATTACTCTTAGATTTGCATAAGTGAGGATTGGCTCAACAACGTTGGCTCAATAAGACTCCCATTACAGGGGTAAGACTGGATAAATAGCTGGGGGCATAGGTGAGGATTGACTCAACAACGTCGGCTCAATAAGACTCCCATTAGGGATAGAAGAAAGGTTGTTATCTCAAGTACTGAATCTAGGTCTTGAACAAGAGGCCCCATCCCCTCACTGGGCTGAGAGAGTTTGGTTTAGTGATTGGATTACAAACCAGTTGTTCATTAGAGGATCAGTAGGGACTTGAGGAATAAGACGTAATTTTGGGGGTGTGACTCAGTTGTTATTACGAACAACCTGTGAAGGGTCTATATGGTTAAATCATGTGGACATAATATATCTAGGAGTGCAACTGTGGGTTTTAGTGGAGTGAACCATTTGTTAACGAATAGAGATTAATCTGGTCTAATGAGTTTAGCCAATTAATTTCGGATCGTTGGAGCCCATGATCTGTAGGTCCACGAGGTCCCCCTACTAGCTCGTAACGGACTAGCTCTAGAATAGCGTGATAAGTTAATTTGAAACGTTTAAATTAGAATTAAGAGAATTAGTAATTATATGAGATATAATTACGTGTTTAATTTGAGAATTAAACGAAATATGAGAATTTATATATTTAAATATGATTTAAATATATAAAGATGGATTTGTGTAAAAATTAATTTAATATTTGATGTTAAATTAATTAAGTTTTTTTAAAAATTAATTTATGAAATTAGTTTTATTTTTTCAGTTCTAAAATCAAAATGAATTTTAAAATCAAATTTTGATTTTTGAGATAAAATTGAAAAAGAGAAAAACTAAAACACAAAATGGAAAAATCTTGTTTTCCATTATCCATCTTTATACTTGCTCACACAAAATGCATTCTTCTTTGTCTTGTCTTCTCCAAGCATGAGTTGCAACTCATGCAACTCTCTCCTTTGCATGTTGATAGGCAATATAATGAAGAGATTGAAGTAAAATTTGGTGATGCAATCTATAGAGAATTTTAGAGAAAATTCGAGTTGAAGAAATGGTTCTTCACCAAGATTGTTGTTGTGGACTTTTCTTCTTCACCTCTTGATTCAAGCAACTCAATCTAGAGCACCAAGAGAATAGTGGGGAAGATCTTGAGGTGGTCTGCAACAAGATTCGGAAAAGGTAGCAGCTAGGGAAGAAGCTTTGAAAAAGTTCTACAATTAAGAGATATGTCTTGAAACTCACTTGTTTTCTGCAAGAGCATACTTTATATTCTGCCAAAATTAGTGAATTAGAATGCTTAGATGATCCTTGTGCTTCCGCTATTGCTGATACAATCCTACATATATAGTAAGTTGATTATTATATAAATATATGTATAATTAATTTAAATTTATTTTTAAATTAATACGTTAAAAGGAGGAAGTTATTTTAATAACTTTGTCCCCTTAATTTTCTCTTGATCGTGTGAGTGGGGAAGAGAGAGATAAAAGAGGTTTTATCTTCTTTTTCATGTATTACGTAGAATTCAGACTCTCTCTCTCTGTAGTGTGAAATCTTCTTTGCGAAAAATATCTCTCAAGAAGCTCTCCCCATCCCTTTCCCTATGTCAAAATTAAGAATAAGAAGCTCACAAACCATCTCTTTGATTCTCACCATTTAGAGAATACATAGGTTTCATTACGGTGGTGTCTTTTTAGGCGATTGTGTTTCTTAGTTGTTCGTGTTCCAAGGAGTTCCTAGGAGATCGTTGAATTTGTGACCAGAGAGGAGTTATACGAAGAGACTAGCCTTCAAGGGTAAGTATTACTCAAGCCTTTATTTCCTCTCTTTTTTGTGTTTAGTATGCTGTAATTTAAAATGTACATGATTGGTTTCCATCCTCTGAATTTAAAATTGAACTACGATCCACTTCCGCATGGATGTTCACGCATCCTTCCGTCTCAAGTCTTTTGACTTCAATCTAACACAAAATTATGAGTAATAAGCTTAAAATCCACATAAAACTTACGAGACTAGTCCACAAATAAACAAAGACCTCAACAAAACTCACTGATTTCAAACCCAAACCTTGCTGAAAAACCACAAAACAACACCTACAAACAAACCTTTATAAGAGCTTATCATAGATTTTTTTAAAAATTTCTTGAAATTTTTTTAAAATAATAATGATTATCATAGATTTGATTATAAAGATCAAATCTTCAAATTTTAAATCTATTAAAAGAAAATAAAATCTCAAACCGGATATTCAAATACCTATCGTTTTCAAGTTCATCAATAAAAATATGAGTTGATTCATTTACATGGTATATGGGGGTAAAAGTGGAAATTACATAGTCAATGTAGGGCCCCACCTCCTTCAAGTTTAGCCATTTTTCAGTGAAATATAAAATTAGACATTTTTCAAATTGTGTATCATTTATTACAATTCTCTTTAATTTGTTACCTAAATATAAATTAATTATCGAATTAATTCCAACATCTATCACCTATATCCTTCAAAATTGTCAAAGTGTGTACTTTTTTTTCTCTTTTTTTTTTTTTTTTTTTTTTTAAATCGTGAAGCGTTGGACCATCTATTTGATGTGAGGGTACATAAGTAAATTCAGGTGTTTTAACCATCGATTGTGCTATTTTTGTAAATAATTTTAGATTTTACTCATTTTGCTGAATATACGCTTGTAACCCTTAATTTAAACATTTTTTAAAAATTTCTTTTATCTATTTTTTCATGCAATTTTTCAAAACTGTCTATTGACATCTTCTATAAAATCGAAATTTTGATATTTTTTAATGTTATCGTGGATATTTTAAACATTGGTTAAGCATATCTTAAAATAATTTATTTCATCTAGATGGAGAGACTAGTGGAAGATGGTGGATGTACCTAATAAATAGCACTTATTGCAAACTGCCATCTAATATGTATTAATTTCCTTTTCTTTTCTTATTTTTTTATATTATTATTATTATTATTGATTATTGTTATTTTGTATAATTGAAAGTGGAAGTTTCAAATACACCTCTTTTAGTCGTTAGAACAACATATAAACTAAGCTTATTTTAGTCTTTTTGTTTCCTTATTGTATTTATGTTATCTATCAATTATTCTCATTTATATTATATTAAAATTTTATTTTAGTCAGTTGGTTTTTTAAATTAATTCTATTTTAATCTTTAAAATTTTAGAGTGTCTATTTCAGTCTCTCAATTTTCAAAATGTCTACTTTAATCCCCAAATTTGTATATTTATTTCTTATTGTGTTACTTTTCTACCTTAAATCCATTTTATTCAACGTTCCTCTCTAACTTAAGTTGTTCGAAACCATACTTATACTATCATCATACTAAATATATATACATACTCAAAGCTACATTAGTAATTTATAATTTGTTACTATTAGAAAAAAAAGGACGAAAATAGGTTTTTATTTATTTATTTTTAATTTCGAATGAAATTATAGACATTTAAAAGTTTGGAACTAAAATTGTACCTAAAATAGACAACTTGAAATTCAGGTCCGGATTTAAAATGCCCTTATGTAACATATTGTTTTATTTTAAGTTAAATTATGGATTTAGTCTTTGTATTTGTAGATTTTTTAATTGGTCATTTAACTAATTGGAACAAAATTGATGGTTTTATGAATGGCTAATTGGTTAAGAATATTATCATTATAATAAGTACTATATTTTGAAAATTCGAAAGAGATATACAAAGTTACAAATATTAGTCAACCTTAACTGATATATATTAAACCTTTATTTAAACCTTGTTTTTCTAAAAGTAAAAGTAAAACATAAAAAAAAAAATAAATAAAAAAGAATTCCAATGTCTATTTAGAAACAGATAGAAATTAGATAGTCATTAAAAAATATTTTATGATAACAACCATACAGTTTTCTAAAATAGAAAACTAAAAATAAATTATAATCATTTTGTTTTTTGGTTACCTGTTCTTAAAAAGTAAACATTACTTTATTTATTTTTTTCAATGAAAAATCGAAATTCGGTCGATCGGTGGATATGAAAACCATTGTCTCGACCACCGACCGACTATCCAAAATTTATGTCAAGAAAAAAAAAAATTTGCTAAATGATCGCTCTCCCTTTTCCACAAATTGGCATGCAATTAATCACTATTTATATTTTTGTCTTTTCCATCATTAAATTGCATCATTTTTTTTTCTCTCTCTCATTCACTTACTTGTCTTTTCCCCTTTCATCTTAACTCTTTCTACTCAATCTATCAACTAATTTATCTTTCTCCCAACTTATTTTTCTTCTTTGTTTTTTTTCCTACAAAAAACTTATTTTTTCTCTTTTCTCTTCCCATTATTTCATTTTCATCTTCTTTCTCCTTCTCATTTATTTTCTCAACCTCTCCAATCCCATCCTCTTTTCTCTTTTTTCCCTCTCCTTCTTCTTTCTCTAACTTTTATTTTGTTAGAAAAATCGACCGGTCCCTCGTGTGACTGGATGGCCAACATCCACATCTACTATGAACCGCCAAAGTTCGATCAACGAAAACCAACGTATCCATGATCCGTAGTGATTTTTTTCAAAACTGACATCCATCAACTAATGATCATCTATACAAGCGAGATTCAAGTCTCCATTAGAAAAAATAAAATAAAAGAAAATAATTATTAATGGAAACCAAATAATTATGGATCCAACCCTGAATGAACGTAGAATTGAACAATAAATCATAGTAAGGTGAGACAGAAAATGTCTACAAATGACATAAATTCGAGTCCTTAACTCCTTACTCAAACTCTACGCTTAACCTAAAAAGTCAAACATTTGGTTCTGGCTCAAAAGTGTGCCACGTGTCTTCTTTAAAAAATCTTTTATTTTTGTGTATTTATTGGTAGAAATAAAATAAAATAAATACCTGAGTTCTCTTTCATTTGAAAACTATTCTATGACCGCACCTAGAAAGCCACGAAACCAAAAAATGGGATATTTCGATACGGCGGCGAGTGGCGGCGGCAGCGACATCGACGACGGACAATCAAATCAGCAATGCCAACAGTGCGTGATAGAGCTCCACGGCGGCACCGACAGCTTCCACGACGGAGCATCGGTAGGATTTTCACAACATGCAAACTCCGATGACCTCTCCTCCCACCTCTCCGCCGCCGAAATGGAGTCTCTTGCTGCTCTGTGTGATACATTCTTGCCGTCCGTCGCCGCAACCGCCGCTGCCGATAGATCCGTCACCCTGTTCTTTGAAACTTCCGCCTCCGCCGCCGGAACTCCTGAAAGGGTAAGACTGCGCATCAATTTACCATTATTGTTATGAAATAATTCTCTATTTGTATGTAGATGCATGCATGTATATACATGAAAAGGAATTTTTTATAGCAATGATTAATCATATAAATAACTAAATAAGTAATTTTGTAAGGTTTAGCGATTTTTTTTTTTTTTTTTTTTTACGTTCTTTTAATTATATTTTCATCTTTTTTTTTAACATAATTTCCACGTCTCTCTAAAATAAACATATTAATTTTTAGTTTTTTTTTTAGAAATTATCTACAAATAATAGTAAAATATATATTAGCAATAAATCGTGAGAGATTATCTACTATTTGTATCTATCATGACAAAAATAGACATAGATAATAGTCTATTGTGGTCTGTTTGCGATAGATCGTGAAATTTTTCTATATTTATAAATATTTTTATTCATTTTCCTATATTGAAAACAATCCATTTTGAGAGTATCTTAAAAAATAAATAATGACAAGAAAGTTATATAGTAGTATTTATAAACTTAATTTTCAAAAACCAAAAGCAAAGATTCAATCTTTATTTGATAACATTAAGGTTGGTTTTCGATAACTTTTAGATTTTTGCTTTTGAAAGTAGTGTTTGTTTTTTCCAAACATTTGAACTTTTAGCCAAATTTTAGAAGCGGAAAAGAAAGCTTTATTTTTTTATTTTTTAGATTTTAAAACTTAGCTTGAATTTCAAGGATACTAAAATATAGATAAAAAAATATTTAGTATTTACCATCTTAATTTAAAAATAAATAAATAAATGATTATCTAGAGTTAGTATAGAAATGGTTTTTTTTTTTTTTTTTGCCTCGTTTACTTTTTAAAACGAAGTTTAAAAGGAAAATTTAGAGGAACAACCTAAGATATTGTGTATTATTGTGCATATATTTTTGAATTTTTTTGAATTAAAAAGTTTAATTTCCAAAGAATATTTTAGCTTTGCGATTGACTAGACAGCAATAAATTCTTGGCTACCGACCAACTATAGCTGTTTTATCAAAAAAGAAAAAGAAAAAAAAATTATTTAAAAAAAAAAAAAAAACTCGTCTCACAAAATGTGTTTCCCCTAACTTATTCGTTTAAAAGCTGACTAGTCATCAATACGAAATAATTAGTAAAAAATAATCACACTCTGTAATTTACCTTTTCTTTTTCTTTCCTAGCTATAAGAAAAATTATTTGAAGATGTGGCTAAAACGTGACTAATAATTTTGCATAATTAGACATATGAGAGACAAAAATAATAAAAGTATCTCGAATTAATTATACCTCATGGTTATCAAAGAACATGCAAATTCATTCAATGATTATTATAAGACGATTACATTGTAATGATCTCACTTAATAATTCTTTTCTACTGATCCTATCTACTGATCTTATGTTAAATTAAAAGGTAAACTAATTTGTTTTTCAATAATAGGTATGTTTGATTTCCAAATCTTAGGTTAAATTAAAAGATTTTTAAAAATATACTCGGTATGCAGGTAGGGGAGATGATAAAGGAGAGAGTAAGACATCCAAAAAAATGGTTAGTGAGAATGACCTTATGGATGTTATCGACATGGTATGGGACATACATTCTATGTGGAAATGAAAGCCTTTCAAACCATTTCCCATACTTTGAGAGATTTTCAAAGGTTTCTCAAAAGAAAAGAGAACAAATTGCAATCTCATGGTCTCTAAGCTATTTTTTTCTACTTAGAATGTTTTTCAGAACCATTAAGATCCTTTGCCTCCTTGCTTTCTTCACACAGGTCAGTTCTTTTTATTTATTTATAAATATACTTATGTGTCTATCTTTAAAAAAAAATTCTAGCACTATGTACTACAGTAGTACTATTAAATTTTTTTTCCTATCTTCGTACATTCTACATATTATCCAATCATAATATGTTATATCACAAATTCTTTTTACTTCAAATATTTTAATTCTTTTTTTTAATATGACCAGAGTGAATCGCATTAAAATAGGTGCATATTGAGATGCATGCAAGTATTGTACTTTATTTATTTTATTTTTTTGAGTTTTTTTTTAGGTTAGCATTAATTTTTCTCAACTAGGTCAGTCCACTTGTATTCATAATTCTACACGTTTTGAAAAAATATAAATAATATAAATGTGGGGTAGGATGGTCAAATTCAAATCTTTAACTAAAAGTCAGAAGGTTATTTATGTCTTTTAGCTCAAATTAGTTAATACATTTATGTTCTGATTGAATTGACAAGTGTTCTTTAAAATATTCATATTTATTTAATTTCTTTTCAATTAAACTATGCTTTTGGGATGTTCCGTAAAAAAATGTGTATGTATTCATTTTCTTGAGCTCGGAAATTCATATCCACTTACGTCACATTTACTGTACTAAAGAAATAATAATAATTTTTTTTGCATGGGACTAATAATGTATTTTTTTATCATGTTATGATTAAAATATTATTTTAGTAATTACATTTTAAGATTTGATGATTTATTTCAGTGAGTGTACTTAAATATCCCAATTTTTTTTTTTTCTATATTTCTAATAAACTTTAAAATTAGTCCTTAATACTAGTTTATGATTAATTTTTTCAAAAATAATTTTCTCTTTCATTTATAAATTTTGGCAAACACATTCGCATTTTTCTCTTAAATTTGATAAAATTAAAATTAACTACAAGAAAAAAATGGGACTGATTTTGAGCTTAGTAAAAAATACATATGCTTTTTTTCATTCTTTTTATGTGTGTAAAATTTAGATATTTTAAAGTACAAGAACAAACTTAGATGAGTCTAAAAAAAATAGGAGTCGATATTTTAAACGGTCTATTTTTTTTTTTTTTTTTTAAATAATGCAAATAAAGATATTTAAACATGAATGAGATATTAAAGGTACTACCAATTGAATTGTGTCCCACAACAAAATTTAACCCATTAAAGATATAGTGATATTTTATTTTCTTCTAATTTTAATCTTTAAATTTTCAATAAATCTTAAATTTAGTCCCACAATTAGTTTATTATTGATTTCAAAAAAAATAAAAAAAATCTATAAGCTTGTTTATATAAACAATAATTTGAAAACATATTCACATATTGTATTTTCTTGCTTGAAAATTATTACTATTATTTAATCAATTTTGATAAAACTTAATTTTCAATTTATTTAAAACACAAGACTAAAATTGAACAATTAAAAGTATATAGACATTAAGGAAAATTATTTTAAATGACAAAACTGCTGAAAAATATTTTCGAATATAGCGAAATGTCAGTCTATCAATGATAGATATTGATATTCATTCGTGTCTAGAGTTGGCAATGAGACTAGGGCGAGGTGAGGGGACTCTCCAGCCCTATCCTCGTGGGGTATTTCCCCCATCCCCGCATGGAAAAATGGGGATATCCCCGCCCCGTCCCCCACGGGGGCCCCGGTTTGACACCATCCTCGGTCAGGGGTGGAGACCTGCGAGGACCCAATTCTACGGGAATTTTTGCCAATCCTATCCGTATCTATTAATGATAGATGATGGTAGTCTATCAATATCTATCAATCTTTAACACTGATAGACAATAACATTTTGCTATATTTGTATTTACTTTAGTTCATGTTAGTATATTTGGAAACAATCCAAGGCTTAAATTGAATAAACATCAAATTAGAAAGATCTGTATTTAAATCAAAATTAATATATCATTGGATGAAAATATAGTATAAATTTTCCGGGCCCACTTTATGTATACATTGCATAGTTGTACATGCAAGTTTGAGTATATAGTTTAATGATCTGATTATTAACAACCGACAACCTGAAACAAATAAATGGTCCAATGCCCAGCCCAACTATTTAAGGTTCATGTTTTGATTCCTCACCAGAATTTGTCTCTTTCATCTCCCTCATTTTTATTATTAAAATTTCATCCACAAGGTTGACTTTTTAAAATCAATTCTTTTTTAGAAAATAATTTTTTTTTTTTTTTAATTTCCAGAAAAAGATATTAATAGTTATGATTTTTCCATACTAAAGTCGAAATTAGGAAAGTCTAAGGTCTCGATAGATAACCGCTAAGTCTATTTTATGGTGTTTTTGTTCTTTAAGAATAAAAAAGTTAAAGTTTTAGCCAAATTTCATAAACAAATTATAAAAATTAAGATTATGTTCGATAACTATTTGATTTTTTTTTATAAAAAAATTAAACTTATAAATACCATTTTCACCTCTAAATTTCTCGCTTTTTTTATTAGTGTTTTCAAAACACAAAACTAAAAAAATTATTTTTAAATCTCGTTTGCTAACAATTTTGTTTTTTGTTTTTGTTTTTTAAAAATTAAGCCTATTTCTTTCTCATTTTTTCCCATATCTTTTCAAGTACAATTGTTGAATTCTTAGCCAAATTTTAAAAACTATTTTTAGTTTTCAAATTTTGACTTGGTTTTTTAAACCATCGGTAAAAGATAGATAAAAAATGAAGAAATTTGGAGGTGGAAGTAGTGTCTATAGGCTTAATTTTTAAAAACAAAAACAAAAAAACGGAATGGTTACCAAATGGATCCTTAACAATTTATTTTCGCTTTGAAAATTTGGCTGAGAATTTAATTTTTTTTTACTTAATAACGAAGTAAACTATTGTAAGAAATTGATAGAAAATAGTCTTAATTTTCAAAAAAATAAAAAACAAAAATCATATGGTTACCAAACGGGACTTACTTTTTTTTAGTTTTCAAAATTTGTCCTGATTTTTGAAAACATTGCTAAAAAGTAGATAACAAAGTAGTAAATTTAGATGTGGAATATATTTTTATATACTTAATTTTCAAAAACTGAAAATTAAAAATCAAAACTAAAACTCTACTTGGTAACAGTTGAGTTATTTGTTTATTAATTAAGTTTATAAATACTTATTTCCCCTCTAAATTTCTTAATTTGTTATCTTCTTTTCACCGATAAAACAAGTTAAAATTTGAAAACTAAAAAAAAAAGTTGTTTTTAAAATCTTGTTTTTGTTTTTGAAATTTGATTGAGAATTCAACTCTTCTATTTAAAAAAATGCAAATTATTGTATGAAATTGAGAAGAATAAATTTAAGGTCCATTTGAATTGATTTGAGAAAAAAGTATTTTTCAAAAAACTCATTTTTATTTAAATACTTTTGATAAAAAACTCATTAATATATTCTTGAAAAACAATGTTGAGTGATCACCTAACAATTCAATTTCTTAAAAAATGACTTAATTTCAAATACATCCTTAATTTTTAAAACAAAAAAATAAAATAACTACTACACAAAACTTAAATAATTACTATACAAGACTTAAATAACTTAGGCTTAATTTTCAAATTTTCAATGCATTTGGCTAGTGCCGTCAATTGAATTCTTATTTAGCAAGTTTTTTTTTTCTTTTTTTCTTTTTCCACAAAGAAGAATCATAATTTATTGTGCCACTTGGGAAATATTTTAAAAAGAAAAAAAAAAAATTTTCTATCTCTAAATTTCAAAATATCACACTTTTAATCTATTTTTAGTTCTTAAAACTCAAAGTAAAATGTAAATAATATAATATATTGTAAACTCACTAGTTTTCTTTTTCTTCTTTGTTACTATTTTGGGTTATAAACTCGTTAGCTTTTTTGGTTAAAAGTAAAATGTATATAACATGATATATTATAAACTATCATACAAATATTAATAAAAGAAGTTAAAGATAGCTCAATTGATTAAGGCATATACCAACAACAAAATGTTCAAGATTCAAATCTCTCCACCAGATCCCACCCAACTTTTTGAAGTAAGAAAAAAATTAAATCAATTCACTCTATTATGCATTGAAAAATACTTAACTAGGTTACATTCTAGTTTATCTATCTTATTGTAACTCACTGTCCAATCATTGCTCGTGTGATAAACTTTTCTTATATCCTTTTTCTTATCCTTTTTTTTGTTATTTGTGTGTGTAAGATTAGAATAAGATGTACATAAATAGATGCATCATAGTATATACCCAAATATTGCTTTTGCACATGCCTATATGTTATACATGTATGTTTTTGTATGTATGTGTATATATATAATACATAGTATTTCTTTAATTTTTCACTTGAGAGGTTATAGAAATGGAAAAATTACTAGATATATTTAGGATAAATAACAAATTAAGAATTTATAAACTTTGAGGTTTTTATCTATCCAGTGCCTAAAACTTTTAAAATTACATATTTAATTTTTAGACTTTCAAATTCTTTAAAATCATAGATCTAATAAACACAAAATTAAGAATTTAGAGTTGCATTAGACAAACTTTAAATTTATATCTAATAGATCAATTAACTCTTAAAAACTTCGAATTCTATGACATATAAGACACAAAATTGAAAGTTTAACTTAGTAGATACTTTTGAAAGTTTAAGGATCAAATAGATACAAACCTCAAAGCTAGGTACTAAACATGTATTTTAACCTTATATCTATTAGAAGCTAGCATGTTAAGAGTTTACCTCTAAGAAAATTTCTTGCTCTGCCACTGTATCAGGTTGATGAGGAGAGGAACAATATCTCATGGAAAGCAATTGACTACCCAGGAAGTGACCCCCAATTCAAAGCCAAAACCAAGCATTCAGAAGCATCAAACCTGAAAGAAAAAGGCAGTAAATCAAGAGAAATTGATCAGGAAGATGATGAAGAAGAACTTTATGGACCTCTTTTCAAAGGCATTGTCAATCTACAACACCAACAACAAGTGCAAGTAGCTGTAGGAGCACTTAGAAAGTTTGGATTTCCAGTCACTCTTCTTTCCCTAAGCACCAAACCTCCCAACCCTTCAATGATCATCAAGTGCGATGCGGTGGTAGTCGGGTCCGGGTCGGGCGGCGGAGTGGTAGCAGGGGTGCTGGCTAATGCAGGGTACAAAGTGCTTGTACTAGAGAAAGGAAGCTATTGTGCCAGAACAAACCTGTCACTACTAGAAGGGCCAGCCATGGAAGAAATGTACCAAGCAAGTGGATTAGTGGCAACTGATAATATGAATGTGCTTATACTTGCAGGCTCTACTGTTGGTGGAGGATCAACAGTAAATTGGTCAGCTTCAATTCAAACACCAAGTCATGTAACAAGAGAATGGTCAGATGAGTATGAATTGGAGCTGTTCAGAAGCAATTTATACAAAGAAGCAATGGAAGTTGTGTGCAAGAAAATGGGAGTTCAGTCAGAAATTGACAATGAAGGCTTTAACAATGCAGTTTTAAGAAAAGGGTGTGAGGAATTGGGTTGTCATGCTATGAATATACCTAGAAATTCAACTTCTGATCATTACTGTGGTTGGTGCTGTCTAGGCTGCAAGAATGGGAGAAAGAAGGGGACTGCAGAGACATGGCTTGTGGACTTGGTAAGGTCAGGAAATGGCGCTATACTTCCGGGCTGCGAAGCCATTAAAATCAGGCAGGAGAAGAGAGACGGGAGCAAATGCAACAGGGCGAAAGGCATCGTGTTTGAATTCGGGTGTGGATCAGCAGCCAAACAGATGTGCTTGGTTGAGTCCAAGGTGACTATAGTAGCATGTGGGGCTCTCAATACTCCTCCATTGTTGAAAAGAAGTGGCTTGAGAAACCCAAATATTGGGAAAAACTTGCATCTTCATCCTGTTACAATGGCATGGGGTTATTTTCCTGCAGAAACTGGTATGTGATAACTCATCATATCATATTTTCTACCAAAAATGTAACATAACACACAAGAATCACAATATCATATGGGCAACAATATTTGGGTGCATCATGTGCTACATCTTTTTGCAGCCCATTTCAACGATACAATAGAAAAATTCAATTTTTTTTTTTTTTTTTTTAAAAAAGACGAGTTTGCGATGTGGCAAACTGCGGTTAGTTGATTGAGTGGGCTACAAATGGAGGGGTGGAGCTGAGGATGCACCCAAATAATTTTTTTTCCTCATATTACAGTACAAAAACTAGCTAAACTGCTAAAGTTAGTGTGTGCTGGCCATGCCTTCTGAAAAAAGTGGAAAAAACTTGAAGTCAGATACTTATTCTAAAGCACCATTAAGAGTTATGATATGCTTTTAGAAGCTTAAAAAATCAAAAGCCAAAAAGCACTCTTTACCATTTTTCAAAACTTCAACCAAAGAAAGTCCAGTTGTTTAAAAGCCATTCAAAAGCAAAACACACACTCAAATT
Organism: Benincasa hispida; assembly: GCF_009727055.1. Taxonomy (NCBI): domain Eukaryota; kingdom Viridiplantae; phylum Streptophyta; class Magnoliopsida; order Cucurbitales; family Cucurbitaceae; genus Benincasa; species Benincasa hispida. Next base: position 73,186,460 of record NC_052357.1, on the reverse strand, counting down.
CACCGACTTAATCCCCATTTGATAACAGTTTAATTTTTAAAAACTGTGCTTATTTCTCAAAATGTCATTGTTATGATCATCATTTTTTCTAAGCAAACATTTGAACTCTTACTAAAATTTCAAAACAAAAACAAGTTTTAGAAAAGACTTTTTTTTAGTTTTCAAAACTTGGCTTGGATTTTGAAAACGTGATAAGAAAGTAAATAACAAAACAAAGAAACTCATAGATAGAAGTAATGTATGTAAGCTTAATTTTCAAAAACCAATGGGTTATCAAACAAGCTCTTAATTACATTCTTTCTGTACAGATAAATCATGGCCAGAGAAAGACAAGAAAAGCTATGAAGGAGGAATAATGACAGCCATGTGTAACATAGGGTCAGAACCTGATCAAGAACCTGGATATGGAGGAGCTGTAATCCAGACACCAGCATTACACCCAGGACTCTTCTCAATCCTAATGCCATGGGTTTCTGGGACAAATATCAAACATAGAATGTGCAAATTTTCCAGGACAGCCCATGTGTTTGCATTGGCAAGAGATAAAGGGTCAGGAACAGTCAAATCTTCAAGCTCACTCAGCTACAAAATGGATGATGTGGATGAAGAGAATCTGCAGAAAGGACTGGAGAAAGCTTTGAAGATTTTGGCAGCAGCTGGAGCAGAGGAAATAGGAACCCACCATAATAAAGGGAGAAGCATAAATGTGAAGAAAGTGAGTTATAGAGAGTATGAAAAGTTTGTGAAAGAGGAAAGTTCAAGACCATTGAAGGATTTGTTGACACCAATCTGTTCAGCTCATCAAATGGGGAGTTGCAGAATGGGAATTGGAGCTAAGGATTCTGTGGTGAATCAGAGAGGGGAGACATGGGAAGTGGAAGGGCTCTTCATTGCTGATTCTAGTGTTTTTCCAACTGCTTTGGGAGTTAATCCAATGGTTACAGTTCAGGCTATTGCTTATTGCACTGCACAATCTATTCTTGAAACTCTTAAGAGGAAGAGAAATTGATGTAAATTAAGGAAGATTCGAACCTGTAAACTCTCGACCTCTTGGTTGAGGTCATATGTCTTTTCTACCACGTTTCTCTGGTTGGAAAAATAGCATGGAGTTTGTAATAAAGAAAAAGTTTTGGAGCTCATTTCTTTGGGAATTTGATGGGGTTTATACAGACAAATAATCTAAGAAATCAATAGGATATTTAATTGTACAAATCATATTTTCAAACAAAATAAAATATACTTTAAATTTAGAGATAATTAATCTAACCACTCATCAAAAATTGAAATGAAGGAATAGAATCAGAAATCACTCTCCTATATGTTCATTGTTGGTACTGATATTTAGTACAAGTCATGGAAGATTAGTGGGCCCCCATACCAATTTAGCAAATCTCTTACATTAAATCTTTTTAGTCTAACTTTCTCATGTTCTAATCTTAGTTCATTGGTTTGTATGGGACAAATACAAGCAAGCATCCCCACTAGCAGAAAGATTGAGAAAAGGATGTATGTATACATTGAATACATACAAATCCATATGTGAAAGCAACAAGTAGAAGACAAAATTGTAAAAAGTATAATTATAAAGGGACATCGGGCCCCCAACTTCAATTGGATAGAGTGGACTATAATAGTCCACTCAATGTTTGGGTCTCCAATTATAATAATTGGTGTTTTCAATTATTATGATCTACAATTAACTATAGTAATACTATTTGAAATCTCTCTTTGTTATAGTGTTTATTATTTTCTACCGAGACTAAGATAGTCTACACCTCAAACACAGACTATTATAAAATAAACTAAAATTGTTTGTACTTCAAACACAAACTATTATAACCCCCAGATTATAATAACCACTAAAGAGGTGTTTGGCGCATAGAGTTTGAGTTGAGTTGAATCGGTAATTATTATAAGAGGGGAGTAATTGGGGGAATTGACATGAATAACGAGGTGAGAAATATGAGTTAATGCGAATAACGATGTAATAAACCTTTTTATTTATAGATGAATCAAACGGTGGGTGAGTTTTTTTTACCTACCCAATCCAACCCAACTTAGGGGGTCAAACGTCTCCTAACTATAACAATCAACTCAACGCTCCAGCTCCAAATGTCCCTTAAGTATCAATTTGAAATGACTTTCTGAATTTCAATTGAAAAGTCATTCTAAACTTGTTTAAATTGGAGTGAGAAAAGAGATGGGAAAGGAGAGGAGGAGGGTGAGGCATCTTTGAGGAACTTTCTAAGAATTGGAAACATTTGAAGTTGAAGCATCCTAATTTATTTGAGCATCTGATGTTAAAGGCTTTCATTTATTCCATTATCCCCTGGAAAAAAAAAAAAAAAAAAAAAAAAAAAAAAAAAAAAACCCATTTATTTAAAGTCATCAGTCAGCTGGGTCCCACAAAACCTAGGTCAGGTCAACTCTCTCTCTCTCTAATCCCTTCCTTTTCTATTGGCTTCTCATATGGTGGAATTTCAATCCTTTTCTCTTTCTCTCTTCCTATTTTTATATTGCCTTTTCATATGGTGGAATTTCAATCCCTTTCCTGTGTTTGATAAGTTTCTGGGAAAGGCTGTACCCTCCAAAGTTGAATAAATTATTGCAAAATATTCCGAGTCCAAAACTTGAACATAGCTTAATTAGTTAAAGATATTACTTATCTATTCAAAGATCAGATATTCAAATTTCCAACTGCTATCCAAAAAGTTATATTATAATTTAAAAAAAAAAAAAAATTGTAGAGTCAGATTTCAATCTCTCCCTCTCTCTGTATTTGACTAGTGATGAAGATGAAGTCTCAAGTTTCATAAGTCAAGAGAGAAAATGATGAAATTTCCACCACTAACCTCCAAGAGTCCTTCCTATTTTTCCAATACCATGATTTAATAAAACTCCCACTTTCTTTCTTCGATCTTCTTCTTCAAGCCGCCGCCATGGAAAAGCCTCCTTCTCCTGGCTTTGTGATAAGCTTTTCCATTGTGGCCGTCCTCACCGTCGCCTCCTTTGCATCCTGTATGGCGGCTGAATTCAACAGAACAAAAGTAAGTTTTGCTTCACTTTGTTTATCAATTTTTTTATACGAATTAGAATTTCTTGGATGATCAATGAAATTGGGATTTACTGTAGAAAGAGGACCTGAAATTGAACGGCAGATTGTGCTTCCTGCCTGAAAGTGAAGCATTCAAATTGGGAGTGGGAGGTTTGGTATGTTTAATAATGGCTCAGATCATCGGAAACGCCATAATCTGCCATAGCTATTGGCCAAAAGAGCATAGAAAGAGTTGTAGTGTTAAAAGGCCTATGCTTTCGATTGCCCTTCTCATCTCTTGGTCGGTAATTCTTTCTTCTTAGTTCTTTTCTTCTGTATTTCTCAACTCTGTTTCGGGAAATTTTGAAGTTTCAAACGAAATTAGTAACAGTAACAAACATATACATATATGCACACTTCACAATATATCGAGTTTTATATATTTTTTTGTGTTAATTGAAATAGGCTAAATTTGGCACATATATAATATATATATATATAGTTTTTTTTATTAATTGAATACATAGTTTAGTAGATCTTAAGATGTGTTTTTTTGGTCTAATTTTTAAGGATGTCTAATGAAATTATTAAATGAAAGTTTAATTTTTTAAAAATAATTTTCAATTTTGTGTCGGGTAAATTTTATAGAAATTAAGAGTTCAAATATTCGATTTCAAATTTTAAAAGTTTAGGTCTCTTGAGTAGTTACTTGATTTTTGGTATTTAGTTTTTATTAAACCTATAAATACTCCTTCTACTTAATAATATTTTAAAAAATCAAACTAAATTTTGAAACTAAAAATATAATTTTTAAAAATTTGTTTTTGTTTTTAAAATTTGATTGAGAACTCAATTCTTTACTTGAGAAATATGTAAATCATTGTGAAATATTGAAAAAATACTTTTAATTTTCGAAAACCAAAATCTAAAAACAAAATGGTTACCCAACAAACTCTTACAGTTCAGCATAACCATACAACAAAGTTTAGCAAAACATAATATTATGGGAAAATTTTCTCCCTAAATTTTGGGTCTAGTTTATATTTAATCTGTAGGTTTTAAAATGTTACATTTTAGTCCTTAACTTTTGAGATTGGTTTCAGTTTAGTCCCTAAGTTTCAAAATGCTACAATTTTACCATTGATATCTGAGTTTTGCATCCCCATGTTTCAAGATTTACACTTTTAACTTCGTTTTTTCACTAAATACTCATTTACTGTCTTTAGAATTAATTTATATTAGTTAATTAAAAATCGTTAAAAGTTCGTAATTAACTAAGTTTCACTATTTTATCATTTTTAAAATTAAATCTAAAATTTCACTTCATAATTATTTTTATTCGATTAATAGAAATTGACGTCAATGATTGAAAAGTAAGTATTTAATGAAAAATTGAAGTGAAAATGTAAAACCTTGAAACCTAAGCATTAAATTCAAATTTCAAAAGTAAAATTGTAACATTTTAAAACTTAGGAACTAAATTAAAACCAAATTAAAAAACTAAATGTGTAACATTTTAAAACCTAAAGATCAAATAAAAATTAGAGCCAAAATATGAGGATAATTATTATTATTATTATTATTTTTTGGCAAAACAAAGATAGTTTGAATTGGCATTTAGAGAGATGATCACTGGAAAGAGAGAAGAGACTAAAAAAATAATATACAAAAAGAACGTGGCCAGCTTTGAGGTGGTTGGGATTCCTATACATAGGATCCATGATATAGTAAATTACAAAATAAACATTATTATCAATAATAAAATGATAATAGTACAAAGACAATTATTTGGAAAAAAAAATTGATATGGTGTTTTTTAAAAATAAAATAAAATAAAATATATAGTAATTTTAATACTTGACCATAACGATTCCTTTAATAATGGTTGAAAGTAAAACATAGTTTCAAAATGATACAAGGAAAAGGAATCTTTCATTTTTAAAGGTTACTTTTTTTTTAATTTCAAAAAAGTACATTTTTATCCTTAGATTTTGGAATCAGTTTTTATTTGATCTTAGATTTTCAAATGTTACACATTTGGTTCTGAAGTTTCGAAGTTTTGTTTTTCCAATTTGGTTTCTAAATTTCAAAATGTTGTAATTTTACTTTTGAAATTTAAGTTTTGTTTCAATTTGGTCTCTATGTTTCAAAATTTTACATTTTTAACCTCAATTTTTCATTAAATATTCACTTTCAATCATTGACGTCAATTTCTATTAATTAGTTAAAAATAATTATGAAGTGAAACTTTAAATTCCATTTTAAAAATGATAAAAAAAATAATGAAACTTAATTAATTATAATTTTTTATGATTTTTTAATTTATTAACATAAATTAATATTGAAGAAAAAATGAGTTTTTAGTGAATAATCGAGGTTAAAAGTGTAAATCTTAAAACATGGGACTAAATTGAAGTAAAAACTCAAATATTAAGGGTAAAATTGTAACATTTTAAAACTTATGGACTAAACTGAAATTGGATTCAAAACTTAAAATTAAATGTGTAACATTTTGAAATCTAGGGACTAAATAGAAATTAGATCCAAACTCAATGGACCAAAAAGATATTTTTTTTTCTTTTTAAATATTATAGTATAGTAATAACTTTTCAAAGGACTACTTTTCCTATAATTTAGAAAACCATGTACTGTTTATTAATAAAAATGTAAAACATAATCCACACCCTAACTTCTTAAAGAAACAAAAGAAGAAGAAGCTAAATCCATGTTTTAATTCTTAACGTTTAGATTCATTTTCGGTTTAATCTCTTAGGTTTTAATATTTTTCAATTTTTTCCTTCGGCCAAAATTAATTAATAATGAGCTTATACCAAAAAAAAAAAAAAAAATTAACAAGTTTAGACATTTATGAAATTAATTAGGGTAATTATTTTAAAAGTTAAAATTGTTGAAAATGGCCAATAAGAACGTGGCTAAACTAGCATAGTGTTCATACTATCAACCTCGTGGTTTGAGGTTCGATTAAAACCTATTGAAAATGTTTGATCTGAGGTTTGATTAAGAACGGTTGAAAATGTTTTTAAGTATAGCAAAATGTCACTACTTATTACTAATAGATAGTGACATTTATCTATATTTATAAATAAGTTTGATTCAATTTTATTTATTTGAAAAAAATCCAATTAATTAAGCCACTTTATAATTTTAGAGAAGGGATTATAAGTCTTCTATTTTATAGGCAGTCTAGTTTTTTTCTAATAAATCTATTTGAACTCAACCAAAATCATACTATATAAGTTTATATCAATTAACTTCAACTATCTAGTTAAAAAAACATAGCATATGTAAGAGAGAATAAATTTTCTTTTCTTTTTCTTTTCTACTGTTTTCAAATATAAAAAAAGGTAAAATTATTTAAAAATATAATAAAATATTATTATCTATCAGTAATAGACATTAATAGATACTAATTAATATTTATCATTAATCCTAATAGATGTCTTTTAGTGTCTATTACCATCTATCATGAATAGATAGCGACATTTTGTTATATTTAAAAATATTTCCAACATTTTTGTCATTTAAAACAACTACCTTCTTATAAGATATACATACGAGGGAATAAATGGAAGTCTTTGAAAAAGGAAGCAATAAAGATCAAATTAAAAACATAAATTGAATTAAAAATAATATAATATAGAGAGGCTAAAATGGTAAATGAAATGAAATACCAGGGTCAGTTTCGGAATTGCGGTGGTAATGATGAGTGGAGCAACCAGCATGAGCAGGAGACAAGAGTATGGAAAGGGATGGGTGGAAGGAGAATGCTATGTGGTCAAAGACGGAATATTTGTCGGCGCCGCCGTATTGGTTCTCATTAATGGAGGCTCCACCATAAGCTCCGCCGCCATTGGGAGGAGGACGAACCATGTTAAAGGCCCAAATCAAATACATGCTCAAATTGGATAACAAAATAAGTTACACGTCATCAATATATTTGTATTTATTGGATTATGAATAATGAAGATAACACACATCCACACTTGATAGTTCTTTATTTGTTTTTCCTCTCCTAATTTGTATAGTACCACAAGAAAAGAAACAATTTATACCTCATAGTTTCAAAATTAAAATGTATCATATCTTAGTAGTAATTACGTGCACTCTCTTGTTTATATTTGTTATGTTTCCACTTATAAAAATATGGATGAACATTAGGGTTGACAAAATTCTTTGTAGGTCGAGTCCTCGCGGGGTCTTGCCCCAAACTGGAGATGGGGTCAAATTAGGGTTCCTGTCCGGGGATGGGGAGGGTATCCGCGCCTCGACCCCAACTCCGACTCCAACCTCGATTAGATTTTTAACTATATATATGTTGGGTTTTATACCCTAAAACTTGTAGATAGTAAATGTTATTAATTGGCCGTCATCAATAAATAATTACAGATGTTAAATCAATAAATATTATTGTTTGTATTGTTATCTATTTTATCTAAATAATCCTAAATCCAATAAACTAACATCCTAAGATGCCTTATAAGTCTTGAATTGTATGTGGAGATATATAGGGATCAATGTTCAAGATACTGTTAAAGGGTCTAGAGTATAAGGATAAGACTGGGTACCTTATCCTGGTAACACTATGGATATGACCCACTTTGTATTTGATACAAAGTAATGATCCAATGCATTCAAGTAGATGACACGTGAGTGAGGGTATCCTATGCAATAAGCTTGCATAAGATTGGACCGCGAAATAGTAAACAGTGGATGTAAGACTGTTGACTAGTTAGGTTCCTATTTCAATAAGATGACCTAGGCGACTTAGTCTTAATCCTGAGTATATTATGAACCCTTATTCATGAGGGATTGTCCTTTGATTTGCATGGGTGAGGGTGGCTAGTTCGCCAACCCAATATACCTATCATTTTGAGGACAAGACCAGGTGGGGAGTTGGAACATAATAATACAAGATGTTCACTCATTCTCTCATTGAGGATAAGTAGATGAGTGTTCCCTCAAGTGGTGTCTCCGAGACTTGAACAAAGGGTCCTACCCTCTCATTGACCCAAGAGGAGTTTCTATTTATTGATTGGACCATAAACAGGTTGTTCATTGGGAGCACTGGTACTTAAGGAGCCAAAGGTAACCCAAGGGTAAAACAATAATTTGATCCATTTGGAGTTACAGACACTCATGAAAGACTATTCTCATCGACCCAAGAGGAGTTTCTGTTTATTGGTTGAACCATAAACAGGTTGCTCATTAGAGGAGCACTGGTACTTAAGGAGCCAAAGGTAACCCAAGGGTAAAACAATAATTTGATCCATTTGGAGTTATAGATACTCATGAAAGACTAACTTACTGGTATTAGTCTATATTGTGAGGATATAAAGATGGATATGTTATGATGCTATGTTATTGTATCTGTTGCGAAATTTACAATTAAAGAAATAAAAAGGAACGAAGAGTAGGGAAGATCGACACACAGATATACGTGGTTCACTAACAGTGTGTTAGCTACGTCCACGGGCAGAGGGAAAACAATATTATTTCAAGAGAATGTTTTCAGAATTACATCAAGAACGGCGCCTCTAGGTTAGAGAGTTTATATATCGCACTACTCTAAACCTTAGGGTCAAAATCGTAAATAACTGCAAATAAATAAATATGCTGAATACAAAATCTGAATAGACCCTCGTACTAGGTTGTTCGAAGTGCCAACAAACACATTCAAGACATTTCAACAAATCTCCACCTTGACTTGAATTCTCTCCCACATAACGGATGTACCAAATGCAACATAAATCAATATCGCCAGACATACCCAGACTTCTCCCTCATGCCTCAAAGTGTCCCACAAAGGGGACCACTAACAATTCAAAACATTCAGTAAGTCCAAACAATGTTGGAACTTGCCTTGTGAAACCGGTTTGGTGAACATATCAACAAGGTTATCAGCAGAACCAATTTTCATCACTTTAACTCTCTGCCCACCTCTTAAGAAGTGATATCTTACATCTATGTGCTTAGTTCTCTCATGATGAACTTGAGCCTTGGCTAGGCATATTGCACTCAAACTATCACAATATACAATAGCGCCAGCAAACAAATTCAAGGCATTTCAACAGTATCGCTTATGCACACTACTGATGGAAGAATGAATGATACAAGCTCATGTTGCCATAAACTTGTAACGAAAATTTTATATCTATCTTTATCTATTGTGCTGATGAATGAATAAAAGTGATGATTTGTGCTATGTGCTCAAGTGTTTTGCGATAAAGATACTATTGTGATACTACATTCTAAGTGTATGCATTGATAGTGATATGTTTCGTAGTATGCGATGATGTAGTGTGTGTCACAAGTTTCCTTGCGTTGAAACCAAGTATAATTCCAATGCAAGTTTCTCAGAATGATCCGAGGTCGAACATGGGGATTGTTGTCGTTAGATGCGATACTAATGTGGTATATGCGATCGGTTATAATAAAGAATAAAGAATTTGGTTTATGCGGAAATGTAAATTGCGTTGATAAAATAAAATGCATTGATAAAATAAATGTCTAAACTACTATGATACAGGGTGAGAACTAGCTGTGAAGTTGTACAAAAGAATCTAATGAATGCGATGACAAGTCTTGTGAATGAGTAGAGAGAAAGAACATCGCAAGTTCGTCAATCGCGTTAAAGACGCAACTAAGGTTCCGCTTTCCCTTGGCTTACACCTTTCAGTGATCGGCCGCGTTCCCATACGTCTATGGTGAAACAGAGATGAACGTGATGAACGCAAGGTTGTTTCCATCTTTGGAAATACTTCTCGCTTTAGTTAACGCATTCTTCCAACCTTCTCTCGATAGGCAGAATAACATCTTCACTTCTGCTTTCACAGGTGAAGATGTCGTCGAGCATGCTTTAGCTAAACTTAGTCGATTACCTTAATACAGATTAACTCACTCGCTTAATTCTTCCTTTTTACCCAGGGGATTAAGAACACATCATGGAGAAAATGGATGATAAATGTATGGAAAGGGACAGAGAGATGATAATGATGACGATAATGACATTTAATTCTAAAGATAAGTGTTTGATACATGATTTGTGAATGAGAGATTAAAGAAGATGAATACAGTAGATGAAATGAAATGAATAGAAACAAATACGGAAAGAGTGTCAACTTCTTGATACAGATCCTGATCAGAGACTTATGCTTATCGGCGTATGGATGAAGTGGAGAGGAAAGCTTCCCTCTCAGGCTTGCTTTCCCGGTAGAAGTGACCCTTTTGCACAGAGCTTCAGCTTCGGGAATCGGAAGAATTCCTTGCTCGGAGACTCACTTTTCAGCCTTGTCTCGTCGTTCTCCCAGATTTTCTCTGTAAAGTCTCTTCAGACCAGCCTGCTTTGCAATGAATTCAAGGAAGCTATTTATAGACAAGACCTTGGCTCTTTGAATTGGTGGTCCCACTGTATAATTCTGATAATTCCTTCCATGGCGTAATGGGAAATTCCTCTCTGCTCCACGATCAATTTGTCAGAATCGTACAACATAAAGCTGTACACTTGTCAGAATCGTCTGTGAATGCATTGCTCTTCACATCTTCGATCAATCGCCGCATGCGGTGTTGTTGTTTTGATTACCGCATGCGATTAAAATGTGTTGATCGTTATAACCCATGATCGATCGTCACATGCGCCGTCATTGCGTTGATCATTTCTTCGTTCTTGATCGATTGGCGCATGCAATGTAGATGCGTTGTACATTTTGTCCTTGAGCCATTAACGCATGCAGTGACCTATTTCCTGCAAAACAGAGACTGGAACATTCTATTTCGCCATCGCAATGGGGTTAGTGGATGCATTCACAACATTTCATAATTTTCGTATTTCTCTGCCAATTCTTATACTATTAACGCAAATTTTCCTTCTTTTTGCCACAATATCTAAATAAAACAACATAAATAACTTGTATTTCTACAAGTTATCATATATCCTTGGACAGAGAAATATGTATGTAGTGAGAAAAGTGCAGTTATGGGTTTTTAGTGGAGTGTACCCACAATTAACGAATATTTGATTAACTTGGTTAATGAGTTTCACCAATTAATCTCATATTGTTGAAGCTTCTGATCTACAGGCCCACTAGGTCCCTTTGTTTTAGAGTGCCAAAATCGGTCCAGTTTTTGCTATCTAATTTAATTATGCATTGGATGTATGTTTAAATTATTTATTATTTAAATTCATATTACATATTGTATGTCATATAGATTAAAAAATACCCACCTTAGGATAAACATGTACATGCATCATAATTAAATATAAAAGATGTTATATTTTTTTATATGCATAATTGAATTAGCATGTTCATGCATCATAATATAAGAGTAATGTTAGTGATGTATGATTAACTTAAGCATGTCCATGCATCATACTATATATTAAAACTATTCTAATAAATAGTGGAATGATGTATGTGAATGATAAGTTTATAGATTTAATAATTCATTAATTTACAAAGAGTTATAGTATTAATGAAATTGATTAAAATCTATAATCTAGATTCCATGCAAGCATAGGTCCAAATTAACTTAAAATTGTTTAAAATTCACTTATATTATTTCTTATGAGATTAGGAATAGGTTAATTTTTTTAATTTGTTTTAATAAGATTAAAATGAATTTCAATAAAACATTAAATTTATAAAATAATTGCCCATAAATGATATTTATCTAAGGAAGATTCTGTCTAAGAGGTATTTAAGCTGACAGAAACAAAACACCTCTGACTTAGGAACCGACCTGAAAGGTGAATTGGGCAAATATTTTATAAGCATGCAATAGATGATTGATTTTATTAAAAGAGTTTAATAAATGAAATCAAGTATTGTTAAATTATTCAATATATATACTTATTGAGCAAATTTAAAGGAATTAAAAAAATTCATTAACCAGAGTTTTAACTAAGTGTAATAAAATCCTAATAAAATATTAAGATACTTTAGTGGGAGGAAGTTGGTATATATGGTATATCAAATTTCAACTCTCACGTCCCCAAGAGTTTACACTGTGAGATTCATACTCGGCTTCGTGTCGCCTTGAGAGCGATCTCCCTTCAGAGAGTATTTGTATGGGTCAATAACAAGGTCAATGGAGGAAAGTATTCATAAAAAGTGGGAGAGAGACGTGTATCAACGTATCCCACGGTCTCCTCCATTAGGTTGCACCGTGAGATTCATATGATCTGCTTGCGTGTCGTCCTAGAGCGACCATCCCTTCGGAGGGCCTCATCAAAAGGTTCGAAACAACGCAAACTCCAACAATGGATAGGTTTTTTAGGTTAATTTTCAACGGTTTTCTTTCCCTTCGGTAGACTGTTGAAGCATACCTCTGGGATCTGAAGATGAAGTCACACTTACGGGATGAACTAAGTTAGTTGATGAATCATTGACTAAAACAACAGTAGCTAAAAGCTATAGGGAATATAAGTTATTCTAATATTAGTGATTGGCTGAGATTGTCTCAATTTAGGGGGGAGTAACTGATCACCCTTTGGTGGCTGTTGCTCTAAACCTCTGAAGTATCGTTGCAAAAGCTAAAATCAATAGTTTAATTAGGATTCTATGATTACATGTCTTTTTGCTAAATTAATTGGATAATTAAATAATGGGTTATGACAAAGATAACTATAAGATCAAATGATTGTTATATGTTTCGGCATGTCTTCCACAATCATACTTTTGCTTAAAAATGAGAAATTAACCGATGAAAACTATGCAACGTGGAAATATAACCTGAATATGATTATGGTTGTTGATGATCTGCGGTTTTTCTTAACAGAGGAATGTCCTTCAGCCCCCGCTTGATATTCATCTCAAGCGTTGAAGGATGCTTATGACTGTTGGACGAAAGCCAATGACAAGACCCAAGTTTGCATCTTGGCAAGTCTGTCAGATGTTCTTATCAAGAAGCATGAGGCCATGACGATTGCCTATCAGATCATGGAGTCCCACCAAGAGATGTTTGGACAAGCGTCCGCTCAGATTCGGCATGAGGTCCTCAAGTACATTTACATATGCATGAAAGAGAGTCAATCAGTGAGAGAACATGTTCTCGATTTGATGGTTCATTTCAATGTCGCCGAAATGAACGATGCAGTCATAGATAAGTGATAACGAAAATTTAGATTACCAAATCGTCAAAGACTTGATAACTAAAATTAAGGTGAATGCAATATGCGATGCATGTTCTTAAGGTATGCGTTGATTATCATTCATCGGTGTTCATGCGTTGGAGTGAACTATGCATTAATGAATGTATGCGATGACCATGCGTTCCTGTCACAAGTTTTCTTGCGCCTAGTATAACGCGAATGCAAGTTTCTCGGGTGATCCGAGGTCGAACTCAGGGACTTGTAGCTAGACGTATGCGGTAATGTGTATGTGGCAGTTGAATAAAAGAATGATGGAGGGGTTTTTATGCTAACACTACTCCTACTCCTAACTAACAGACAACGCAATGAAAAGTATGAATGAGAGGTAGAGACACGACAACTGTTGACGTGAAATAAATGCATGGGAAAAATAGATAAAATATGAAGATATCTTCATGGAAATCCTTAAGAGTGGCCGCAAGGGCAACCTCAGCGAACGCAAGCCATACAATCATGCTACACACACTAAAAGCCTAAATCTGGGACGTATGCGATGTGTATGCAAAAGGGTCGGGATGACTGCATACAACCACCATATCCTACTTCCTGGATGCAGCTATTGTCCTCTCCGTAGGATGCAAACGCTGTGTAATAGCAAACAAAGCTTATTCCTAAGTCTCCATTCTCGCTTATGAAAACCTAATCTAGCTCTCTCGAGCATCGATTCTAATCTAGCTCTCTTAAGTCTTAGGTTCTTTCTTTAGACTCTCTCTCGAGTAGCTCTAAAGGTGTGATGGACACATACATAAAATAAGGTAACCACATAAACTTGGCTGACACAAGATTATTCCTATCTCTAGTGAACAATAGCTTACATTGCTTGATGTGTCCAACCACTTACCTTCCTGGGCAGTTGGTTGTTGCTGACTTTACTCATAGACAAGCGTTGCTGCAGCTTCGCACGAAACAAATAAGGTTTTCTCATGCACTCACGCAATGCACACCTCCCGGTGGTTTGCTACATGCTTCATATCTCTAATCCACATGACTAAGTATGCTGTACTTTAGCAATCTCACTAAGTGATGCAATGAAAGTTAAGGATGCTAAGTAAAGAAAGATGGAGATGGAATCGAAGGAAACACAGAAATGCATTGAACACATAATGTATTAATTCCTTAATCCCAAAATGTAATACAATACAATGTAAGAAAAGAAGAGGAAATGAAAGGATCAGCTGGAAGCAATGTCTTGCTTCCAGCAGATGTGTGTCAAGGCTGCCGGTGGTGCTATGAATGGGCGTGGAACTGACTCTCTCGAGATCTAGCTTCGGCGAAGGCTCCGGTTGTCACTCAGAATGGATGAAGGAGGTGAAGAACTCTCAAGCTTTTTTCTCACGTGTTCATTTGGATCACAAGGATCCGCCTTAAGGCGAGCCTCAGGTGAAAAACCCTGGATGATCTGAAATTCTGCTCATCGGCTTCTATATATAGAGCTTGATCACCGATAGCATTTAATGGACTGCTCTGATTCTGACATTCGCGGCACGTTAGTCCTTTTCTGAATCTCTACTGCTAACGGCGTGGTAGGTGAAATGTCAACATCATCTTTTGATTTTCCCGAGAGATGCATTGATGCGTTCATTCCACCAACCTTGCGTTGATCCCTCTATTATGCGTTATAGTGTAGCCGTATTCGTGCAGTGACCGCATTCGCTTGATTATTGCAACTATACACGATGACTGCAATCGCTTGACGATCGCAACTCCTATGTGATGAACGCATGCGGCTGATCACCGCAACACCCATGCATGGATCATATGCGTTCGCCTTTGCGATGAAGAGTTTCTCCACATGTGGTCGTCTATGCGATAGTCAGACTCCCACATTTGCATCCACTTCCTACGTTAGATACAAAAATAGACAATTGAACGCATAATAACGCATAATAATGGGTTAGCCGAGATTCTCAATGCTAAACATCGCAAACTCCTTTTCTCATGAATTCTTAACATAATTGCGCTTATTCTGCTTAACAGCCTTCATAATTCTAAATAAAAGGCCTAAGATGACATGCATTTCTGCATGTCATCAACAAGCGAAGTCAGGTGTCCTTTATTTTAGAACGACTTATAGACTTTTCAGTCTCTCATGAAAAGTAAGGGACCAGAAGAAGGAGAGACAAATGTTGTCCATTCCAAAAAGTTCCATAAGTGTTCATCCTTTGTAACTAAGTCTGTTCCTTCAACTTTTAGTACTAAAACGATCCAAAAAAAAAAAAAAATGAGGGAAGGGGAAGGCTCCCGCTACTGACAAAGACAAGGGTAAAGCTAAGGCTGACAAGGGCAAATACTTCTTCCACTGTAATGTGGATGGTCACTGGAAATGCAATTACCCCAAGTACCTTACTGAGAAGAAGAAAGAGAAGGAAGGGAATACTCATGTTTGTACTCAGAATTGACACAAGATAATTCATAGCTTGATTCAAATTTTATGAGTATTGAAATCCAAAATATGATTAAAACTGATCTTAGGGTTCCTACAGCATTAGTCCAAGAAGCAATTAAAAATTAATATGGGTATAATGTTAATTATAGACGTGTGGCAAGCAAAGAGAGAAACATTGATTGTTGTGTTTGGCGATTGGGAGAAATCATATTCAAAACCGTCGTATTGGTTGAGTACTGTTGCATTCCTGGTACGATTCAATCATGAGACGATTTATCACATTTGATGGCGCTTACTATCACTGCATGGTAAGAGCTTTATTATCTTACGTTTCCTAAATGTATGATATGAACATTATTTAATATTAATTTTTTTCATCATACAAAATAATTTTGTCCAAGATGTACAACAATATTTAGTACAACACAATTTACCAGAGTTGGATTCAATGTGTGACCAAACCTTGGTAAATGTAGAAAGTATTATTCAGCAGACAAGACGACTCAATGTTGCTGTTGAAGACGTATTCATCGTAGACGACAACGACAATAAGGCATAGCTAATCTATAGGCATGATGACATGGAATTTAATCTTTTCTTATGTCACACAATGCATGGATGATTATAACGCAAGTTTATGATATATGTTACTACTTCTAGATGTATGTGTTATTAATGAAATGTTTGTAGTATGCTATGCGTTGTCACAAGTTTCCTTGCGTTGAAACCAAGTATAATTTCACTGCAAGTTTCTCGGAGTGATCCGATGCCGAACACAGGGATTGCATAGTTAATGCATTATGTAGAAACCAAGTATAATTTCACCGCAAGTTTCTCGGAGTGATCCGAGGTCGAACACAAGGATTGCGTAGTTAATGTGTTACGTTCGTGATAAATGCGACCGGGGGTTTTTCAATTAATAAAAAGAGTGTGTGTGTACAAGTATTTAAAATTGCGGTAAAGTAAAATACTTGTACACACACTCTCGGTGATCGACCGTGTTCTCACATCTTTGTGGTGAAACAGGGATGAACGTAATGAAGGCAAGGTTGCTTCCATCTCTGGAAGTACTTCTCGCTTTAATTAACGCATTCTTCCAACCTTCTCTCTGTCTCTTATACACATCTAGATGTGTATAAGAGACAGCTTGTACACACACTCTCGGTGATCGACCGTGTTCTCACATCTTTGTGGTGAAACAGGGATGAACGTAATGAAGGCAAGGTTGCTTCCATCTCTGGAAGTACTTCTCGCTTTAATTAACGCATTCTTCCAACCTTCTCTCGACAGGAGGAATGGCATCTTCATTTCTGCTCTCACAGGTGAAGATGCCGTCTAGCATGCTTTAGCTAAACATATTCATTTCTTTAGCACAGATTAATTTACTTGTTAGATTCATGCTAATTACCAAGGGATTAAGAAAACATCATGGAGAAAGCGATTAATGGAGGAACGGGAATAGACAGAAAGATGGAGATGAAAATGATCATGACATTCAATACTAATATTTAGCGTCTGATACATGGTGCGAATGATAAACTAAGAAGATGAATACAATTGATGATAAAGAGATAGAAACAAATACAGAAAAGTTTCAACGTCTTAACACAAATATGGACGATGGATTTGCTTGCCGGCGGATGGAGTGAATGTAGAGAAGAGCTTCCCTCTCGGGCTTGCTCCTCCGGTAGAAGTGACCTTGGTACAGAGCTTCAACGGTGGGGATAAAAAGGATTTGCCCTGAAACTCATCTCTCGGCCTTGTCTCTTAAATCTTCCCAGATCTTCTCCGATTAGGCTCTTCAGATCAGTTTCTCTCTCAACATACAAATATCAAAATATGCCCATATCAAGTATATCTTCTCATAGAATTTCAGAGGTTATTTATAGGCTCAGCTTTGACTCTCTGACTTGTGGACCCCACTTTATTGTTATGGGAATTTCGGAAATGGTGGAGTGAATATTCCTTCTGTTACGCGATCAATCTTGTCAGAAATGCACAACGGTCAGTTGTACACATGTCAGGATCCTCCACAATTGCGTTGCTCTTTTGCATCTTCGATTGTGTGCCTGCATGCAGTGTTGTTTTTTATTATCGCATGCAGTTGAAGTTGCGAAATCGCTTAGCTCTTGATCGATTGTCGCATGCGCCGCCATTGCGTTGATCGTCTATTCATTTCTGAATGATTGGCGCAATGCGACGTAGATGCGTCGTTCTTTTTCTCTTGAGCCATGAACACATGCGGTGACTTGATTTCCTGCAAAACAGACTTGAAATATTCTTTTCTACCATCGCAATGATGTCAGTGGGTATATTGACGACAATTTATAATTCTTGTAGTTCTTAGCTAATTTCTCTACAATTGACGCAACTTTTCTCTCTTTTGACTGCAATATCTAAATAAAGCAGTATAAATAACTTGCATTTCTATAAGTTATCACACCCCCAAATTTAGATATATGCTTGTCCTCAAACATATCTTCTACTAAGGCAATATTGCTCAATTCCTATCTAAATTTTGCGTCGATTGTTTGCTTCGAATGCTCCACCTAGGCACATATTACTTAACATCACAATTTCCTTCTATCCTTACTAATTCCTAACAAAGCTCTACTTTATTCTTCTATATTACAAATTTTTGCTAAAAAATACTTTTCTAATTTTTTTTAAAAAGAATGTTTACCTCTTCTTGTCAAAATAACTTGATGCGTCTGGATGCGGTGGTCAAACTTTGCGTCATTTATTAGAGATTATTGATCATGGTTACGCCCTTCGTTTTGGCTTGTTCCCACGGGTGTCATGCGAACATCCAACTACGGTTGTGTGCCAATCTCAACTTTAAGTCATGAATTTCAGAGGAGTTGTCTCTTACATTCTTTTATTTTTCTTTTGCATTTTTCTCTTTTCATATTGCGTTGTTCTTGGAAACCCACCTTCGTTTTGGCTTGCTCCCACGGGTGTCATACGAACATCCAACTACGAGCAGGTTCCTTTCACAACTTAACTCATATCAGATTGGGATTGTTTTTTAGGTTTCTCTTGCGCTGACATTGGAGTTTATATGATTTTTTTTTAAAAAAACAATGAGCGCATTTTTCTTAATGACCGCATACTCTTGATCTCATCTGCTCAGACCTTCCCCACCCCCAAATTTAGAGATGCGCAAGGTCCTCATTGCGTTGTTTGGACAGAATAGACAAACACTTAGACAAAATTTCAAAAAGAAGGTTTGAGTAGAATTTTGAAAGATAAAAGGTAAAGCATTGCTATAGCCACAAATTAACTAAGTGTTAGTTAGAAAATACAAGGTGTGGGAAATGTTTCTAGGTGTATGCATATTATACATCATGGCAGCATAATGAATAATGCAAAAAGAAAGATTAAGAATATTGCAAAGTTGACAAAGGATGATAAAGAAGAGGCACATACATATGGAGAGAATCGTTACTTAGTTGTATTGAAAATTAACTAAGTATACAAGTAATTACAAATATCGCAATGCAGAAATTTTTGCCTATACAAAGAATCAAAGAATTTAATTAAACCTAGAAAAATAATGAATTGCAGTTATCTTTTGAATTTGATTCAGATGGGTACACGATTAAAAATTACACCGCGCTTCCATTAACATAAATACATTTTTGCTGAGGACGGGCAACAACGCATGTATTCCTGCAACACACCCCTTAACTCAACGCATTTCTGGAGGACAGGCGAACGGTATTTCTACCAGCACAACTCTACCTCAACATAGTGCATCTTCGCTAAGGATGGGCAAAGAACACATACGAGCGCAACACACCCCTCAACTCAATGCATTTGGGTGTAATGAACCCAAAGTGTATTTGTTATCATGGAATGCACCCATCATCACGGTGCAACTTTTCATCCAGTCATTCACAAAAATTTTAAGAACATCGCTACTAATGCCTACAAATTATAGGAATTAAACATGACATGGAAAGATACTACTGAATTAAATTGAAGGAAAATACCGAAAGCATTAAAGGCTAATTCTAATAAGCATTAAATAACGCAATATAGAAAGTGGTAAAGAAAGTAGTAAATAAAGCAAGTAAACATAGATAGGGATGCTGATTAGAGAAAGTTTTCAGAATTACCGCAATAACATCCCCCACAAGTTGTTAATCCTGCTTGCCCAAGTCAATGGTATCCATGCGTCGATCCACATCGCCCCCGTAATAAGGCTTAATCCGTTGACCATTGACTTTAAATACGTTGTTTCTATCTTCAGTTGTCAATTCTACTGCACCGTGAGGAAAGATAGTCTTGATCCGGAATGGCCCAGACCAGTGGGATTTCAACTTCCCTGGAAACAATCACAAACGTGCATTAAACAATAATACCTGTTGACCTTCGACGAATGTCCGATTATTTATGCGGTCGTCATGCCACTTCTTAGTTCTCTCCTTATAGATCTTGGCATTCTCGTAGGCATCCCTTCGCCATTTGACCAGCTGGTTCAGTTGCAATTTTCGGACTTTCCCGCACTTGCTAGATCAAAGTTCAGCTTCTTGCATTCCCACATCGCCTTATGTTCCAACACGAACGACAGATGACAAGCTTTTCCGAAGACCAGGGCATATGGGGACATGCCAATTGGAGTTTTGTAGGCAGTCCTGTATGCCCACAGCGCTTCGTCGAGCTTGGGTGACCAATCCTTCCTGGAGGTACTAACTACCTTCTCCAAGATAGTTTGATCTCTCGGTTAGAAATCTCCGTCTGCCCATTAGTCTGTGGGTGATAAGCGGTTGCAATTCTATGGCTGACGTTAAATTTAGTCAACAAGTTGGTGATTATGCGGTTGATGAAGTGAGAGTTTCATCGCTGATTACAGCCTGTGGCGTTCCATATCGGGCAAAGATATTTTTCTTGAGAAACTTCGCCATTGTGGCCGCATCATTCTTGGCACATGCGATGGCCTCAACCCATTTTGATACGTAATCAACCGCGACCAGGATGTAATGATGACCTTCTGATGGTGGAAATAGGCCCATAAAGTCGATTCCCCATACATCAAATAATTCGACCTCCAAGATTGACGTCAAAGGCATTTCATTTCTTTTAGACATATTCCCCATTCTCTGGTATCTATCGCACTGAATAATGTGGGCATGGGCATCCTTAAACAATGTTGGCCAGAAGTAGCCACTCTGTAGGACCTTTACGGTTGTCTGCTGCCCCCCAAAATATCCTCTGTAAGGGGACTCATGATAAAGCTCCAGAATGTGCTTGACGTCGTGACCAGGAACGCATCGACATAAAATGTGATCAGGTCCAAGTCGATATAGGAATGGGTCGTCCCAGAAATAAAATTTGACGTCATGTCCCAGCTTCTTCTTCTCCTGGTAAGTATATTCCTCTGGTACTTGGCCGCAAAGGATGAAGTTCACAATGTCCGCATACCAGGGAACATTAATGCCTATTAACATCAGTAGCTCATTGGGGAATCTATCTTCAATATCTTTTTCTTTCTCCTAAACCTCGCAATTTTCCAATCTTGATAGATGATCAGCGACTTGGTTCTCAGTGCCCTTCCGGTCCTTGATTTCTAGGTCAAACTCTTATCGGAGTAACACCCACCGTATCAGTCTCGATTTCACATCCTTCTTTGTCGTCAGATATTTGATCACAGAGTGATCAGTATACACCACAATATTTGTTCCGATTAAGTACTGTCGAAATTTCTCCAATGCAAATACCATTGCGAGCATTTCCTTTTCTGTGGTTGTATAATTCTCCTGCGCATCATTCAATGTTTTACTCACATAGTAGATAGGATGAAAAACCTTGTCCTTACGCTGACTCAAAACTGCGCCCACAGCATACCCGCTAGCATCACACATCAACGCAAATGGTTGCGTCCAGTCAGGCGCAATCAGAATGGGTGCGGTGATGAGCGCATCTTTCAATGTGTTGAATGCTTCAGTGCACGCATCATCAAAATTATATTCATGGTTAGCTTCAAAGAGCACACTTAGGGGCCTTGCGATCTGGGAGAAGTTGTGAATAAATCTTCGATAAAACCCAGCGTGTCCCAGAAAGCTCCTAAGTGTTTTCACATTTACTGGTGGAGGTAGCTTGGAAATTGCGTCGATTTTCGCCTGATCAACTTCCAATCCTGCCTTTGACATTTTATGACCCAGTACAATTCCTTCTTCAACCATAAAGTGGCATTTTTCCCAGTTCAGAATCAGATTCGTTTCCACACATCTCTTCAAGACTTTCTCAAGGTTAGATAAACAGGAGTCATAATTATTGCCGAAAACTGAAAAATCATCTATGAATACCTCGACTGACTCCTCCAAGTAATCTGAAAATATCGCCATCATACATCGTTGGAAATTGTCTGGCGCGTTGCAGAGTCCAAACGGCATGCGACGGAATGCTAACGTACCAAATGGGCACGTGAAGGTTGTTGTATCTTGATCCTCCGACGCAATTGCTATTTGGTTGTACCCTGAGTAGCCGTCAAGAAAATAGAAGAATTCATTCCCAGCAAATCTGCTGTCTCTTATACACATCTAGATGTGTATAAGAGACAGAGATTCTCCACCCCGTAGTTGTCCTTGTGGGAATTAATTCATTCTTGTCATTAGTGACGACTGTCATCCCCCCTTTCTTCCTGTCTCTTATACACATCTAGATGTGTATAAGAGACAGCGCCTGCATCCAGCCACTTCACTATTTCTTTCTTCACAACCTCCCTCATGGCAGGGTTCAAGCGACGTTGCCTTTCTATCGATCCCGTTTTTCCTTCTTCCAGACGAATCTTGTGCATGCAATACGAGGGACTGATTCCTCGAATGTCTACCAAGGTCCATCCTAAAGTCTTTGCGTTGTTCTTCAGGATCTGCCTCCTAAGTAGGCATACTTGAGATGCACAAGCAACGACTTCAACTCTAACACGGGTGGTTCTACCAAGGATGACTTCGTACGTTGTGATGTTCGTTCAAATAACTTGAGTGGTTTTTGATTCAACTTGTATTGCAGTGCAATTCTCCTCCCACATTGCGCCGATTCCAAAATCCTCTTCCTCCAACTCTTCTAAGGGCTCGTGCCAAGATTCTTCCCGTAATTCCTCAACATATTGGCAATTCTCCATATCACTTGGGTACTTCAACGCATTGAGAACGTTGAACTTCACTTGCTGATCGTCAACCCTGATGGTGAGTTCTCCTTTTTGTACATCGATCAGTGCTCGCCTTGTTACAAGAAATGGACGACCCAAGATGATAGGCACTTCTCTGTCAGCTTCATAATCCAATATGATAAAGTCTGTCGGGAAGATAAACTTATCCACTTGCACGAGTACATCCTCTATTTTGCCCTCGGGATGCGTTATCGATCTATCGACCAACTGTAATGTAATCGTAGTTAGTCTTGCGTTGTCGATATCTAGCTTTTTGAAGATCGACAAGGCATTAGGTTTATACTCGCCCTTAAATCGCTCAGCGCATTTCCAACCTTTTTCCCTCCTATTGAGCAGGGCAATGTAAAACTCTCAGGATCTATCATTTTAGTGGGGATATTGTTCTGAAACAGCGCACTGCATTCATATGTTAACGCAACTGTTTCATTTTCCCCGATCTTTCTTTTGTTAGCCAGAATATCCTTGAGAAATTTTACATAGCTCTGCATCTGTTCCAGAGCTTCTATTAAGGAATATTGATGTGTAGTTGTCGGAGAACGTCCGGGAACCTCTGAAATTGCTTACTATCATCTTTCTTTTTCAGCTTGGATGGGAAAGGTGGAGGATCCCACCGTACTTCTTGTTTATTTGGCTATTCATTGAGGTCATGTGCTTGCTGTGTTGTAATGACTGGAGGTTGCGTTGATTTAGAATTCAAGTCTTGATGAGATTCATCTATTGTCGATGTACTTACTTCTGAACTGGTAATTTTGCCATTACTGGTTGATTGGTCATCTTCGATGGTTAATTCTATTGGTATTGTTATTGAATCTGGTACTGGTGGCACAAGGGCGGTTGTCTTACCACTTTTCAATGTCACTGCTTGACATTGCTCTTTACCTCGCGGCCCCGATGCTCCTGAATTGCTGAGCAGCGTACCAGGCGCTTTATTTTTCAACTCAGTCGCAAGTTGTTCAATCTGTTCTTCCAAATCCCGAAGGGTGGAGCTTGCGACTGTCTAATTGCCTCGCTCTTTTTGATATAATGTTTCAATGATGTCTCTAGAGACGAGGTACTGCAAGAGGTATCAGATAAGAACGGTTGGTCATAGGGTGGCATACCTTCAGAGCTACCTGGGCTATGGTCCAGATTAATGAAGACCGGAGGGTTGCCTCGATTCCCTTGATAACTGTTCTGATGAAAGCTGTCGCTCCCCTGGTTGTAATTCCCGTCCCAACTTAAAGTTGGGTGATTCCGCCAACCAGGGTTGTAGGTGTTGCCAAACAGTTCATTGTAGACAGGATATACGGACTGTTGATTCCACGAGCAGACTTCTGCTGGATGTTCCTCTCCACATTGAACGCAATTCATTGCAGCCACGTGTGTCAACGCATTAACTTGCACTGAACCTTGAGAGAGATGGTTGTGTCGATTAGCCATAGTCTGAAGGAGCGAGGTCATTGTGGTCATCTGGTCTACCAGTGTGCTCATTGCAACAGTTGGCACAACAGCATCTTCTACTCTTTCTTGCTCCAGACTTCTTTCCTCGAACCCGATATCAATCCACTCATCTGAATGTCGCGAGATGCGATCCAAGATGCTTTTTGCTTCCGTATATGATCTGTCCATTAATCCTCCTGCTGCGGAGGCATCAACAACTGCTTGCATTGGTTGGTCTAAGCCATTGTAAAAAGTCTCCATCAGAATGCCATCGGGAATCCCGATATGCGAACAACTCTTCACTAGTTGTCGGAATCACACCCAGGCGGTGCTCAAAGTTTCATAACCCTTTTATTCAAGATGCTTTTTGCTTCCGTATATGATCTGCCCTTCACTGTTGTATCCCTATTCGCGCTTATGTTTGTGCTTTCTGATCGTCATGGGAGGCCCCGCAAAGACTTACAACCCCCTCATTCGATCATCGTCTATCTTGTAGCATCGTTCGTGCATCCTGATCGTCATGGGAGGGACCCCGCAAAGGCTTATAACTCTCCCATTCAATCACTCTAGGAAGGATCTCAGAAAGGTCTGCCTCGTAGCGTCGTTCGTGCATCTTGATCGTCATGGGAGAGGTCCCGTAATTGCTTATAACTCTCACATTCGATCACCCTAGGGAGGATCCCGCTTGTAGCGCCGTTCGTGAATCGTCATGGAAGGGGCCCCACAAAGGCTTATAACTCTTCCATTCGATCACCCTAGGAAGGATCCCGGAAAGGTCCGCCTTGTAGCGCCGTTCGTGTATCCTGATCCTCATGGGAACGGCCCCGCAAAGACTTACAACTCTCCCATTCAATCACCCCAAGGAGGATCTCGGAATGGTCTGCCTTGTAGCGCCGCTCATGCATCCTAATTGTCATGGGAGGGGCCCCACTAAAGCTTACAACTCTCCCGTTCGATCACCCTTGGGAGGATCCCGGAAAGGTCTGTCTCGTAGTGTCGTTCGTGTATCCTGATCGTCATGGGAGGGGCCCTGCAAAGGCTTACAACTCTCCCATTCGATCACCCTAGGGAGGATCCCCAAAAGGTCTGCCTTGTAGTGCCGTTCGTGTATCCTGATTGTTATGGGAGAGGCCCCCTAAAGGCTTACAACTCTCCCATTCGATCACCCTAGGGAGGATCTCAGAAATGTCCGTCTTGTAACGGCTCGTGTATCCTGATCGTCATGGGAGGGGTCTCGCAAAGGCTTACAACTCTCCCATTCGATCACCCTAGGAAGGCTCCCGGAAAAGTCTGCCTTGTAACGCCGTTCGTGCATCCTGATCATCATGGGAGGGGCCCCGCAAAGGCACCCTAGGGAGGATCTCGGAAAGGTCCACCTTGTAGCGTCGTTCGTGTATCCTGATCGTCATAGGAGGGTCCCCGCAAAAGCTCACAACTCTCTCATTCAATCACCCTAGGGAGGATCCCGGAAAGGTCTGCCTTGCAGTGCTGCTCGTGTATCCTGATCGTCATGGGAGGGACCCTGCAAAGGCTTACAACTCTCTTATTCGATCCTAGTCGGGTCTACTACGGTTCCCCCATTCCCGTTTCTTTTAGCAAATTGTCACGGAGAATAAGGGTTTTTTTAATATATATATCTTTGAACCCTATGGTTGAGGCTCATCCCCCTGTGACATTTTTTTGTAAAACGATGGTTTCACTTCACTGAGCACGATTCATCTGATGAGAGGCATCTCGTGATTCTTAAAGATCGGGAGTCAGCCCATAAAGGAAGGGCTCAACTTTCCTGTGGCGAAGTCATTAGCCAGTCCTTTCACTGATCGCTGGCCAAGTCTAGACGACAACATCATCCTTTCCAAATTATCGATGGAAGTGCCCTTGACCCGGGGAAAGCGTTCATGGATCCTGTGATCTTCTATTCATGAGGAGACCCCTAATCCAGATCGAGTGCTAACTCTTGAGCGTCGTATAATTAAGAGCCGGGTCCGCTGGACCATCATAACAAAAGTCCCTGGAGAATTCGGCTTTGTTGACTATTATTGGGAGTGGTTTGAGGTTGTAGTAGGTTGAAACATGCGATTCCTTCGCGATACTAGTTTGTTTGGCGTAGTGACGGCCTCCCTGTACACATATGATTACAATAGTGACGTAGTTCGATCTTTCTGTGAAGCCTAGTGCCCTTCAACCAACACTCTTCATACCACGGCAGGAGAAGCATCAATTTCTTTAAGGGACCTCTGGTTATTCGAGGCCTTCTAGTTAAAGGAAGCTTTTACGAAGAAGTGGTTCCTTCCCTCGAAGAGCTAACTGATTACCGCGACAAAGAAAAGTACTTGCCAAAAACATATGAACACCTTTTTCAGTCGTATTTTTCGATAGTGTGCTCGTAGAGAGAAAATCACATGACTCCCTCGAAGCATGACTCCTCAGTGTCTATCAACTCCTGGATTTCTTTTTGGTTCCTGAGGGCTCGCAAATATGAAAAGTCCATTACACGAAAGCAAAAGAAAGCCAAAATCCTAATGGTATGCAGATCACGTTTCGAGATTGGTCGAGCAGGGAAAACATGCTATTCGCGGTGCTAGAGGTAGGAGACGAGTTGAAGGACAAAACCTATCTGGCTGCCTTTCTATCCTACTGGTTATGTCTTTTTGTATTTCCCCAGAAGGGAGGTTACCTTAATCCCAGGGTCTTCAGAATGACTAGCTTGATGGCTCACGGGACTGTTTATAGTCTCGTCGTTTCGGTCTTGGCCAACATCTATCATGGCCTAGGGCTGATAACAAAGGCTTCGAATTCAATCCGGCATATGGACTTTCACTTCCCCATACATTATGTCTATGGTTGGCCCATTACTTCAACACGCATTACCTCGTTCCTACAGCTGTTCGGGGTTACAAGATGGCCAGCTTTTCTGGCGAAGGTGGCTTGATTTACTGAATATCTGATGGAAGCCAAATGTCGAACCTAAGAGCGGACAGGGGATAACGACTCCTATAGTTTTGGAGTCATTTCCTCATCAACTAGATACAGAGGATAAATAGGTTCTGGACCGCATTGGTTTAGAACTTAAAGGCTGGGACGAATTCATGGCAAAAAAAGATAGCGGTCTCTGACCATCAGTTAGGCGTTCATGACCTACTCTATTTATGAATGCTCGGTCGTGCCACTGAGTAATTGGTGCCCGCTGTTGATCAACTCCCGTCCTCGTAACTCGTCGA
>NC_052357.1:73156905-73158301 GCF_009727055.1 Benincasa hispida | reverse complement strand
CTATCCCCGGTGACATCCCTCACGTCAAGGAGGCGGTGGTCATCGGGAACATCGAGGCTTCAGATCCCGTAGCCAAGGAAATTAGTTGCCCCTTGGTGTCTGCGGCAGGAAGAGTTCTCCAACCCAGAGAAGCGTCGAAGGTCTTGACAAGTCAAAATGATCGTGAGCTCTCTAGGCGAGTAAATAGGGCAGCACCCCTGGCCGTTCTCGATATTTTCGAGTTTTGTGCTGCCACTGTGGTTTCCGACGTTCGACGCCATGCGACCTCAGCCATGTGGGATACTATGCACAAGAAGAGCATGCGTACTCCTTTCGATAAGGTTTTTAGTCTGGAGAAAGAAACCCATGCGATATTCCGAGCCATTTTCGACATTTGTGGTGCCAACCTCCCTCCTCTCAGAAAACTTGTAGATGAGAACTTTCGAAATGTGGAGAAGTATAATCAGTTTCAGTTATCCTTCTCCTCTCAATTAACTCAAACAAGTAAGGAGCAACGTCTGGAGGAGGTTGTCTGTCTGGAGAAAATACTGTATAATGAGAGTAGTGGTTTTGCTAAACGAAAGGCGCTACTTAGACACGACTCTCAGGCCTTATAAGAAGAAGAGGAACTGTTAGCCAGGTTGGAGGCCATCAGGGCCGAACGGGCCGAAATATCGCGATTGATTACTGAGAGCGAGGGCCTTTTGACTCGACATAAGCTTGAGGCCTCGGAGATGCGGGGGGCGATAAACGAGATCGAGACCACCTCAATCCTTTCTGACAAAAATATCAAAGCTTTGGATGTCCTACGTCAGGTGTTAGAAGCCATGCAGCAGGAGCTAGAGAACTACCACTGGGTACCTTGACTTGATGTCACTTGTCTTATTGGATTAGGCATACCTCAGTAGGCAGTGGCCTAGGAGTTTTTTTTCTTGTATCTTTTTTTTAGCTACTATATTCGACTATTGTAGTGTTGAAATCTCTTATGTGAAAGTTTTTTTTGTTATTTCCTCAGTGATGTTTTTATAACTTTCTTTAAATTTCTGCTTCTCCTATTTGTTTATTTACCTATATTTTTTTTACATCGGACTCATGTACATGCACATATATATTTTTTTGATCACGTGACCGAACGTAAATCTCTTTAAGCTGCCTACATACCCCTTATAATGATGGGGATCAAGTCATAACGTAATTCGTACAAATATTTTTTCTTTACATTTGTTAAACATAAAACTTCTTGAAAAATTTTTCGTTGATTGGGTCGATTCTTAGCCCGTCTTGATCAACTATCTTGTATGCTCCGTTTGTGTAGACTTCTTTGACGACGTAGGGCCCACCCCATTTAGATGTAAACTTATTCTCCGTATGTCTTGTCGTGATAATTGGTCTCCTTACGGCGAGCACTAGATCACCG
>NC_052357.1:73126922-73156697 GCF_009727055.1 Benincasa hispida | reverse complement strand
GAAGAGATTCCACAACGAGGCTTGCACTGATTCTCCTGCCGAATGTCTTTCGACTTGGAACTTATTCTTCAACACGGTTGCAATAATGTCTTGTTATGCATCTGCCAACCAAGTTGGTCCCCTGAAATCACAAATAAAACATTGGTAGCTAAAAATCCTTTGGAAAGGAGGCTTCAAAATGTCGAAGAAAGAAAGGCATGCCAATTCAAACTAATTTCCTGGCTAGAGTAATCTGGGAAGGTGCTATTGAGAGAGCTCCAAAGTGAGGCTTTAAGCTTGGCTGCTTCAAACCTTGTAAACCATGGAGTTTCCTTGTTTTGGAAGATTCTTTGGTTCCGTTCAAACCACAACTCAGATAACACTACCTTTACTGCATTGACCCATAAAATTTAATGAGATTTTTTAAGGCTTGGACCTACTATCAGCTGCTGGACATTATCTCTAAAAACTGCCCCGAAAACCCAGCTTAAGTTGAAGAACTTGAAGAGTGAAATCCAGCAGCTTTGAGCATAATCGCAATCGAAGTGAAGGTGTTGGAGATCTTCTCAATTCCTTTTACACAAAGCACAACTATTGGGAGAAATGTAATGGGAGGCAAGCTTCTTTTGCTGCACACTTGAACAGTTTAAGGTTTCAAAAATCATTATCCATAGAACTATGTTTAATCTCCTCAGGCTTTTATACTTCCAAAGAGTTTGACTTAGGAGTTTATCGACTGGAGGGGCTTTGCAGAGGTGAGTGGCTAAGGATTTTACCCAAAAAAGACCATTGGATTCCAGTGACCATGAACGAGTATCGGGGGCATTCTTCACTTCTATTTGTGCCACTATGCTTAACAACGCTTGGAAGTCAGAAATTTCCTCTTCTTTAAGTAATCTTCTAAAAGAAATGTTCCAAGAGGAAAAGCTTTGATCCCAATGATCCGATATTGAGCCAAAAGGTTGGGTAGTTAAACGGAATAAACTAGGGAATCTAGTCTTAAAAGGAGGATTGCCTACCCAAGCATCCAACCAAAAGCCAATTTTGTGGCCATTACCTAAGACGTAAACAGCCAGATTGTCCACTTTCTGCCACGACCTTGAAATGTTGATCCAAGGGCTTCTAAGACTGCAACCTGCCTTGCCTGAAGTGTGCTAACCAAACAAGTTGCTGCCATGAATGCTTTTGACCACTTTACACCAAAGGGAGGAGCTCTCATTCATAAATCTCCAGCCCCATTTTGCTAAAAGAGCCAGATTTTTTTTCTTTTAAACCTCCCAGCCCTAGTCCTCCTTCCTCTTGAGCTTTAGACACCTGCTCCCATTTGCGGCGGCGTTATACATGGATGACTTGTACTGCTTGAATTTGAATTTTTCACACAACCTGTCCATCAAGCTGTTGGAGAATTGTCTCCCATTATCCGTCACAATCCGATGGGGAATACCGTACCGATAAATGATATGAGTGTGGATAAAATCCGCCACGTTTTCTTTCTTAGCTTCTCTTAAAGCGACAGCCTCAACCCATCTTGAAAAATAATCAGTGGCTGCGAGGATATAGGAGTGCTCTGCTGATGACTTAGGTGTATAGGGCCGACCAGATCAAGCCCCCATGCTTCGAAAAGCCACGAGGCTATGGTTGGATGTAGAGGCTCGGGTGGTTGATGAATGAAATTCACATGATATTGACAGACTTCACACTTCTTTGCTTATTCCATCGAGTCCTGGATCATCCCCGACCAATAATAACCCGCATACGCCTGAGTGTGCTTCCTACAAAGCCTTTGCTGACTCTTTTTACTGAGGCATCGAAGGAAAAGACCTTCAAGGGATCAACGGTGTAGGACCCCTTTTGTAGTAAATGAAATGTGCGGCCCTCCTTCAAACCTCGATTTTACGGCGGGGGTCGTCTGGTAGCCTTCCATGCTCAAGGTAATCTATGATGGGCTGCTGCCAATCTTCCTCGTCGATTAGGTACACTGATATCGCATTCGTTTGCCCACTTGCAGTCCCAACTGGAGGTACAACCCATCTCCGACCAAGCGATATATTAAGGGGCACATTATCTAGGACCGTTAAGGCAGTGGCTAGGTTTGCCAAGGCATCTGCTTTCTTATTCTCCGTCCTGGGGACATGCTCCAACATCACGCTTCCGAACTTTTCTATCAACTGGCGAGCGTAAGTGAAGTAGGGTTTCAAGTCGTCATGCTTCACCTCGTACTGGCATAATAGTCGATTGATTATCAACTTTGAGTCACCGAAGATCTCTATACAAGCTACCCCAATCTCTAAGGCCATTTGGAGATCAATTATCAAGGCTTGGTATTCAGCGACGTTGTTTTAGCATAACTCGGCAAGTGCGAAGCTATAAGGCAACATGTGCTTTTCTGGCAAAATGAGGACAATACCTGCCCCCACACCACTTCTCCGTGCCGCACCATCAAAGAACATGACCCATAGCCCTGAGGTTCCTGTGAAGAGAACTTCATCGTTGAGCAAGTCTTCACTTAACTCCCAATCCGATGGAACTGGGTGATCTGCCAAGAAGTCGACCAATGGCTGCCCTTTTTTCCTTTTGCGGTACATAAACGATGTCTTACTATTGAAGCATGATTGCCTACTTGGCTAAACATCTCGAGATGATTGGCCTGGACAGGACGTACTTGATGGGATCAACTTTCGTAATTAAGTGGACTGTGAAGGCTTGCATGTAATGCTTCAACTTATCTATGACAAAGAAGAGCACAAGGCACGTCTTCTCGATAGAAGAATAGTTGATCTCGGCTCCGTTTAAGGTCCTACTTAAGTAGTAGAGAGCACGTTCTTTTCCCTTCTCTCCTTCTTGTGCCAACAGTGCCCCCAGCAATCTCTCTTGTGATGCGATGTACAATATCACAGTTTGCCTGTTACTGGGGCTCCTAAGACAAGAGGGCTGATTAGGCACCTCTTTATGCTATCGAAAGCATTCTGGCAGGCCTCATTCCATTCGAATTTCTCTCCTTTTCTCATCAGTCTTTGAAAGGGTTGACATCGTCCTGCCAAGTTAGAAATAAACCTTCAAATGTAGGCCAGACGTCCCTGCAAACTTCTCAGCTCATATAGATTCCTTGGTCTTGGCATCTTCTGGATGGCATCGATCTTGGATCAGTCTATCTCTATCCCTCGATGTCTCACAACGAAGCCTAGAAACTTTTCTGAAGTTACGCCGAACGCGCATTTGAGGGGGTTCACATTTAACTAGTACTTTCGCAGACGATCGAACATGGTTCTTAGATCTTTCAAGTGGCTTGGTCTTACCACAAGGTCATCCACATAGCATTCCACGTATTTGTGCAGCATATCGTCAAACACCTTCTGCATGGCACGTTGATAAGTAGCGCCAACGTTCTTCAACTCAAAGGGCATTACCTTGTAGCAATATATCCCTTTTGGGGTTCGAAATGCAGCCATTTCCTCGTCTGCGAGGGTCATTCGTATCTGGTTATACCCAGAAGGTCCGTCCATAAAGGATAAGGCCTCATGTCCCATTGTCGCATCGACTATGATCTCTGTGATTGGCAATGAAAAATCGTCTTTCTGCCATACGTTGTTTAGGTCGCGAAAGTCTACGCAGACACGAAGCTGTCCATTCTTTTTTCTAACCAGGACAATGTTGGCTATCCACATTGGATATTTGACTTTGCAGATGAACCCGACTTCAATCAGCTTATTGACCTCAACCTCAAACTGGGGGATAAGGTTGACTGAAAATACTGCAATGAAGACTTACAATCAATCCAATAAGCCACATGAAAAGCCTCGTGTCTGGTGCGACCATTGCAATAAACCTCGACATACACGTGAAACTTGTGGGAAACTTCATGGAAAACCTGCAAATTGGAAAAGTTCTAGGCAACATGCCTCTAATGCTAATGTTGTTGACTCCAACTCGTTTAACAAAGAGCAAATTGATCAAATTTTGAAGCTGCTACAGATCAATTCATCATCTGGTAATCCAAGTATTTCCTTGACACAATTAGGTACTTGTCCTCAAGCTCTCTCTCGTCTTAATTCATCTCCATGGATTATAGACTTTGGAGCTTCTGATCATATGACCAGTTCCTCTTGTTATTTGAATCATATTCTCATGTGTATTGCAATGAAGAAATTCGCATTGTCGATGGTAGCTTCACCTCTATTGTACGAAAAGTAACTACAAACCTTATATTACGTTCTGTCCTTCATGTTCCAAACTTAGCCTGTAACTTGTTGTCTGTTAGTAAACTCTCTAAGGATGCTAACTGTCATGTTATCTTTTGTGAAACTCATTGTATCTTTCAGGATCAGGAATCGAGGGGGATGATTGGACGTGCTAGGATGATTGATGGTCTCTATTACTTTGATGAAGTTTTTGCTAATCATAAAAAAGTTCAGGGCTTGAGTAGTGTTTGTTCTCCTTTTGTTAAAGAAACTATCATACTTTGGCATCGTAAATTAGGGCATCCAAATTTCTTTTATTTAAAGTATTTGTTTCCCAATTTATTTAAAGGATTTAATTGTTCAGTTTTTCAATGTGAAAGTTGCATTTTTGCCAAACATCATCGATCCACCTATTTGCCTAAACCGTACAAGGCTTCATCACCTTTTTCCTTAATTCACACTGATGTTTGAGGTCCGTCTAAAGTCTTAACTCATAGTGGTAAGGTTGGTTTGTTACCTTTATAGATGACCACACTCGTTTAACTTGGCTTTATTTGTTAACAAAAAAGTCAAAGGTAAAAGAGGTTTTTGTTCGGTTTTATAATATGATAAAGACTCAATTTCAAACTAAAATTCAAATTCTTCACTCTGATAACGATACTGAATATTTCAATGAACAATTAACCAATCTTTTGCAAGAAAAGGGCATTTTTCATCAAGCTACGTGTCGTGACACGCCTCAGCATAATGGCATTGCTGAGCAAAAGAATAGACACTTACTTGAAGTTGCTCGTGCCCTTATATTCTCTATGAATGTTCCAAAATATTTGTGGGATGATGTCGTTCTTACAGCTGCATATCTGATCAATCGAATGTCGTCTAAGGTTTTGAATTTTAAAACTCCTCTTAATCACTTCAATGAGTTTTTTCCTAATAATCGGTTGTCATCTGATTTACCAATTAAATTGTTTGGATGTACTGCTTATGTCTATACTTCTCCTCTTTCTTGAACTAAGCTTGATCCTCGAGCCACTAAATGCATTTTTGTAGGCTATGTTTCTCATAAGAAAGCTTACAAATGTTTTGATCCTTTGACCCACAAGTATTTTGAGAGTATGGATGTGTCTTTTTTGGAAAACCAATCTTTTTTTGGCCTAAATTTTCTTCAGGAGGAGATATCTAACCTTGAAAATAATTTTTGGGATACTTTATCTCTCCCAAACATCAGTGGTCCTGCCATTATGAGCTCTAATCCTTCGATACCAAGTATGGAGAGTTCTTCTTCAGGGGGAAAAACACTACAAAATGACTCTACAAGTCGAAACCCTGAACTTCAGGTTTATACTAGAAGAAACTTGACTCAAAGAGTCCGAGATCAGACAATTGACTTATCACAGGACCAATCAAATACTCCGATGAATGATCCTGAAGATCCAGGTATTAGACACTCTACTCCTATTTCTCCTAGTTCTTCATCTCCTTCTAATCCATTACCTGATGTCTATGATCTTGATATTCCAATTGCCCATAGGAAAGGTACTCGTAAATGCACCAAATATCCCATTGAAAACTATCTTTCTTATCATAGATTGTCCGACTGTCATAAAGCCTTCACATCCAAAATAACCAACCTATTTGTTCCAAGGAATATACAGGAAACCCTAAATGATTTGAATTGGAAATTAGTAGTGATTGAAGAGAAATTGCATAGAAACAAAATTGCACATGGGACATAATCGAACTACCAAAAGATAAGAAGACGGTGGGATGCAAATGGGTGTTCACTGTAAAATGTAAAGCTGATGGTAGTATTGAAAGGTACAAGGTCAGATTGGTTGGCAAGGGGTTCACTCAGACCCATGGCATTGATTATCAAGAAATATTTGCTTCAGTAGCTAAAATTAATTCTATTAGAATCTTGTTGTCTGTGGCAGTTAATTTTGATTGGCCTCTTTATCAAGTTGATGTGAAGAATGTCTCTCTCAATGGGGATCTTAAAGAAGAGGTTTTTATGGACTTGCCACCTGGTTTTGAGGTGGATCTCGGGATTAACAAAGTGTGTAAGTTAAAGAAATCATTATATGGGCTTTAAACAATCTCCCAGAGTATGGTTTGAACGGTTTGGAAAGGCAGTCAAAAACTATGGATCCAGTCAAAGTCAAACCAGTGTTATTCTAGGAAACAATTCCTGAGTGAAGAATAAGAAAAATAATTGAAAAAAAGCTTACTTTCATATCGACTTTGTTGGATGGTCTCATTAATATTTTCCTTTCAACGTCATCGTTGAACAACTCCCATTCAGCATGGTGTTTCCTTGAGTGAATCAAGGAGAAAGGGTCGAGTCAAATCTTACCTTTTTAACCATTGGTTAGGTAAACCACCATCTGGAGTAACTTTTGGATGGTCTTTATCATTGACAGAACCGTCGGGTGGAAAAATCTGGCACCATTAAAGATTAAACCAAATGCAAAAGAAATCAAAAGTTTAAACATAAAATGCATCAATGTCAATAGAAGGATACAGTTTCGTTGCAGCTTTTGATCATGAATCTTAAAAAGAAAAATGAAGAAAAAGGAGTTGAGGAAAAAAAAATGGAATGAAGTAATGGCATTAAACCTGTGTCTAAAATTTACCTTGCTTGTCTGCTCCAACTAGTCCTCAGTTGCAGGGGGGGGGCATCAGGAACATGTCCTTGCAAGACATGTGCGAAACATCACATGCATTTCAAATTGAAATTGATAAAACTCACAAAGCACAAGACATCACATATACTTCAAATTGAAATCAAATGCTCGAGAAGATAACCAAGAATATCATTTATTTCCGAGTGCTAACTATTAAGAATAGCATTCAGAATGATTTGAGTTTTGCAATTAAAATTATCTCAAGAGAAAGAATAGCATTTGAGATTATTTGTCCCGATCTAGGTGGTGCTTGTTTTACTGGATGCCGCAAAAACAAAAGTAACTAGCCTGAAAAAAATAGAACAATGCAAACAAGCTAAGGATCTTCAAACAAATTATGGTCTTTGAATGAAGGTAGGCTAAAGATGGACATTCAAAAACATAGATAACTTAGATTATAAGCCATATATAACAAACCTTTCAGAATAAGTTCATCACAGGCCATGTGGTCCGCCAAGAACATGGGGATCTCCATCTTCCGACAACTTCAATCCTCAAGCCAGGTGGTTCAAAGAACCTTTTTGAATTTGCAATGGCAGATGCAGTTTCATGACATGCTACTCCAGGTTCAAACTCTTTCTATGAGCATTTGCTTACCCGAAAAATCCTCTTCATAGCCCACAACCTACAAACAATGAGTTGTTAACCAGCTGGAACTAGTAACCAAATAATGACTTCGTTCTTACAACTTCAATGATGATTCAACACTGCCATCAAAAAACATAGATTTCTGAGAATATAAGCCATACATACTGAACCTTTCAGAATAAGTTCATAGGCCATGTGTCTGCCAAGAATAGGGATCTCCATCTTTTGACAATCACAATCCTCAAGCAAGGTGGTTCCTAAGAGGCTTTGTGAATTTGCAAGCGCAGATGCAGTTTCATGACATGCTACTTCCAGGTTCAAACTCTGCCTATGAGCGTTTGCTTACCCGAAAAATCCTCTTCATAGCCCACAACCTACAAACATTGAGTTGTTAACTGGCCAGAACTAGTAACCAAATAATGAGTGTGTTTCTAGTATCAATACCAACTTCAATTATGATTCAAAAATCATATGAGTTGTAGCTTATTTAGTTCTCTTGAAATCAAGTTGATAAAAGGGGTGACAATTTTCAAAAATCCAACAGTACAATGGCTATAGAGTTATAAATGAGAACACAACATGCGCCCACACGCTCGAGACTCAGTATGTGTTTCACAAAAACCATTATATATGCCTGCACACCTATCTCCAATAGTAGGATTGTCAACGTCTTCTTTTCTTTCAGCTCTGAGAATATACATGACAAAAGTTTTAGTAACCAAGTTACAAAAGGCCAAACTAAAATGTTTATAAAAAGAAACATAGTTCAGTGTTGTCCATCAATGAGGTATTTAAAGTTCTTTCATATCATTCCATATGTATGTGTGCGCATATAGCCTTCCTACAAAAACTCTAATAAGCCTGGACTTTGAAAGGACCTGCGCCTAGAGCACTCCCTCAGTGATTGGCACAACTAATCACAACAGAGAGCACTTTTTACCCTCAATCATTTTACACGCTACAAGTTTATTTTCACTACTCTTTTTCTTTTGCTTAAAGTTTTTTCTTCCCTCTTCTTTTTTTTTCCCTCTTAATTCTTTTTACTCGGGCAAATAACAATCATTTTTTCTCCATCAATATCACATTACTAACTATCATGTTTGTCAACTATCAAACTAGCCCTTTACGTCTATTGGTGTGACAACAAACTTATGAACACCATGATCCTGATTCAAGCCCTAAGAAATAAACAAACGTTGAGCTAAGCCATCGTATAAACAAATAAATAAACTCTTATAAGCCCGAACTAATCTTATGGTGGTCTCCATCCATCTTCTCCCTATATTGGTTGTATGAGAGTTGAACGGAAGGGAAGGAAAAGTCGAAGTCGGCATCACATGTCATACTCAAACCATAATTTCTAATACTTAGAACTGATGAGCAAACCTCTCCGTCTAGATTAAGACCTTCTTTGTGCAATATATGCGAGCTCATAACCTCTTCAAAGAGTAGCTTAAACCTAAACTTTACACACCTTGATGCAAGGGACTCTAACATTTTGTAGAGATAGAAAAATAAGACTAAGATGGCATATTAGCATCCATGCTAGCACCGTTTCAAGACCAAGTAAAAATAAACCATAGTAAAAATCATAAATACTAAGGAAAGAAAACAGTTTCCATTGTTAATTCAAATGTGAACTATATAGAATGCGCAAGACAAATAGATATAACATTTTCATAAATCGAACGAATGTTGCAAAAAATATCTACAACAATGTGCATGCCTCCATAAAAGAATATGAATATACCAGACTGAGAATGTCAACGTTTCACAAAAATTAAGTAGCAACTGGTTCAATATTATCGTGCTCCTACTAATTCATAATTGGTTTAAAAATTAGACTCCAGTAGTCTTCGTGAATTTAACTTTTAAACAATTAAATTGTGATACACAATTGTTTTGAAAGATTTGACCCTCATACCCTCTTTGTTCTCTCTCAATGGTTTTATGAGAAGAAAATTACCACCAGCTCTCCCAATCTTCTTTTCTGTAAGTACAAATGCAAACATCTTATGAGCTATAATTCTTAATTTGCTCAACAAAAGGTTGTAGACTACCATAAATATCAAAAGCATAAATCTACAAACAGTAAATTGGAGACTGCGAACATCAAAAACAAAAGTTTGGAAAGAATAATCTAAAATAATATAGAGAGAAACTAAACTCTATAAAATGAAGCTAAGCTTCACCTACTGATACAGTTGCATATAAGAAAGAACCGGGTCACTTTGGAGTGTGTTTCTGATAGGAACGGTATTAGGGGATATTGGGGTATTAAGGGCATATTTGTAATTAGTTAAGTAGTTTATTAGGGAAGTTGGTTATAAATAGAGAGGGGAATGAAGGGGATAGGCAATATTGTAGTGAGTGAATTAAGGCTTGAGCCTTATCTCAATATTGGGAGGGTTCAAGTATCTCGAATTACTTGGTTTATCTTGTATTTTGATTATAGTTTACATTACAGTATATTCAGGTTCTATCAGTTTCCATCATATGCCTCGGGGCATTCTACATAATGTTAAAGATTAGGAAAAGAAAAATGTTTAATTTGTAGTAACTATAAAAGTAATATATTATATATCAGCATCATAACAGAAAAAGAAAAGTAATATATTACATAATGTTAAAGATTAGGAAAAGAAAAATGATCACATCTGAGCATCATAAAAGGAATGTTATGAAATAGACATGGCTAAAACTAAGAAAATTGCCCTTGGCGTTGACCATTGCTTACTGCAACACCAGCAAAATCTTTAGTCTTACTCCAAACAACGTTGATCCTACTGTCATCACTTGCATTCTTCTCCAAAACTCTGGACTTGTTAAGTTCAGGAATACAAATAATATTTCTTATATTATATATTTTGTGCATCTTATAAAAACTTAAAAGGTGTGTATCTTATAAAAACTTAAAAGGCATTCAAATAGTCCATTTCATGTTTAATAGTCCATCACGAATGCCTTGAGCAGAAACCTCCCAAAATCTTGATAACTGGAGGCCGTGATTCATTTATATTTCCCTGTTTCTAATTTCTCCCTCACCCCGAGAATAAATACAGATAAAATAAAATTCTATCAAAAACTCATAACCTCCTCAAAATCAATAGAACCCCTCAACGGAGAGAATCCAAGAAATTCCTTAGAGAGAATTCTGAACTACCAAACATAACTTCACATCTTCCTGTAGGGCGACAAAAACAGAATGAGCACAAAATAAAACTATATAAACCACATAGGAGCAGATACGAACCCGAATTGTTGATAGACAATCACGAGAGCGGAAGCGAAACCAGGCGGTCATTGAAGAGCAAGGGAGGACACTGTTCAACCAACAATCGAACAGAAAATCACAGCGTGTTGATAAGAGAATTACGAAGACCGTTATAATCAAAAAAAGATATCGATGATAAGTACACTAGCAGTCTCGACTCCCGAAGGTGTTGGTGAGGACCCGATCCACTTCATCCTGATGCGCCACATCTTTCACTGGCTTCGGCCTACCGTCAATCGAAAAATGGACGGTGGTTCACAACACATTCTGAGAAACAAGTGAAACGAAAGCAAGTTAAAGGGAAACGTACCGTATATCTACACCCATGGTTGAGAGCTCTGCAACAATGGCGCCATCTGTTTTTCACCCCAAATAGGGTTTTTGAAGAACAAAGAAAGAAGATGGTGATGATGATCCAACTCCGACGAGAGAGAGAATTTTGGACTGCCCGTTGCTGTGAATAGAGAAATCAGACGAAGGAAAAAGGTTAAGTATCCGTTGCGGTGAATCGATTTTCAAACATCGTTGACTAGTCAACTCGTTTTTCTTGTGTAACAAGTTGAATTTAAATTAATTTGACTTAGTCAACATGTTTTCATGGTAAATAAGGACACAACTCACAATTCATGTTTTATGTTTTTATTGATTTTAAAATCGTCAAAATCATTTTTTTATCTTAAAAATAATTTTAAAATTATTATGAAAATGAAGAGCATGAAGGAAACACGAATACGGAGTATATATAATATAATAATATATTTATATAATAATAAATAAATAAATATAATATAAAATAAAAAAAAACTAAAATATTAAATTGGATAATATGAAAATTAATAAAAATTTGAAGTGGATTCGATTTTTTTAAAAAATAATGTTTTT
This sequence comes from Benincasa hispida, assembly GCF_009727055.1. Classification (NCBI taxonomy): domain Eukaryota; kingdom Viridiplantae; phylum Streptophyta; class Magnoliopsida; order Cucurbitales; family Cucurbitaceae; genus Benincasa; species Benincasa hispida. The sequence continues at coordinate 73,145,112 of NC_052357.1, read as the reverse complement.
AATAAATAATGACAAAAATAGGATTGGGGGGGAAGTATTTTTAAAAAATAGGTGTTTTGGGAAAGTATTGACAGATTTAGGGTAGTGAAATCGTATACCCGATATACGATTTCATATGGCATACTCATGTACCGAGTACACGAGTACATTCAATCCAGTCAGCTGACTGGTTGACCGGTCAAGCGAACTCGTGTACCTGGAGTTGCTTATAAATTTTTTGGTTTAAAGTCTAAAAATTACTTTGGAATTGGGAAGCCCTTAGATTCCTTATGATTTATGTTTGTATTATTAGAAGAATGAGTTTTAGAAGGTTTGCATAATTTACAAGCTTGAAATTTGTAAATATTTGAAGATACAAATCTTTGAGATTGAGTTTTAAATACTTTTATACTTCTATTATTTTCAAAATTACTAGTTTAAGTAAAACACAAAATTATATTTGGCTTAACAAAACTAATATCATGAATAAAAAATTGTTAATCTAAATGTTCTAATTTATGTGTTGGACAAACAATGCTAAAATAGTATAAACTCAACGGACATAAAATTTGTACTTTTGACTCTGTTGATGCCAAATTTGTATAATTTTTTTAATTGTTAAACTTAATTATTAAACTTAATTCTTTCATTATTAAACTTAATTATATATTTAATCTACAATGAAAACATCTTGCACTCATATTAAAAAAAAACCATAATATTAAATAATATTTACAATTAGTTATTTTGAGATTTGCAATTTGAAAATGATACAATGTGGGATTTAAAAACAACCCCCTGACCCTTACTCCTCATGGGAGTTGTCTTCGTGTCCCTCTAAATTAGGTTCATCCCGTTGTCGCTGTCGTCTACGACAAATACGTCTTCGATCCGGTGTCAGCAACATTGAGTCATCTTGTTTGTTGAATAATACTTTTCTATGTTCATCAATGTTTGCTGACACATTGAACCCAATTCTGGTAGGTTGTTCTTACACTGAATATTGTTGAACATCGCCGATAAAATTATTCTGTAGAATAAAAGAAAATTAAACAATATTCATTATTATATATATGGCTAATTTTAAATTTTTTATCATGCAGTAATAGTAAGCGTCGTCTGGTGAGATAAATCGCCTCGTGATCGAATTGTACCAGGGAAAGTAGTCGTCTGATACGGCTGGCCCAGTCTGTTTAATTCTCCCTGTGCACAACGATCACGTCGTTCCATGCCAGTAGGATAAATACTCGCCATGGATTCGACGTCAGTCTTGGTCATGCTTACCTCTTAAATCGATCTAGTGTTAGTTCTGGGAGTGTATAGGACAACGAAGGTTATCGTTTGTCGCATCCCGAACTGTCTCAGCACACGATCTGGATGATGCCACTCTACTATATGGAAGCATATAAGAGGGCTAACAGTCAACCAGATGTCTTCACCATCACGACAATATTCAGGTAAGGATGACCAAATATGTGAGTATGGCGTCCAAATAACCTGACAAAAAAAAAAATAATAAGTACACATATAATTTTTTTTAAATATTCATTTATATACATATTTACTACCTGATTGGGCGTCAGCATGTCGAATGTTTTTTTGTACACGAGCAACATATTTGCTGACTGTTCAGAGGCAGCTAATACACCACTCCATCTAAAATTATAAAAAATACAATTAATTTATATTCTTACATAAAATGGTAACGAACTAAATATATAAATAAAATAATACCTGACACTAAGTGGTCGATCTGGGGCCTGTAGTTGGACTTGTGGTGCTACAATTGGAAATCGATTATAAACCCACACTTGTAATAGTATCAGTGACCCCGCTATTTCCAACATTTTTGCATTGGAAGCTCGACAAAGTTCTTTGTACAACCATGCAAGACATGCACCACCCTACGAGTACGTACCAACGTGCTCGAAATCAGACAATAATGGGAGGAACATGAGATGCACCAGAGTATTTGACTTGTCGACAAATAAAAATCCTCCAATAAGCTGCAGGATGTATGCTCGTGTGTACCTACGTACACTGATGTCATCGGCATTGGGAGGTAATTCGGGAAACTGGGACGCCAATCAAGGGATACTCAATCTTGATCCCTTCAGATCCTCTGGTAGAATGCCTAAGAGCTCTTCACAAACGTTCTTCCAGTCATAATGTAGTAAGCCTGTCAGTGGTTGCCCGTCCACTCTTAACCCAAATTGTACGGCAACATCCTGCAACGTAATAGTGCATTCCCCACAGGGCAGGTGAAATGTGTGGGTCTCTGGTCTCCAGCGCTCAACTAGAGTAGTAATCAGGTGCCAATCAAGCTAGATGAAACCAATCTGTGCAACCCCAATAAAACCCGCCTTCTGAACGTATGGAATAATGCAATGATCAAATAGGATATGCTTTGTGCAGTCACCTCCCTCCTCCGACAACTCAACACTATAGTGGACGAACTATCCCATGCCGCCTGTGAACGATGTGTGTTTTGTTAGTACAATTGGACAGGATTAAAAGGACCAAACCTAAAAAGTTCAAATTATATTACATAATAGAATCGATAACATAAAAGATACATAAAAAGTACATAAGAAAATACAATTACATAAAATAAGTTTATTAAATAAATTCATTACATAAATTCATTATAAATACATAGAGAATACAAATACATGAAATATACAATTTCATGAAAATTATAAATACATAAAGAATATAAATACATGAAATATACAATTACATGAAAATTATAAATACATAAAGAATATAAGTAAAAAAATAAAAATAAAAATCCTAATGACCCGAAGACGACGAAGCACCCAGTGTACAGTGTGGACAAGTGCGTCTGTTATGTCATTCTCTTTTACAAATTGTACATCGCACTTTTTGGCTTGCTTCTCTCCAATCCATTTCATTATGAATTCGCGTACTTTTTGGCCGACCTTGTTCTCTGAGTAAGTCCGCATTTGGACGAACTTCTGTAAATGATAATTCTGGCCAATAATCTGGGTGTTGAATTGGATGGAAGCGGCCTTCGTAACAACGCTTGAAATTGAACAATTTGTAGCATTCATCAATAAGTAGTAGGTATGTCATACGCATGTAATTACAAACTGCAATTACATGAGAGCATGGAATCTTGAATGATTGCCACTTATTACAAGAACATGTCCCTTCTTTCAAGCTTACAACTTGGGTGTGTTGTCCTTTGTAAGGAGAAATCATACTTATGTCAGTTTTTACTTCAAAAGTTTGACTTTCCCTGTCAAGGATATCACCGTATGTGCCGATGCTCGTTTTTCCCAGGTTTTCAGTTTCTTTAGGGCATATTCTGTATATATATCCCCACGATCGAGTGCTTCACTGATTTCTTGTCTCCAGCGTTCAAAATACAATATTATGCGATAGAATGTTAGCCTAATCAAAGAAGTAATGGGTAATATTTTAGCACCTTTAAAAACGTCGTTCATGCATTCAGCTGCATTGCTGGTCATCCACCCATAGTGGTACCCACCATCATGTGACTGTGTCCATTTTTCTAAGTCAATGTCTAAAAAAAATTCAAGACATTCAGGGTGCAATTGTTTCAATTCTTTCATGCACCGAATGAACTTATGCCTTTGGTGTTGATTTCCAGCCTTAAACACTAAATTTTTTAGTTGCTTCAATTTGTATTTTGTATTGAAATTACTGGCAACATGGCGAAGACAATATTGGTGGTACGCTTTGGGTTCACTCCAACCAATTTCTTCATTATTAATTGCAGCAAGAATGCTCTTATGTCTGTCAGAAATCAATGTCTGCCAAAAATCAAGCAAATACCCTCTCTTTGGGTAACATATTCACGCAATGCCACAAAAACCATGACCAACTGGACGAATTCGCACCTTCTACGATAACAAAAGCAAGGGGAAATATATGTTCAGTTGCATCAATAGATAAGGCTGTCAATAATTTCCCCTTATACTTTCCGTATAAATGAATTCCATCAATCTAGATTAATGGCCTACAATGGTTGAACCCTTCTCTTGCAAGACCAAATGACCAAAAAACTCGTCCAAAAATAGTCGTACCTGACACATCAGAGGGAAGGAAAAACTAGTCTGTTCGTGTTCTTGGGTCGTAATGAACAACAACACTCAGCCAATACAGAAGCTCCGAATATGATTTCTCCCAGTCGCCAAACACAGCAACTAACGCTTTTCTCTTGGCTTGCCACACCCGTCTATAATTAACATTATAGCCATATTATCTTTTAATGGCTTCTTGAACTAGGGCCACAGGTACTCCAGGATCAACTCTAACCAAATTCTGAATTTCGATACTCGTGAAATTTGAATCCAGTTGTGAATGATCCTGTGTCAACTCTAAAAACAAACATGAGTGTTCTCCTTAAAGTTTTGTGATTTCGACCATCCCATGAGTTTTGCGCTGACATGCCCGTAGCCTCTAAGCACACCCGTCACTCCAGGATTTACATTTAACATACCAAAGGTCCTGATTTGATTCTACTATGACAATTTCTAGTGTTCCGTCACACAATATTTTTTTACAGCAAGTTGTAAATCTTCTTTGGTATTAAATAACATTCCCTTCTATATTAAACTACAGTTATCTATTCTTACATTCCTTTCTTCCAAAGTAGACCCTAGTTCAAACGTTTAATTTGTCATTTCCCAATCTATTTGGTTGAACATTTCCGACGGTACCAACTCAAGATCTTGTTTACCACTACTGTCGTTTCCAAATAATTCATCCACTTCAATGTCGATGTCACTATCTCCGTCATTTCCAGATTCAAGAATTACTAATCTTCAGGACGCATCGATATATTTATTATGTTTTTTTCAACTGTTATAGTTTACAAAAAAATATGTTAATATGTCAACCCAACAAACTCTAATTTCTAAGTTTTCTAAGTTTTCTAAGTTTAAATCAATCATATATAAACTAAATCATACATAAGCTATGCATATAAGATTTCTAAGTTTAAATCAATCCAAACAAATAAAAAAATGTAAGATCAGCCAAAAAACATACATAAACTAAATCATACATAAACTAAATCATACATAAACTATACATAAGCTAAATAATACATAAACTAAATCATACACAAACTATATATAAACTAAATCATACACAAAACTATACAACATAAACTATATAATACACTATACATAAACTATACATAAATTATACATACATAAACTATAAATAAATTATACATACATAAACTATACATACATAAATTATACATACATAAACTATACATACATAAATTATACATACATAAACTATACATACATAAACTATACATACATAAACTATAACTATTTATACATACATAAACTATACTTATATAAACTATAACTATACATAAACTATACAAAAATGTAGGAATATACCAAGCAAAATTCAACCCAAAAACATGCAAAAACATACATATAAATACAGATCAGCCCAACTAGAGAAAGAAATATACCAAGCAAAATTCGCAGCAAAAAATGTAGGAAAATCGAGCAACACAACCGCTAGATTCGGTGAAGATCAAATGGAGGACTGAAAGTCGAGCAAAATCAAAATTTTGAAAGATTTTGGTGAAATAGAGGCTTTGGTGAGGAAAATCAACGGGTTTTGGTGAGGGAAAACGGCGGTAGGGAATAAGAATGGTCGTTTCGGTGAGGAAGAAGAAGGGTAGGGTGGAGGTTTTAATGCGAGGGAATCATGTACCCGATACATGATTTAGGCCTTATCGTGTACCCGGTACACGATTTAAACACCTATTTTTTGGAATACTTTCCCCCCAACCCTATTCTTGTCATTATTTTTTTAAAAAAATTCGTGGATTTCTCACCAATTTGCATTATATTGAGATCCACCAACTACCTTATCATATAATATATATTAAATTATTTGTTATATCAAATATAACATACCTTTCTCTCACCAATGATTTTTAATATAAATCACATTTATATTAATTTTAACTATATGAATCCAATTCATATAATTAATATTTGAATCATATTCAAATATTTATTTCTTCTCATAAATACTTAATATTATAATGTATCAAATACATTATAGTAATTATATCATATATAATTAAATTAAATTAATTATATCACATATAATTAATTCCCTCAATAATTTAAATAATTCAAATTAATCCAAAACTGATTCTCATTAAAACCCGTTGAGCTACCCAAGGGACCTCGTGGACCTATAACTTGAAGCTCCAATGGTACGTGAATAATTAATTAAACGCACTCCATTAAAGACTGTCAATTGCACTCGTCGCACTGCATATATATTTCTGTGTCCATTGGATATAACCAATCAACAGTACGATGACCCTTCTCAAATTGTTCATAAGTACAACTAGGCCAAAATTACCGTTGCCCCTGTAGTTACTTTTGTTGGGATTGATGTCCTAAATCTCTTGTAATCTCGTAGTTTGTAAACTTTGTATAAACATATTGTTGTTAGTAAAAACAAGTGTTGTTTTATAAGCATATACTCAATCCAATAAACTAAGATTCTAGGTTATTTTATGTAATTTAAACAAGTATGTAGAGACATACAAGTGGATTTTGTTTAAATAATAACCTAAACGGTGGATAAGGTTGGGTACCTTATCCTGGTGACACTATGAATACAACCCGCTTTGTAGGTGTTACAAGTGTTGTAAGTGCTACAAATGATATGATCCTGATCATTCATGTGGAGACATGTGAGCGGAGCGTATAAGACTAAACCATGAAATTATTAGTCTCTTTATATAACGTCATTAATAATAGAGACTTACATTTCACTAGAATGACCATAGGTGACATGACTTGAATCCTGAGTGAGTTGTGAACTCCTCCTGCTCATGAAGGCGGACCTTTGATTTGTAGTAATTGATAGCCATTTGGAGAAATTTTTCTTTTCTTATGATGAGTTTCAGCTATTTTAAACATCTCTATATTCAAAACGGTTTTTACCTTAGTCAGTTTTAACATGTATAAGTTATTCTCTAGATATGTAGAACATACCATATTACCTTATGAGATAATGAACATTTCATTATATTCAAAATAAACTTTGTAATTTTGTTATAGCAAACATGAGATAGAAATTAAATTCCTTTTCATAGAAGGAACGTAATAAACATTTTCAAGTAAAATGTGTCTATCTCCAATAAATAACTTTATATCTCTCACTGCTTTAGTTTAAACAACCTCTCTAGTCCCTACCTTAAAGGTTGCTTCGCCTTCTATAAGTTGTCTCCAGGAACTAGTTTCTGAGCAAAAGTACAGATATGATTAGTTGCTCCTAAATCCATTATCTAGGTTAAATTATCATTTTCCACCAAGCATGTCTCAATGACAAGTAAATCATATTTACTTTGTTGTACCTTATGGTCAGTAGCAGAATAGGGAGACAAAGGACATTTCTTTATTAAAACATAGTCTAAATCATCAACTGCTAATATATTCGATTTCCATGGTGATTTATCATTAAAAGTGTCGGAAGCGAGTAAATTTGAAGAATTCAACATGTTGATATTATAAACAAATTCTAATTAGGGAGTTGCTTTTAAACCCAATCAAATTTTAGAAAAATAATAATGTACCCAAATTTCATTATTTTATTTGCAACGATATTATATTGAGTCAGAATAAGTGTTATCAAGGGACAATTAAATACTCATTCACTAAAGCAAGACATTATTGACTAAATACTATCTCTAGAATAACTCATATTTTGATAGTCATTTAGCTACCGTTTTCGGTCAAGAACTTATTAACACTTAGTAATTCTTTAAGTGCAACCCTTCATTTTCAGATCTCAGAGATTAGCGACTCCAAGGATGCTACCGAATTGGAGAGTCAAAGTTGGGAGTTTGTATCCTCGAGTCAATAAACGAGCTAGTGCTCCTTTTGAATTAATTCGTTCTGATGTTTGGGGTCCATGTCCTGTTGAGTCCTGTAAAACTCTTAGGTTTGAGAGAGAATCAAAATGCTTTATTCATTTACCAAATATATGAATATTTACAAGTGTACAAAGTATAGAAAAGGAAAATATCACAAAATATTTACAAGAATGGAAAACCTTAACTATAGAATTATAACACTCCCCCTCAAGTTGGAGCATATATGTTAATCATGCCCAACTTGTTAAATATGTTGGGATTGGTGTCCTAATTCTCTCGAAGTCTCGTCATTTTGTAAAGATACATATTATTCAATGAATAAAATAAGTGTTATTTAATTCTGGCATTTACTCATATCCAATAAACAAAGCTCATTGGTTATCTTTTGTGAACTTAAGCATGTATATGTTATATACAAGTGGATCATGCCTTAAGTTAGAACCTAAATCGGTCTGTAGTATAAGGATTAAGGTGGGCTACTTGATCCTGGTGCACTATGGATACGACCTGCTTTGTAAAGGTTTGTAAGTATTGTAAACTACTACAGATGGTAGATCCTGACCATTCATGTGGAAACGTGGAGCAGGGGTGTCCTATACAAAGAGTTTGTATAAGACCTGGACCACGAGATGACTAGACTTTGTATATAACATCGTTGATACTAGAGACTTGCATCTCACCTAAACGACCATAGGTGACACGACCTCAATCCTGAGTGTTTTGGGAACTCCTGCCTTTGAGGGCGGTCCTTTGATTAGTATGGGTGAGAGTGGCCAAATTGCCAACTCAACATGGCTACTTTTTTGGGGACTTGTCTGATCTGGAAGCTGGGAACTCAATCCACAATATGGAATTCACTTCTTTCCCTAAGCAGGGATAAGTAGAAAGATTGCTCCCTTAAGGGCTGATTCCGGGGCTTGAACATAGTGGCCACAACTTCCCTTTGGAAGAGAAGACTCAATCATAGTAAGACTATGACTTATGTTCATTAGAGGGATAAGTGATACTTAAGGAGACAAATGTAACTATAGGGTCATAACAGTTATTGGCCCAGCTGTACTTACGAGCGATCTTTGAAGGGTTGTCGCACTGCTTATTGGTTAAGATAGACATATAATATATCTGTAGTGAGGAGAGTTCAGTTGTCGGTCTTTAGTGGTCTGGCAGTTAACGGATGGTGGATCCCATGACTAAAGAGTTTAGTCAGTTATTCACATACCGTTGGAGCTTTGGATCTACAGGTCCATGAGGTCCCTTGGTAGCTTGAATTATGTTGAGGATCAGTTCTTGGTGTTGATTTGAAATGTTCAAATTAACAAGAGGTATTTTAATTATATGTGATATAATCGGTATGATGTATAAGATACATCTAGTGGAGGATTGATGTAAATGAGATTTACATTAAGTATCATGGAATAGAAAAAGAACTATGGTTTATATGTTTCATGAGATGAAATATTAAAACTATAGGTTATCAAATTATAGTATGATAAGTGGTAGTCATTTATATTTATAATTAATATTTAATGTATAAGATAATTAATAACTTTTTCTTTTAAAATAAACCAAGAGTTAGTGGGTGATGTTATTGGATCATAGGTAACGTGAGTTTAAAAGGAATTGGTTTCCTATTTATTTTTATTTATTTTTTAAAAAAGAAGTTTCACAAAGAGTTTTGAAAAATATTTTTGAGTTTGCTCTCCGAGTGAAAAAGAAAACTCACAGAATGTCGTCAAGTAAATACGATATCTTACTAAAAACGACGGTTGGGCAAGCTAAACGATCATGCATATGCTGCTAGTAACGATCGTGCACGTGTTTACTAAATGATCGCAAGCTTATGCTAGACACGCTGCGCCAAGGTAAACGATCATTGTAGAATCGATCCGAGCCAGTTGAAACGATAGAGCTAAAAAACGAATTCACATAGTTTTTACTAGGCACGATCGCATAATTTTATGCCTAAAACGAAGATTGAGGCATTCGACCTATACAATAGGTCTCGACTTCTCCCACTTGCCCAGTCGTGTACCGCCGATTTCGTTGTTTCTCCGTTTGTCTGCTGTCACACCAAGTCGAACAGAGCCCACCCTCTGGATTCTCCACACAGAATTAGGCAAGGTTTGCCTTGTTGCAGTGGTGTCAGTACGCAACTCGATGACCGTCGAATGGTTTTCTTTGGAGGCGTTTCGTGATGCCGATGGAGGGAGTTTCGGATGCTTTTCGAAGGGAATTTCGCATGACCGGAAAGTACAGTAGGCTCGATCTGAGGTACGAGATGTGGTCTGTGAAGTGATCGGTGCGGTGTGCTATTGCCTGTCAATCGTGTATGAGTCGAGGCGACTCAGTGTGGTTGAGTTGTTGTGTTCAATTCATTACAGTTACTATGATGTGCTATACGGGAGGCACGTAGAACTCTAACTCTCTCCTCTCGTAATAGATACAGTGTTAAGATTAATCCTCATGCTCTTGTGTTTAACACTGTTTTCTGCATGCTAGATGTCAAGTTTCTCGTGATTATATATTTGCGTTTAGGATCACCACTTGTACGAAGTCGACTGTAAATGATTTGTTGATTCATGATTGTAATTTAGAATAGTCTTGTTCCGCTGCTCATGGAAATCATCGCTTCCGATTTCCTTCAATTGGTATCAGAGCCAGGTTTTCTGATATTCCAAATTACATATTTGAATCGAATGGTTTTTACAGTCGCGGTGGGTTTCTGCATTTGTAGTTAACCGTTTTCTGCATTTGTAGTTAACCGTTTTCTGCATTTGTGGATGAATTGATGAATATTTCGGGTTTAAATTGCCTTTTTGTTAAAGTTTTCGTTATTACAAAGTGTTAATGTAAGGGCCCCTAGGTTTTTGGGCGAAATTAACTTTGCAATCGAGTCTTTAATTCGAAAAGTTCGAGTTCATCAAGTCGTTCATGATGAAGCTTCGGCGAATGGCGATGCAGTTCTCAACGAAGAAGAAGATCAAGCATTGATCGGATCATGTAGCCTCAAGTAAACAATCGTAGGGATTTTACTGAGCGATTGTTTAGTTTTTTTATTTACGACCGTGTAGTATTTTTTAATCGATAGTTTAGCTAATGCTAAGCGATGGGGTAAATCGTTTACCATATCACTTGCATTGGTTGCACGATTGCGTAGGTGCTAGAGGTTGGCGATCATAGTGGGAACATGCGATGCTCGTCATTTAGTAGAAGGCACGCTAGACGATCGTGTAGTTAGCAAGCTTCATCGGTTAGTTACTACCTATGCGATCGCACGTATGCGATACGGAGACGCTAGCTAAGTGATCGCTTAGGCGATGGTGCTTCGCGACATCGTAGTCGCTTAGACGATTGCGGAAGGCGGGCGTCATGCGGAGCGCGCTAAGCAATCGTGTACTTTAGGCTTTATCGCTTAGTAAAGGTACATAATCGTGTTGTAATGGCTAAACGATCATTTGGATTTTTCTAGATGATCGTATAGTAATGCTAAACGATCGTTTAACTCTGGGAGCGCTGGTAAGCGATAGAATAAAGGGTTTGTTTTATCGTGTAGACGATCACGGGGTGCGTTGTACACAATGGATGGTTGGAGAAGCGATGCTTTGCCGAGCGGTTCAAGATCCGGTTTGCCTGTTTGAACCGGAGACTCCTTGTCTGTGTAATAGTTAGCTTTCCCTTTTGTGTTTTAAGGCAATTTTACCCAGTTCATCAACTTTTATTGCTTATACATGTGATGTATGGTACTTATATGTCAAAGTGTTTTTCATATAGTTAAAAACCCACCTTAGGTTGTACAATTACTCATGCATCATGAATTATAAATGTGATAATATTGCATGAATAAATTACTTGAAAGCATGCGCATGCATCATGAAATATAAGAGTTATATTTTGCATGCATTGAGCATTATCATTGTTGAGAGAAAATTATGGGGTTGTGCACGCAATCATGTGTGGTATATGGCTTAAGCTATGCATTTATGCCCATGTGTCGAAGGTCATGCGTTGGAATGGAAAATATGCATTAATCTAGGAGACTTGTCACAAGGTCGAACACAGGGACTTGTCACTCAATAATGCTTGTGAAGCAATGCGTTTGAGGTGATGAATAAAAGTAAAAAGAAGAAGTTTATTACACACTACTCCTACTCCTAACTAAACAGATTGAGCAATGGAATACTTGCGATGAGAATTGGTAGATACACAACAACTGTTAACACATAGTATTGTTTATTATCTTAAATCGCTCGAGTAATCCCAACTCGTCACACTAACGAATTGTACACCTCTTAGTGGTCAGCCGCATGACTATTTCTCTATAGTGCATGGGTGCGTCGAGCACAAGACCATGCTATCTCTAGGAACAATGCATACTTTGCTTTAGTGCGTTCCATCTCTTACCTTCTCAGGCAGTTAGATGCGACTAATTAACTTATAGACAAGCATTGCAACAACCCATCGACAAGCGTTGCTACAACCTTTCACCAAGCAAAGAGGATTATGCACTATACTCGCACAACGCACATCTCTCAATGGGTTGCTACATGCATTCTATCTCTAGGCTACACGATTGAGTATGCGATCGCCTTTGATAAATAAACGATAGAGGTAAACGATGATAAAGATAAAGACGATGAAGAAGATGGCCTTTAAGGAATCAAGATATGCATTGATTACAAAATGTCTTAATATCTTAAGCTAAAATGTAATACAATACAAAGATTAAAGGAGAAATGAAAGACTTTGCGTCAAGGCTGCTGGTGGTACCATAAAGGGATGGTGGAGACGTCTCTCTCGAGCTCTATCTCCGGCGAAAGCTCTGGTCGTCACTCGGTCTGGTTTGTGGAGATGAAGAATTCTCACTGAAAATCTCGCTCATGCTCTCATCTGTGATCGCAAACCTCTGGCCTTAAGGCAGAATTTTGGATGCTTGAAAATGAAGTCCAAAGGGCTATTTATAGAGTTTAACACTGGGACAACTATCATGATTGCGTTATGTTCCCTGCTGCTTTGTTGCCGGTATGGGCAATGTCACATCAATCTTAGTTGATACTCTAAAGTATGTGCCCGAGCTTGATTCAAACTGAAGTATCAATGCATTCTACCCATCTGCGATCACCCTTTCTATTTTAGAGATTATCATCCGTGGCCACCAATCTCCAAGTGATACCGATCGCTTGATCATGCAAGCTCTCCAATGCTGATGGACGGCAAAATTTCGATCACCGCACTTCCATGCGAATGGATGCTGCGATCACTTGCATGTGTTCGTCTTATGCGATAGTCGGGCTTGTTAGCGCATGCGTTTCTTTGCGATCCTTGGCTTCAGACATGCGTTGATTGCGATTGCTTGAATTTTCAGCACATGCGTTGATTCCTGTGTGGATAGCTACAAAAATAGACCCTTTTGGCACGGTAGTAACGCATAATATTGGGGTCAAGTGAGAAATTTAGGTGCTAATGCAACGCAAAAACTCAAAATTTCCACAAATTTCTAAAAGCATTTCATTCCAACCGCATTTTCTACTGTATAACCCTCATAATTCTAAATAAAAGGCTATATATCAACTGCATTTCTGCCAGTTTATCAATCATGCATCATCCAATTTTCTTACTTAAACTATTATAAGTCTAAGGGTGAATGGGAAGCATGTTTCTTGTTCTTATTGCGTTTTTGTATAATGTTATATAAAAGAAGTTAGCAATGAATGGACAATGCATTAAGCATGACACTTAGGCCATATAACGTTATGAATTCCTTGCATGTGTTAGCTTCGCGTTGTGGGTGTTTCCGTTTATAAGTGTTATAAAGGAATTAGACTAAAATCAATAATTCAGAGTTGCATGCGAACTTAGGGTGAACTCAAGTTTTTTAAAAGGGGTTTTAAAATTTGATTGAGATAGATTTAAGTTTAAGTGGTTCTAAAGAGTTTAGTAACCTAGCTTAATCTTTTAAAATCAGTTTAATAGGATTAAATTGTTGGAATAAAAGATTAAAATTTGTTGTAAACCTATCTATAAGGGACCTTTTGTCTAAGTCAGTTCTGGCTAGGTTGGGGTTCTTAAGTTGATGGAAACGTAATACCCCTATCTGGGAACCTACCTAGAAAGGTGAATTAGATAGATTTTCAACAAGCATGCGACGTTTTGGTCAAAGACTCCGTTAAAGAGTTTAATGGATGATGATTAAAAGTTGTTCAACTATCCTAGGTAAAAGTTACTCTTGGGAAAACCTAAAAGTCACTTAGTTAAAATCCTTAGCCGTGTTTTTTCTAAGTAAACTAAACCCTAGGTTATAAAATACTCAGTGGGAGGAGAAGGCGTATCAGATATGTCTATGATTTCACTCACGTTTCTCTCTATATGTTCACACCATGAGATTCATGCTTGGCCTCGAGATGCCCCTGGTTACATCCCCCTTCGGATGGTGTTTGCATGAGTCAATATCAAGGTGGACGGAGAGAGTATTTATAGTAAGTGGGTGAAGGGTGTGTGCCAACACGTCCTATGGTCTCTGTCATTGGTTCATGATAACAGGCAGAAATACACATTATCATAGTACTAAGTTCTTAAACAATATTGCCTTATGTTGATAAAATATGTTAGATTACGTCCAAAAAGCATTAAATTCATAACATTGCGATCGCATACGGTCATCGCATAGAAATAGTTGATTTTTGTATTTTTATGCAAAATATGCGTTGACGCAAGGCGAAAAGAGCGATCATAAGAAATCAGTGGACGAGCGCAGCATTACTGCAAGGCCTTGCGGAGATTTGTGTTCGCAAACATCTGCTCAAGAAGGATTGCCGCATAGAGCCGCGCAACTTGGTGGGCTCATCTGGGTGTAAGGTATAATTAATCACGATGGGACAAAAAGCTAATGACGGTCGAATCCGAATTAAGTTGACAGCCGCTAATGATAACAAGTACATTTAGCTTTTTGGTGACAAATATTCGGCGCATTAGTCAGGGGATTAAAGCCATCTCATCTGTACAATCATAAGAGAGAAGCCACCTTTCACCCTGGAAGCTCTATAAATACCGAAGGCATCCTTCAGAAAAAGGGTTCACCAATTCGAAAGTTCCGAGTTCATAAGTTCTATTCATAGTTTAGCCTTGTTATTAGATTTTCTTTTATTTTAAGTCGGACGCGAGAGAAGAAGGTTGTGTCGACAGATCGTTCCGATAAGCTTGGGAAAGCACCAGAAGCTTCAAGATCAGAGAGAGGGCCGACTCCTGCAGAAGCAGGAATATCTTTTGAACCGAATAGAGATTGCCAGTGTAAAAGCCTCGATCAGCAAGGGATTGCTACCAGGCTCTCTACCTTTATCTTCCATTGTTGTTTTGTATTCAACTCATTTATAGAAATGGAATTTACTTCTCTATATCTATTCACTCTCTGTTATTTACGCATGAGTAGCTAAATCTGTTGAATGGGTTGAGAAGCACTTAGCTAGCTTAACTTAGGATCTTCATTCTATGCAATTATCTTGTATTATGTATGCTTCATTCGTCTATTAGAGATACTCGAGAGGGTAGTCTAAGGATAGGATCTAGGCTTGGGAAGGTCAGATCAGAATCTAGGCTTGGGAGAGTCAGATTAGAACGCATAATCAAGAGATAGGAGCTTAGGAATAAGCATTGTTTGCTATTAACACATCGCATGTATCCTAGAGATAGGATATGATTGTTTGGGGTCACCTTGCCTTTGTACATCTTGCATCATCGCAGAGGAAAAGAGTAGAGACTTAGGAATAAGCTCTATGGACACTTTTGCATTCAACACATGCGTCCTAGACTTAGGAGCATCGCACTTACATTGGAAAATGACTTGTTGTGCATAGTTGTAACATGATCGCATAGTCTTGACTCATTCCCAAGTAATGCTAGCAAAAGACCTTCTCAACCCGTTGATCCGCATACTCAGCGCATCTATCACACAATCAGACTTTTCTCAAATCCACCGCATTTGTTTATTTTTCATTACCGCAATCAATAAACAAACCAACAATCATTTGAGTTACCGATTACCGCAAAGTTTTCTAAAAATTACCACCGCAACCTGTTTTCCCAAGTCCCTGAGTTCGACCCTGGACTTACCAGAAACTCAGTGGGGTTTACACTTGGATTCCACTAAGAAAACTTGAGTGCTCAACACATTTTCATCATGGCATTTCATCCACAATTCCACATCATAAAATAACGCATCAGTTCACATAGTGAGATCATTCTATACGCTTTTGTGTCGCCTTCGATATGGCCCCCTTCGGATAAAGTTTGTGCAGTTGGTCAATATCAAGGTGAACTCCAAAAATGGATAGGGTCGCTTTAGGTTTTGCCCCAATCAGATTTTTTTTCCTTTGGATTGGCCTTTTGGGACGGACCTCTAAGGCTTAAAATGGCGGGTCACACTTACGGAAGATTGTTAAGTAAGTTAATAATCTCTTGGCCAAATCAATGATGGCTAGTCGTTATAGAAACAAAAGTTGTTCTGGTATTAATGACTAGTTAAGATCTTCTCAATTTAGAGGAGGGATAACTAACCTCCCTTCGGCAGCTTTTATCCTAAACCTTTGAAGCGTCATTGTGAAACTAGATGTCACACGGGGTTCATGTTAGTTTTGCTAAAACCTTACTGGATGTTGTTTTGTTTTACAACGGGTATTTGCTTAAAACCTAACGTAGGTCAATGTGTTTTTTTTTTCAACAACTCGTTAGTATTTTCGTTTAAAGCTTTTAAAAATGACTAATTCATTACAGTGGAAAGAATTGTGTGAAACGAATTTCGTGGCAAACGACCTCCATCCTACTACTCTCTAAAAAAGGAGACAAGATAGTAAATATGATTTATTGGTCTTGGAGACATGTCTGATAGAGAATGATGATTCTGCCTAGATCCTAGATTCAGATGCTACCAATCATGTCAGTTCCTCTTACCACGGATTTCGTTCCTGGCAAACGTTTCCACAGGGAGAGATGACTATTCGAGTCGATAATGGTGAGGTTGTTTCAGCTGTTGCTGTATGTAGGCTGAAGTTATTTGTTGACAAGAAACGCCATCTGTTACTGGATAATGTTTTTGTAGTTCCTCATATTAAGAGGAACTTAATCTCGATTTCTTGTCTCATTGAACAAGGCTATACCATCTCCTTCTCTGAGAATAAAGTGTTTATTTTCAAGAATGGAATGGAGATGGTTCTGGTTCAATGGAAAATAACTTATATGTACTAAGGTTGTTAGTCATAAAAGTCTTGTTGAACACATAAATGTTCAGTATTGCAACAACAGCTAAAAGACCAAAGGTTTCTTTGAAGAAAAACGCCCATTTTTGGCATCTAAGGTTAGGTCACATCAACCTCAATAGGATTGAGAAATTGGTAAAGAGTGGACTTCTAAAGAGTTTAGAAGAAAACTCCTTGCCGGTATGTGAATCATGCCTCGAAGGCAAGATGACCAAACAACCTTTTACTTGAAAAGGTTACAGAGCCAAGGAAGCCTTGGAGCTTGTACATTCAAACCTTTGTGGTTCGATGAATGTTAGAGCTCAATGTGGGTATGAATATTTCATCTCTTTCATAGGTGATTATTCAAGGTTTGGGTATCTCTTCTTAATGCAACGTAAGTCTGGAGCTCTTGACAGGTTCAAGAAGTATAAGGCTGTTTTTTATTACATAGGTTGAAGTCGAACTCAGGGACTTGTAGTTAAATGTATGTGGTGATGTGTTTGCGGCAGATGAATAAAAGAATGATGAAGGTTTTAAGCTACAAACTACTTCTACTCCTAACAGATAAAGCGATGGGAATATGATTGAGAGGTAGAGACACGATAACTGTTAACGCGTAGAAAATGCATGGAAAAATAGATAAAATGTGAGGATGTCTTCATCACAACCCTAAGCTTGACCGCAAGGGCAACCCCAGCAAACGCAAGCTATGCGATCATACTACACACACTTGTGCCTAATTCTAGGACACATACGATGTATATGCGATAGTGTTGAGAGGCCGTATTCTTAAGTCTCTATTCCTGCTCATATGCTCCCACACATAAACAAGATGACCACATACCACCGTATCCTACTTCTTGGACGCACGCAATATCCTCTCCGTAGGGTGCATACACTATGTAATAAAAAACGGAGCTTATCTCTAGGTTCTCCATTCTTGCTTATGCGATCCGATCCGCTCTCTTGAGTCTTAGATCTGGTTTTTAGACTACTCTCCCAAGTATGCCTAAATGATGAATGATGTGCTCATAAGACAAGGTAATTGCATAAACCTGGCTGA
>NC_052357.1:73095006-73124079 GCF_009727055.1 Benincasa hispida | reverse complement strand
TTGGTATCTCTTTTTAATGCAACGTAAGGTCTGGAGCTCTTGACAGGTTCAAGAAGTATAAGGCTGTTTTTTATTAATAGGTTGAAGTCGAACTCAGGGACTTGTAGTTAAATGTATGTGGTGATGTGTTTGCGGCAGATGAATAAAAGAATGATGAAGGTTTTAAGCTACAAACTACTTCTACTCCTAACAGATAAAGCGATGGAATATGATTGAGAGGTAGAGACACGATAACTGTTAACGCGTAGAAAATGCATGGAAAAAATAGATTAAATGTGAGGATGTCTTCATCACAACCCTAAGCTTGACCGCAAGGGCAACCCAGCAAACGCAAGCTATGCGATCATACTACACACACTTGTGCCTAATTCTAGGACACATACGATGTATATGCGATAGTGTTGAGAGGCCGTATTCTTAAGTCTCTATTCCTGCTCATATGCTCCCACACATAAACAAGATGACCAATACCACCGTATTCTACTTCTTGGACGACGCAATATCCTCTCCGTAGGGTGCATACACTATGTAATAAAAAACGGAGCTTATCTCTAGGTTTCTCCATTTCTTGCTTATGCGATCCATCCGCTCTCTTGAGTCTTAGATCTGGTTTTTAGACTACTCTCCCAAGTATGCCTAAAGATGAATGATGTGCTCATAAGACAAGGTAATTGCTAAAACCTGGCTTGACGCAGAATATTCCTAATCTCTAAATGAACAATTGGCTTACATTGCCTTAATGCGACCAATCACTTACCCTCCCAGGCAGTTAGTTGTTGTTGACTTTACTCATAGACAAGCATTACGTCTGCTTATAGACAAGCATTGCTTCAGCTTTACACTTAAGCAAATAAGGTTTTCTCACAACACTCACGCAACGCACACCTCCCGTGGTTATCCTACATGCTTCATATTCTATGCCGCATGATTAAGTATCGATACTCTAACAGTCTCACTAAAGTGATACAATGAAAGTTAAAGGATGCTAAGTAAGTGAAGATGGCGATGGAGTCGAAGGAAAATATAGAAATGCATTATCACAAAAATGTATTAATTTCTTAAGCAAATTGTAATACAATACAATGTAAGGAAAAAAGAGAAAATGAAATGACCAGCTGGAAGCAATGTCTCGCATCCAGCAGATGTGTGTTAAGGTTTGCCGGGGGTGCCATGGATGGGTGTAGAGCAAAACTCTCTCGAGCTCTAACTCCAGCGAGGCTCCAGTCGTCACTCGGAATGGATGAGGGAGATGAAGAACTCTCAAGCTTCCTTCTACAACTTTCGTCTGGATCACAAGGATCTGCCCTAAGGCTAGCCTCTGGCGAAAAACCTTGGATGAAATGAAATTCTGCTCAACGGCTTTTATTTATAGAGATTGATGTCGACAGCATTAATGAACTTGCTCTGAATTTGACACCGCGGCGTGATGGTCTTTTTCTGAATCCTGCTTGCTAACGGCGTGGTAAGGTGAAATGTCAAACATCATCTTTTTAATTCTCCCGAGGTATGCGTTCATGTTGCATTTCTCCAATTTTTTGTTCATCCTCTATTATGGTTATCATACATGTAGCGCAACCTCCTTGCAATGACCACATTCACTTGACGACCGCAATTTCTATGCGATGGACGCATGCGGCTGATGGCGCAACATCCATGCGTTCGAACGTATGCATTCGCCTTTGCGATGAAGGAATTTCTCCGCATGTGGTCATTTTTGCATAGCCCGGACTTCCGCGTATGCGTCTGCTTTCTACGTAGCTACAAAATAAACACTTGAACGCATAATAACGCATAAATAGTGGGTTAGCCGAGATTCTTTGATGTCGAACGATGCAAACTCATTTTCTCATGAATTCCTAACATATTCGCCGCTATTTCACTTAACAATCTCATTAATTCTAAATAAAAGGCTTAAGATAACATGCCTACTCGTCAATCACACACCCCAAACTTAGAATCATGCTTGTCCTCAAGCCATGCATTATACTCAAGAAATTCTTCTCACCCACTGGCGTTCCTTTGCGATGACTGCCTCTCATAAATATAATTTTACTCATACCTCCAAACCATGGCCGCAACGCTCTTTCCACTTTTGGCTGCTCTTCAAAGAGATCTTTTCTAAATTTAAAATCGGTAAGTTTTTTCTCAAAAACTTTTTATTCATTCCCACGCAACTTTTGCGTTTAGCTTTTTGAGAATGCGTTCGTTCAGAACAATTCAAAACTTTGCGATCATTTATTAGAATGTGGTGTTGAACCTGGTTCGGCTCTTAGTTTTGGCTTGCCCCCACTGTGTAATGCTTTGGCATCCAAAACTTCGGTTATGTCCAATATTCAACTCAACTCTGTCTTGCTTGATTTGACCTTGCGTCGAACGAGAGGAGTTTGTGTTGTGCGTTTGATCCTGTGACTTACCTTCGTTTTGGCTTGCCCCCTACGTGTGTCATGCGGACATCCAACTACGGGTAAAGTTGCCTTTCATAAACTAACTCTTATCAACATGGGTTTCCCTGTTGCATTGACAGTGGAGTTGTTATTCTCAAAATATTATTATTATTATTATCTTTAGAAATGATCGCAATGTAGTGAACGCAATTCTCCAGGATCGCTGCCAACCCCCAAACTTAAGGTTGGCAGCGTTCTCACCGCAAAGCTAAAAACAAACTCACAGGAATGTGGTAACATATGTTTGAACAGAGGTTTGCACATAATAAAGCTTAGATTGTTAAAAATTGAAGAAGTTACTAAAAGTAAGGAGAGCTTTGCGATGCTTAGTCAGCAGATGCGGTGAATTATACATACCATCATAGATGCATCTCAAAGGAACGCAATTCAGACAAAGAGAATTTCAAAAGGATAATGCATAAAGGATAACAAGAAAAGGACCTTGAGTAGAATATACTTGCAACCACGCTTTGAAATTCATGTGATCGAAGCCATGCGTTTAATGATGGGGAGGATTCTTCCGCTGTAATCGCGTACCGAGGAGAATTATTGTTGCACCTACAAGGAGCAAACGCACCACAACTAAGGAAGCAGTCGCATATCTAAAATAAAAATAAAAATAAACTAAACTAAGAAAGCAAGGTAAAGATAGAGTAGAATATGTCCCTAGAGAAATTGGAGTGATGTCACCGTAAGGAGTCTCCCATGCAAGAGAATGCTCTCAACTGCTTAGGTCAAGATGCTTGCCCTGACCTTCGGAACTTCCGGCAATTGTTGGGCACAGGTTGTTTACCACGCACATGGAATTACCTTCAGCTCATGTGACTAGTTTCCCTTCTATCTTGGGGTCAATACTGGCTTTCGGCGCATCACCTACACTTCAGTATTGTTTGCAACTTGGTTGCACAAGCTACATTACTCCCAAGGTAAAAAGGTTGCCTGCAAAAACATAAAACTCAACAAACTATCAGCTGCCAAGTCCCCGGCAACGGTGCCAAAAACTTAATGACGTAAATTATGAATGATGAACGTAATATGCGATCGCATGTCTTAAGGTATGCATTTATACCCATGCATCGGTAGTCATGCGTTGGACTTGTAATATGCGATGACCATGCGTTCTCGTTACAAGTTTTCTTGTGCTCACGCTAAGTATAACGCGAACGCAAGTTTCTCGGGTGATCCAAGGTCGAACTCAGGGACTTGTAGCTAAATGTATGCGGTGATGTGTTTGTGGCGGATGAATAAAAGAATGATGGGGGGTTTAAGCTACAAACTACTTTTACTCCTAACAGACAAAGCGATGGGAATATGATTGAGAGGTAGAGACACCACAACTTTTGACGCATAGGAAATGCATGGAAAAATAGATAAAATGTGAGGATGTCTTCATCGTAACCCTAAGCTTGACCGCAAGGGCGACCCCAGCCAACGCAAGCTATGCGATCATGCTACACACACTTGTGCCTAATTCTAGGATGCATGCGATGTATATGGGATAGTGTCGAGAGGCCTTATTCCTAAGTCTCTATTCCTGCTCATGTGCTTCCACACATAAACAAGATGACCACATACCACCGTATTCTACTTGGATGCATGCAATATCTTCTCTATAGGGTGCATACGCTGTGTAATAGCAAACAAAGCTTATCTCTAAGTTCCCCATTCTTGCTTATGAGATCCGATCTGCTCTCTCGAGTCTTAGATCTGGTTTTTAGACTACTCTCCCAAGTATGCCTAAATGATGAATGATGTGCTCATAAGACAAGGTAATTGCATAAACCTGGCTGACGCAAGATTATTCCTATCTCTAATGAACAGTGGCTTACATTGCTTAATGCGACCAATCACTTACCCTCCCAGGCAGTTAGTTGTTGTTGACTTTACTCATAGACAAGCATTACGTCTGCTTATAGACAAGCATTGCTTCAGCTTTACACTTAAGCAAATAAGGTTTCCTCACACACTCACGCAACGCATACCTCCGGTGGTTTGCTACATGCTTCATATTCCTATGCCGCATGATTAAGTATGCGATACTCTAGCAATCTCACTAAGTGATGCAATAAAGATTAGAGATGCTAAGTAAATGAAGATGAAGATTGAGTCGAAAGAAAATATAGAAATGCATTGATCACACAATGTATTAATTCCTTAAGCAAAAATGTAATACAATACAATATAAGAAAAGAAGAGAAGATGTGTGTCAAGGCTGCTAGTGGTGCCATGGAAGGGCGGTGGAGCAAGGCGAAGGCTCCGGTGTCACTCGGAATGGGTGAGGGAGATGAAGAACTCTCAAGCTTCCTTCTCACGCTTTCGTTTGGATCACAAGGATTCGCCCTAAAGCGAGCCTTAGGCGAAAAACCTTGGATGAAATGAAATTTTGCTCAACGGCTTTTATTTATAGAGCTTGATCGCCGACAACATTAATGGACCTGCTTTGATTCTGACATTTGTGATGAAGGAATTCTCCGCATGTGGTCATTTTTGCAATAGCCCGGCTTCCACGTATGCGTCTACTTTCTACGTTAGCTACAAAAATAAACACTTGAACGCATAATAATGCATAATAGTGGGTTAGCCTAGATTCTTGATGCCGAACAACGCAAAATCATTTTCTCATGAATTCCTAATATATTCGTCGCATATTTCACTTAACAATCCTTATAATTCTAGATAAAAGGCCTAAGATGACGTGCATTTCTGCCCATCATAAATTGCAGTAGGCATTATTCGATATATATATATATATATATATATATATAGCTTGCTTAGGTTGTTGGATTGTAGGCTGTGAAGGGGATTCGAATAGTCACATGTTTTGGTACAGATATATTTCACTAAGAAAGTGAAAAAAAGCCTCTTGGATTTATTGGTCTTGGAAAAGATAAGGGAAAATGAAAGGATTTGAGAAATATTTTGTTGTTTTGAGAAGATAATGGGAATTAATGTTTTGAGATTAAGAACAAAGGTTTGGTTTGGTTTCCAAGATAGGAAATATGTGTTTACGAACCTTTAGAGTTGGTATGAATAACCTCGTTACTATTTGGAACTATGGATCTTAGTATTTGTTGGTTGAATGGATATCCTGCCTAAGCTATTGGTCATGGAACACAGTTTTAGCATGAGAATTTGATTAAGCTAGACTATCACACGTTGGAAAAGTGTTTAGCAATCTTCTTCAAATTATAGTGGAGTCGGAGGAAATAACATTTTATGAAAGGATGTTTAGTAGCATTGCTAGAAACTATGGAAATAGAAGGGGTAAGGCCTTGTTAAAGAGGGTGAAGATGTTGAAAGGTATTAGCAAGGTTTAAAGGTTCTTATTGTGGACACGAATATCTAGAACAAGGAATTAATGAAGCCATCGATTTTATTTAAAGGTGAAAGTAATCTAGCTCCAAGTAAAAATAAGCTATATGAATATTAAGGTCGAGTAAATTTGATCTTCCAGAATGACCCTAACACTAGAGATGAACTTGAGTTGAGAGTAACTCTTATCCTTAAGGCTCCTCATAAAAGGACTCTAGTAGAGTTGGAATAGCCTAAGTCACTAATACAAGAACCATTTAGCAAAGTCTTTCATATGTGCCTTAATGTTTTGCCTTGGAGCACACCAGCTTTGTTTATTAGGAAGGAAAGATGATTCACACGACTTTGTATCAACTATTAGGATTGAATATGATAGCGTATCTCGATTGTAGGGGATTGTCAGGGCAATTAGGTGCCGAATCCGAATTCTGAATCCTGGACATGAGATGCCATGAGAGATATATTTTCTGTTGCATGGACAGTAAGGTGACCCACTCTATGGAGTGTGAACATTCTCAATATAGATGTCTGCAAGCATTAAGGTCTTTATCTTAGGAACTGGAATCAGGTAATGGTTATAGCTATTATAAGGTTAAGGTGATGTATTTTGGAATGACAAATGCTCTTTATTATATGGGGACTTCAAGAGCCTCATTTAAGTGAGATTTTCAGACTCATGCATGGGAGGGTCTAATTGGTGATATGTGTTTGTTTTAAGATTAAAGAGTAACATGATATTGTCTCAGATAAGTTATATAATTCATGGTAGGAGGTGAAAACTATCTGAAACTTGGAGACAATGCTAGTTAGAAGTTCTTTGGTAGAATTATCGGTTTGAAGAAGCGATTTGGAAACATGAGGCTAAGAGAAGAACTAAGCATCATGAGCCTTTAAGTACTTGAACTTTCGAGGACAAAAGTCTCTTAAGGATGGAAGAATGTAACATCCCCAATTTCAGAAAAAATTAAGTTAATTATCTAAAATTATTGAGTTTAAATTTCTCTTTCATTTGAAAATTTTGGATTAAATTGAAATAATTGAAAAAAATTTATTGGTTAAATTGAATTTAATTGATTAGATATTCGAACGGATTATCTTGAAAATATTGAATTTTACTTCCCCTTGATTTTGGATTTTAGGGCCAACTTTAAAAAAAAATTAACTTAAGGAGATAATTAATTTCATATGGTTTTGAATTGATTTAAATATTTGGAAGGATTTAATTTGTATCAAATTGATGGTTCTTATGCCATTTAATTTCAGTTTTCATAGCCTAAATTAAGATAATTTGAAAAGTTAATTGATTTATTAATTTAATAGAATCTTTGGAGATTTTGTGGATATTGTGATAAAATATTTTATTTATCTTTTCAAAATTCGAAAATAAAATAAAGAATTGAGATTTTTTCGAAATTAAATGAGAGTGAAAAGAGGCCAAAAATTAGGGAGAAAACAATTTGATTTTTCAACATAGCTTCTACAAAATTGTCGATTGCTAGAGTTTGAACCGTTAGATCGTGCTCACATTTGGTCAGCCTGTCCGAGACATATAAAGTTTCATTTTGAACGGTTGGATTGTTGTTTGAAGCTCTGGTTTGTTCCTAATCG
Organism: Benincasa hispida; assembly: GCF_009727055.1. Classification (NCBI taxonomy): domain Eukaryota; kingdom Viridiplantae; phylum Streptophyta; class Magnoliopsida; order Cucurbitales; family Cucurbitaceae; genus Benincasa; species Benincasa hispida. Next base: position 73,116,715 of record NC_052357.1, on the reverse strand, counting down.
TTGTTGAATAAAATCTGTAAAACTAGAAATTCTCTTTCTCTCTCTCGCAAACCCTTCTCATGCAAGACCCTCACTACCAGCCGCTAACCTAAACAATTTATGTCGTCCGACAGCAACACCCGCTGCCTATCTATGGTAGCCACGAATCGACGCGCCATCAACCACCACTTCCCGATCTTTGTCAGAATCTTGAGAAAAACCTTGGGTAAGACTTATTTTTCTTATAATTTGGGAGATGAAATTCACCCATTTGATTTTGGGTTAAATTAGTAACCTCTCTTTGGTGTGAAACTTAGATTCAAGATTTGGAAGTTTTGAGGCATTGATCATCAAGCTAGAGACCATTTTCGTTTTGCAGAAAATTGGTAAAGATCGGTAAGTTTTGTGTAAGTTGTTGGTTGGTTGTTCTTTTAGATTGAAAGTAATAGTGGGAAAATTAAGTTATTGATTTTGGATTTAATTCTTGATCAGATAGGCTAATTGAAACAAGTTTTGGAATTTATCTTGGACCAAGCCACAACTTTGGGTTGATTCAAGTTTTCCAAAAGTTTTAAGGAATTATTTGCATGGACTTTTGTGACCAAGTTGAGGTAAGTGGTACTATTACCGGTTGCCTTCGTGCCAGGCGGCCTAGATTAGAGTTATAAAGTTAATTAATGGACTTTAGAAGCATGATTTTGTCTTTGTGATATACTTGTTGCATGATAGTTATAAGTATTATGAGCATGTTCGAATTTCTAATCAGTATTGAAATTATGTATGTGATGTATGAATAGACCAATAGGGCCGTTTACCGTCTCGCCTTGACGCATGTTTTATTTCAGAGGACCGACGGGTCTAGCTTTATGTTTGAAGGTGTGCCTACGGACCGTTAAACATGCGTGAGTCGACAGGTTCATGTTCATGTTATTTTTTCATGTTTGACGGTGTGCCTATGGGCCGCTAGACATGCGTGAATCGACCAGTTCACGTTCATATTATTTTTCATGTTTGACGGTGTGCCTATAGGCCGCTAGACATGTGTGTCAAGGCAAGACAGTACGTCCTTTGGTTTTTTTTATCATCTAAGACAAATGTAGTTGTTTGATCCATAGGCCCATCATTCTGCTCGTGGATGTATAGCCTTATCCCGATAATGGGATCACTTACTGAGTATTTTATACTCAACCTTTCTTAATTTATGTTTTTTAGGTAATGATAGGAATAAATCAGCGAGTGACGAGAAGGACCTGTGATCGTGCCATATGAGACATGTAAATCTCTTTCGCTCAGTTTACGTTTTCAAGCTATTTAAAAGTTTTGATTTGAAACTCGATGTTGGTCAAAATTTTATTTTTTTAAGTTATTTTTTCTTCATTATTTTAGGGGCCCCAAACATAGATTTTTCTTATTTGTTATTTATTTTGGAAAACTGTCTTTATTATTTTAATGAAAAATTATTTTCCTCAATGGTCAAAATGTTTTGAATGTAAATATGTAATTATGAGTAACGACCCTTATCAGAGTACTCAAAAGGTCGGGTCGTTACATCTACTATCTCCGGTTGCTTGTTTGTTCTACACGATCGTCTTTTCCTCCTCCCTCTACCAATTCCATCAAAATCCACCCTTTGGATTCTCACTCTGAGAATACCGAGGGCTTCGAGTGGTGGTGTCATCCCCAGTTGTTGATTCGTGTACTGTCGATCGTGTAGATAACCGTGGTGCTATTAGGCGACTATTTGTTGGGCAATAAGAAGTGTAGAGGAGTTGCTTCTGCTAGATTGAGTTCGATTGAAGATTTTCTTCCACTGGTACATTTACTTAGTCTTTTGTATTTTAATTGTTAAAGCATGCCTATAATTAGTGTTACAATACATATCTGTTTGTTAGAATGGTAATTGCGGTCACAATGAAATTGGAAAGATTCGAACCCGCATATGGATAGTCTTGTTCAAGAGTTCCTTCAATTGGTATCAGAGATAGGTTGTTGATATTCCAATTTCATTGATGCAACGAATTGCATATACATTCGCGGTGGGTGCATATTTGCTCTCTTTTTAATTGTTAAATTGTCTATGGATGTGTGGATTAATGGAGTTTTCTGGGATGAAACCTCAGTTTGATTAATTCTTTTGCATTTTCGGTTAATTGTAAAGGCCCCTGCGTTTTTGGCATAATTAATTGTTATTGAATTTGTAATTCAAAGTTAGTTTGAGTCTTTAGTCGTTCGTGAAGAAGTTTGGAGCGAGGGTCATTGTTCTTCGAAGAAGACGATCAAGAGTTGGTCGGGTCGTGTAGAGAATGGGGTAAGTGATCACTGAGTATCAGATGCTCGAGTGTCGTTTAACGCTGCACGCACTATACGATTGTTTAGCTCAACAAGCTTCATCGCTTAGTAACTGACTAAACGATCGCGGAGTAACGCATGGTAAATCGTTTACCTTTCGCCGTGTTAAGTGATCGTCTAGACGATCAAGCTTTGCAGCCTCGTTATCGATTAAGCGATCGTTTAGCTTTTCGTGCTATCATTTAGTGTGCACTAAGCGATTGTTTACCTACGGCGTTTACTAAACGATGGAGTTCAATTGGCGGTTTAAGAACCATTTCGCTTGTGAACTGGTTTGCTCGATGAAAAATGTAATAGATAGAGTTATTTCATTCCAGTTTTGTGAAGGTTCATCTCGGTCTGTTAATCCTTGGTTTATTACATGAGATGTATGGTTATTATATGTCATATGGTATGCACATATAGTAAATCCCACCTTAGGTTATGCATTGGTCATGCATCATCTCTTTATTGTAAATGTTATAATTTAGAGAAGCATGATTTAATTATGTAAGTGCATGCTATATAATATAAGAGTTATATTTATGCATGCATAAAAAGCATTGACATGCATCATCTTTATATTATAATTGTTATAGTATAAGGGTGTATGAAAAGCATGTTTGCTTGGTTATTACGCGTATATAGAAGTTATGTATAGTAATGACCGGACATTGCATGAAGTATGACACATAGGTTTCTTTATAAGCGTTATAAACACCTTGTTGTTCGCAATGTGTTTTATTTGTTTCTTTTTAAAGGTTAAAGAGAAATTTGAACTAAAAGCAATAAGAAAGACATGTATGCTCACTTAGGTTTAATTCATGGTTTTAAAATATTTAAAACTTGGATAACATAGACCTAAGATCACGGTTCTAATATGATTAGCAACCCTTAGGCTTTAATCTTTTAATCAGTTTAATATGATTAAATTGACTAATAAAATGTTAAAGTGTAGCAAATCTATCTATAAGAGATCTTTTGTCTAAGACGGATTCTGCTAGGTTAGGGTATTTAAGTTGACGGAAACGTAACACCCCTACCTGGGAACTTACCTGGAAATGTGAATTAGATAGATTTGATGCATGAATGCAAGTTAAGAATAGTCCATTAAAGTGTTTAAATGTGACTACTTGAACTTATTCATATTTCATAGACAAAAGTTGTTTATGAGCGGACTTAAAAAGGTGATTTAGACTAAAATCAGTAGCCGGATTGTCTAGGTTAATGAACCCCTAGGTAGAACATTTAGTGGGAGGTACTTAAGGCATATGATGCTTCACTTAAACCTTTCACGTTTCTCCTTTATAGTCCACACCGTGAGATCTACCCCTAGTCTCGTGGCACCTTTGCCGTGTCCTTCTAAAGGATGGTGTTTGGGTAGGTCAATATCAAGATGGATGGAGAGAGTGTTCATAGTAAGTGGGGGTAGGAAGTGCGACAACATATCCCTCGGTTCCTTCGTTGGATTGAATAAAGTTTCTGCGCATCGCCTTGAGGCACCCTGGGGTGTCCCCTATAGGATGGCAGTTTTACGCATTTCTTTATTTGATCTCCTGTAAGAGGATAAGGTTACTTAGTATCTTGTCCTAATCTGTTTTTTTCCTATGGTGGGCTCATTAGGGCGAGACTCTGGCACGAAAGTGGGAGGTTACACTTACGCGGAATTGTTAAAGATTAATAGTTCTGGACCAAACAAATGGTGGTTTTTAGGATCAGTTTCAAGAGTTAGTTCTGTCTAATGGTTGAGAAGGTCTCATTCCAGTGAAGGGGCATTGATCACCCCACCCGTGACGTTTGTCCTGCCTCACTAGGGCATCATTGCAAAATAGAAGTCTTTCACTTAGGGTACTTGAAATTGTTTTGCAAAATTAATTGGTTAAAATGTGGTTTAGCAAAATCTTATAAAAGTTTTGTTCGTTTTTTCAGCAACAAGTCTTTTAAAATGGCCACAGCCATAATTGCTTTGTTTTAGCGGTTGAGAAATTAACTGGCGATAACTTTTCGACATGGAAACATATGATCACGATGATACTGATCATCGAGGATCTCATGTTTGCCCTTACGGAGGTCTGTCCTCCTATTCCAGCTCCGAATGCCGCTCAAAATGTTCGGGAGGCATAAAGCGATGGACACGGACGAATGAGAAGGCCCGAGCCTATATCTTGGCAAGTGTTAATGACGTCTTGGCCAAGAAGCATGAGCCCATGGTCTCAGCGTGTGAGATCATGGAGTCCCTGCGGGGGATGTTTGGACAACTGTTTGAACAGCTCAAGCATGAGGCTCATAAGTATATATTCAACTCCAAAATGGAAGAAGGCACCTCTGTTCGTAAACATGTGCTTAACATGATGGTCCACTTCAATGTGGCGGAGTTTAATGAGACTACCATCGATGTGGGTAGCCAGGTTAGCATAATCATGCATTCTTTGCCAAAGAGCTTCTTGCACTTTGTTAGTAATGTGATTCTTAACAAAGTGAAATACACCCTTACAATTCTCCTCAACGAGTTGTAGACCTACCAATCTTTACTGAAAAGTAAGGAGAGGAAGAGGGTTGAGGTAAATATTGCTTCATCTTCTAAGACGTTCCATAGAGGTTCGACCTCAGGAACGAAGTTTGCACCTTCTACTTCTAACTCTGCAAAGGGGAAGAAGAAGAAAGGTGGTAAGAGAAAAGGGAAGGCGCCTGCTAACGCACTGCTTGTTGCCCCAAGAAGGCGTCCGCCGTCGGTTAAAAAGAGAAAATGTTTCCACTACAACCAAGATGGACACTGAAAGAGGAATTGTCCTTGCTGGCTGAAGGAAAGGAAGGTCGCGAAGGCTAAGGCTAAGGTAGATAAAGGTAAATGTGATTTATTTGTACTTGAAACTTGTTTAGTAGAGAATGATTATTCAGTCTGGATAATTGATTCGGGTGCCATTAATCACGCTTGTCCTTCTTTTCAGGGGATTAGATCCTGATGACAGTTGGAGGTTGGTGAGATGACGATGCGAGTAGACGCCGGGCACGTCGTCTCAACTGTAGAAGTGAGAGGGATCCAGTTATCTTTACAGAATAGATTTCTTGTTTTAAATGATGTATATATGTTCCTAAACTTAAAAAGAACCTTATTTCTGTAAAGTGCTTGCTACAATGTAAATACACTATTTCATTTAACGTGGATAAAGTATTTATCCACAAAGATGGTGTTAATATTTGTACAACATATCTGGAAAGTAACTTGTATGTGCTAAACCATTAGCAATTAGTTCCCTCCATAACACATAATTGTTTAAAACTGTCGTAACTCAAACTAAACGTCAACGAATTTCTCCTAAAGAAAATGCCCAACTTTGGCACCTTCAATTAAGGCACATCAATCTCAATAGGATTGAGAGATTGGTGAAGAATGGACTTCTAAGTGAGTTAGAAGAAAATTCTTTACCAATGTGTGAATCTTGCCTTGAGGGTAAGATGACTAAAAGACCTTTTACTGGAAAAGGTTATCAAGCCAAAAAGCCTCTTGATTAGTACATTCTGACCTTTGTGGTTCTATAAATGTGCGAGCTCGAGGTGGCTATGAGTATTTTATTAGTTTTACTGATGATTACTCTAGGTATGGGTATGTTTATCTTATGCAACGGAAGTCTGAATCCTTTAAGAATTCAAAAAGTTCAAGGGTGAAGTTAAAAACGCGATAGACAGTTTAAAACACTTCGATCGGATCGAGATTGAGTGTTTTTGGACTCGTCATTCTAGGACTATTTGATAGAACATGCAATCGTTTCCTAACTCTTAGCGCCGGGTATACCTCAGCAGAATGGTGTAGCGGAGAGGAGAAATAGAACCTTGTTGGACATGCTTCGTTCGATGATGAGTTACGCTTTCTTACCGGACTCGTTTAGGGGTTTCGAAGTGGAGACTGCGATATACATATTTAATTGTGTTCCCTCGAAGAGTGTTGTGAGAACCTCTGGAGTTGTGGAACAGGCTTAAAGCTAGTTTACGTCACTTCTGCATTTGGGGCTGCCCTGCACATGTGGTTAAGGCAAATCCCAATAAGTTGGAACCACAGTCGAGGTTATGCTTCTTTGTAGGCTACCTTAAAGGTACACGAGGGGGTTATTTTTATGATCCGTCAGAAAATAAGGTGTTTGTTTCCATGAACGCTACTTTCCTGGAGGATGATCATATTAGAGAGCACAGCCCACGAAGTAAAGTTGTGTTGCGTGAGCTTTCCCAATGAAACTACTGAAACTTCAACAAGAGTTGTTGAAGCGCCTGCTTCATTAGCAAGAGTTGTTGATGGTAGTTCATCTAGTAGGTCGGTTCCACCTTAAGAGTTGAGGGAACCTTGACGCAGTGGGTGGGTTGCGAACCTGCCCATTCGCTATCTGGGTTTCACGAAAATCCTTGTTATGATTGCAGATGGCGACGTTGAGGATCCGTTGTCTTATCAGAAGGCAATGGAGGATGTTAACCGGGATGAATGGGTCAAGGCCATGGATTGATGCATTGTGAATTGTGATGCGATTATGATGTGAGTTTGTGGTGAACATGCAAGTTTTCCTAATAAGACCCAAGTATAAGCCTCACTAGGTTTCCTGGAAAGTCCAAGGTCGAACACAAGGACTATTGAGTAAATATGCGACAGTTTCTTTGATTCTTTTGCGATGGTGAAAACAAATGAGTTGGATGGTGTTTTGATTAAGAATATTTCCTATGTGATGGAGTTTGAACAAAGAGTTGATGAAATCAAGAGTTACAATGAGTAAGCGATGAAGGGGTTGAGAAGGGGTTTAGCTAACACTTCCTAAGATTATGCACAAGTTATGCGATCATGCTACACACAGATAACAACATGTCATCTCTCAATGCAAATGCCATAATTCCTATTTCTAGGACGCATGCGATGTATACGAAAAAGTCGATAGGACTTATATCTAAGCCTCTATTCTTGTCTATGCGATGATGACTGATGCACACATAAAACAAGGTGACCACATACTATCATATCCTACTTCTAGGGTGCATGCGATGTGTTAATAGCAATTGAACTTATGTCTAAGTTTCTATTTCTTGCTTATGTGGTTCTAATCTGACTCTCTCAAGCCTAGATTCTAATCTGACTCTCTCAAGTCTAGATTATATCTTTAGACTACTCTTTCAAGTATCTTGAAAGGGTGAATGACGCATACATAAGATAAAATGATCGCATAAAATGTAAATTTTAAGTCATGCTAGCTAAGTACTTGTTGGATGGAAATTAGGGACGGATGGGGTTGTACATGTAATCATGTGTTAGACATGGCTTAAGCTATGCGTTTACGCCCATGTGTTTGAGACCATGCGTCGGAATGAAAATGCGTTAATCTAGTATGCAATGACCATGCGTTCCTATCACAAGTTTTCTTACGCTCATGCCAAGTATAACGCGAACGAAAGTTTCTCAGGTAATCCGAGGTCGAACACAGGGACTTGTCACTCAATAATGTTTGTGAAGCAATGCGTTTGAGGCGATGAATAAAAATAAAAAGAAGAAGTTTAATGGATTTACACATTACTCCTACTCCTATCTAAACAGACTGAGCAATAGACTTGCGATGAGAATAGGGAGATGCACAACAACCATTAATGCATAGTAATGTTTATTATCTTAAATCGCTTGAGTAATCCCAGCTCGTCACACTAACGCATCGCACACCTATCGGTGGTTAGCTGCATGACTATATCTCTATAGTGCATGGTTGCGTCGAACATAAGATTGTGCCTATCTATAAGAACAATGCATACTTTTCTTTAGTGCGTTCCATCTCTTACCTGCTCAAGCAAATAGATACGGCTATTTAACTTATAGACAATCATTGCAACAACCCATAGACAAACGTTGCTACAGCTTTTCACCAAGCAAAGAGGATTAACTCACTATACTTGCACAACGCACATCCATCGGTGGGTTGCTACATGCGTCCTATCTCTAGGCTACACGATTAAGTATGCGATCACCTTTGATAAATAAACACTGAAGATAAACAATGATAGAGATAAAGATGATGAAGAAGATGGCATTGAAGGAATCAAGAGATGCATTGATTACAAAATGTCTTACTATCTTGAGCTAAAATGTAATACAATACAAAGGTTAGAAAAGAAATGTAGGACTTTGCGTTAAGGCTGCCGGTGGTGCCATGGATGAATGGTGGAGATGTCTCTCTCGAGCTTTATCTCCAAAGAAAGCTCCGGTCGTCACTCAATTTGGTTTGTGGAGGTGAAGAATTCTCACTGAAAATCTTACTCAAGCTCTCATCTGTGGTCGCAAACCTCTGCCTTGAGGCAGAAGTTTGGATGCATTGAAATGAAGGTCGAATGGGCTATTTATAGGGTTTAAACACCGACAGCTATCATGATTACGTTATGTCTCACTGCTGCCTTTGTCGCGGTATGGGCAATGTCACATCGTCCTATCTTGTTGATACTTCCAAGATATGCATCCGAGCTTGATTCAGCTGAAGTATCAACACGTTCTACCCATCTTGCGATCGTCCTTCTATTATGGTTGTTACTCCGTGGCCGCAATTTCCAATTGATCACCGCAACTTCCATGCGATGGACGCATTCGATCACTGCAACTTCCATGCGATGTGCACATGCGATCACCGCATGCATTCGTCTATGCAATAACTCGGATTTCAGCGCATGTGTTTGTCTTTGCGTTCGCCTAGCTTCAGTGCATGCGTTTGATTGTGAGTGCTTATTTCCAACGCATGCGTTTGATTCCTGTGATAGCTACAAAAATAGACACTTTGGCATGGAGTAATGCATAATATTGGGGTCAGTGAGGATTTAGGTGCTAATCGACGCAAAACTCAATTTTTCACAAATTCTAAGTCCTATCATCGTGTTTTCTACTTGTTAGCCCTCATAATTCTAAATAAAAGGCTTATATCTGCCAGTTATCAGTACTTCCCAACCCATTCAAAAATTTAGCTACTTATGCGAAGTATGGAGAGATTGAACATAGATTGAAATGAGATTTCCATTTTCTATAAATAAAGTATTGAATACAAAACAGCAAATGGAATTTAGAGATAAAAAGCCTGGTAAGCAATATCTTGCTTCCCATGGCCTTTTTCACTCCAACTCTGCTTCAGATGAATAATCTTGCTCTCGCAAGTGTTGGCCCTCTCTCATTTGAACGTTTTCTACAGTCTCTCGATTTTTTCGAAAATGATCTCTCGGCTTCCTTGTCTCCTTGCTCGTCTCCGTCCTCTAAATATAAGTATAAGTATATACGTGAACAGACTAATGGCTCTCTAATTTGTATATGTTATCTCTCTATATCTAAAAACTCCCTGTTACAATGGTGGGCTTCGGTATTTATAGAGCTCAAGGTGAAGTAGCCTTCCTTTCTAATGATTGCAATGATGGGTGGTCATTAAATCCCCTGCTTTGATGTGCTGATTAATGGTCACCGAAAAGTTGAATGTACTTTCTATAGTGTGGCTTAATGGCTTGTCAACTTAATTCGGATTCGACCATCATCAACTTTCCGTCCCATCATGATTTATTATGCTATCACCTTGATTCGCAATCTTTATGCGGCCACCTTTTTTAGCAACTTCTCACGATCGCATACAATCGCAATCTTCAAGTGTGATGATGGCTAATTCCTTTGGATCACAATTTTACTTGCGCCATCGCGTTTTTCCTACACAAAATAAGTAAATTAACTGCTTTTATGCGATGGGCGCATGTAATCGCAATTTCTTCAGTTTAGCGCTTTTGGACATGATATTGCGATTTTTACCATCGCATTCTCTCATTGTTTTACTTATTTGAGCTATAATAACTTGTATTTCTACCCGTTATCATGGATCTCGAGATGGAGTCGATGTACTTCAACTCAGTATGGGATATTGTAGATTAGCCTAATGGGTTAAGACTTATAGGTTATAAATGGATCTACAAGCGCAAACGGGATGCTGATGGGAAGGTACAAACCTTCAAGGCTCGACTTGTGGCAAAGGGTTATACCCAAGTAGAGGGAGTCGACTATGAGGAGGCTTTCTCGCTTTTTTTCCATGTTAAAGTCGATTTGCATCCTCCTATCCATTGCAGTTTATTATAATTATGAGATCTAGCAAATAGACGTCAAGACGACCTTTCTGAATGGAAATCTTGAAGATACCATTTACATGGTGCAACCCGAGGGATTCATAGCCCAAGGTCAAGAGCAAAAGGTTTGCAAGCTGAATCGGTCCATTTATGGGCTGAAACAAGCGTCTAGATCTTGGAACATACGGTTTGATACTGCGATCAAGTCGTATGGCTTTGACCAGAACGTTGATGAACTTTTTGTCTACAAGAAGATCATCAACGCTTCAGCAGTATTCTTAGTGTTGTATGTAGACAATATACTACCCATTGGGAATGATGTAGGTCTACTGATTGCAATTAAGAACTAGCTAGTGACCCAATTCCAAATGAAAGATTTGGGAGAGGTTCAATTTGTTCTAGGTATACAAATCTTTCGGGATCATAAGAACAAAGTGCTAGCACTATCTCAGGCATCGTACATTGACAAGATGTTGCTCAAGTACTCGATACAAGTCTCCAAGAGAGGCTTATTATCGTTCAGGCATCATGTCACTTTGTCTAAGGACATGTGTCCTAGACGCCTCAAGAGGTTGAGGAGATGAGACGGGTCCCATATGAGTCTTACGTACGGAGTTTGATGAACGCGATGCTCTGTACTCGTCCAGACATCTGCTACGCTGTGGGCACAGTCAGTAGGTATCAGTCTAACCTAGGCCAGGGTCACTGGACCGCAGTGAAGAACATCCTCAAGTATCTTCAGAGAATGAGAAACTACATGCTCGTGTATGGATCTAGGGATTTGATCCTTACTGGATACACATATTCTGACTTTCAGACTGATAGGGACTCTCACAAGTCCACTTCAAGGCCAGGGTCACTGGACCGCAGTGAAGAACATCCTCAAGTAGCGAAGCATTAAGCAGTGGTGTATCACCAACTCCACTCTAGAGGCGGAGTACGTAACGACTTGCAAAGCTGCTAAGGAGGCCGTTTGGCTCAAGAAGTTCTTGATAGAACTGGAAGTTGTTCTATATATTTCTAAGCTCATTACCCTTTATTGTGATAATAGTGGGGCAGTGGCGAACTCCAAGGAGCCTAGGAGTCACAGGCGCGACAAACACATAGAGCAGAAGTATCATTTGATCCGTGACATTGAAGTCTTGGAAGAGTCTTTGTATCTTCAGAAGACTTGTGTCTTCAAAGAGTGTGAAACTTTAGGAGTCTAGAAGTCTTCTGATTGTTGGGAGAATTCTCTCTAGATCACCTGGAGTGTAGAATTGCTGACCTCTACAAATGAGGAGAGCTTCTCTATCTAGTGGGCCTCGTGGGCTTGGGATTGGTTGATCCATGGGTCTGGTCCTTGTGTCCGATTAGTTGGACCTAGGCCTGATTTGACATTTAGATTAAATTCAGCCCATTTTTAGGCTTATTTGGACTTTAACTCAAATAATAATATTAAATTGGGTCAAATTAATCTTATCTGATGCAACATTGATGATGAAACCATGTGGCATCATCAGAATTTGTCTTTAACTCCAATTTGGGACACATATCAACTCCTAATTGGTCCTATATTTGATGATTTGGAATTTCGTCATGAATGACATGGCAACTTGTGATTGGTCCAAAATTTCTCATTCGACAAATGCCCCTTTTTGAGATTTATGCACATATATGAGTGGATGAATCTCGAAAAATATAAAGTTGGAATCGAAATTCAAATGTATTCTTGAGTTTGTTCTCAATTGATGTGTAAGTCAAGCTATGAATTTAGTATAAGTTTAGCTCGCATTTGGAAAAAAAAATTGGAATATGACCAGATTTTAATTTGAGATTTTACCTTAATTTGATTTGGAAATAGGGATAAGAACCTAAATTTGGATGAATTTGATATAAAATTTGGAAGATGACCAAATTTGAGATTTTATCCTCCATTTAATTTGACTTAAAGATAGAATGCTAAATTTGGATGATTTGAATTTGAGATTAAATTTGGAAATATCAAATTTTAATGAGAGATTAATTGAGATTTTTTTTTATCCCCAATTTATTTTGATTGAAGATAAAAACTCAAGTGGGATAATTTGAATTTGGAATAAATTTTGGAACATGGTCAAATTTTAATTTGGGATGAATTTTAGATCTTTCCGCAATTTGATTTGGAAATAGGGATAAGAACACAAGTTTTGATGAATTTGATATAAAATTTGGAAGATGCCCAAATTTTAATTTGAGATTTTAACTACAATTTAATCTCAAAGTTCAACAATTTAATTTTGAATAATATTTGGAATATGACCAAATTTTAATTTGAGATTTTATCCACAATTTAAATTTAATTTTGAATAAAACTTGGAATGTGTCAAAGGTTTGTTGAAGATAAATTTGAGGACAAAATCTAATAAAATCAAATAAAATAGGGAATTTATTTAATTTTTTTAAAAAATTAATTTAAAATTGGGATAGAATCAAATTAGAAAAGCTAATAAAAATCTAATATTTTAAATCAAATCTTTATTTGATTTGAATTTCTTAATTTATTAGGAACCTGGGGAAGTTTTATAAATAGGACCTCAAACCCTGCATTATCGTTATCCCCTCTCATTCTAGACTTTCCTTTCTCTTCTTTTCCTCATCTTCTTCTGAACTTTCTTATCTCTCTTTTTTCTTTCTTTCTATTTGTTTTATTTTATTTTTCTTCCTTTTTGTTTTTTTTTTATTTTCCTTTTTCCCTTTTCTAACTTCTATTTGATGTGATTTATTTAACAAATCTCTTTAAAATTTTCTGTCGCCCTCCTTTTTTTAAACATATAATTTTTTTAATTTATTAACTTGTCCCCCCCCCCTTTTTTTTGTAGCTACAAATAGGATGGGAGGTGGTTCGAGGAGTCGCAAGCCCGATCTTAGTTCATGACCTGAAGATGTTGTTTTAGGTCCTTGAGGATCTCGACACTCTATTGGTTTCGAACTTAGTACTTGACCTGAGGATTCCATCGGCTTGGTTTTAGTCTTTGACTCGAGCATTCCATTAGTTTTCAACTCAGTGCTCTAATGGCTCTGATCTCCACCCCTATTGGCTTCTATCTTAGTACATGGCCTGAGGATTCCGTCAATCTCAACCTCAGTCTTTGACTTGAGCATTCCGTCGGTTTCTAACTCAGTGCTCTAACAGCTCTGATCTCTGCCCCCTATTGGCTTGGATCTTTGTATGCGGCCTGAGGATTCTGTCCATCTCAGCCTCAGTCTTTGACTTGAGCATTCTGTCAATTTCCAACTCAGTGCTCTAACAACTTTGATCTCCGCCTCTTATTGGCTTGGATCTTAGTACGCGGCCTGAGGATTCCGTCGGTCTCAGCCTCAGTCTTTGACTTGAGCATTCCGTCGATTTTCAACTCAGGGCTCTAACAACTATGATCTCCACCCCTTATTGGCTTCGATCTTAGTACGCGACTTGATCCTGCACATAAGGCAAAGCTTGGCCGACCGAACGCGAAACCTGGTAGATTAGACTTGATCGCGCAAATGAAGTGAAGCAAGGCAGACCAGATTTGACTGTGTAGTTAGGGCAAAGGCAAGATGGTCGGACTTGATCTTGAAGGAAATCAAACGCGAGGATTTCCATGAGCAGCGAAAAGATAATTTCAAATTACAATCATATATGAACTTTACAATTACAATAAAAAAAACAAAAGCATACGGTTATGTTGGGTTTTATGTCCTAAAACTCGTGGTATATAAACAATGAGGCTTATTCTGAAAATTCAATAAAGGTGTTATTGAATAGATCTATTACTTGAATAGAAATCCAATAAACTTAAAAGTCCCTTGACTATTGGATGAGTACTTGAACTTTATTTGGAGACATAAATGTGGATCAGGTTCGAGTAAATAGTCAAAATGATCTATAGTACATGGATAAGGTTGGGTACCTTATCCTGGTAACACTATTGGATACGACCTGCTCTGTAGTTGTTACAATGAGTTGTAAAGTGCTACAAACGAAGTGATCCTAATTCGTTCATGTTGGACATGAAGAATAGGGATGTCCTTGTGCAAAAGAGTTTGTACAAGATCGGACCATGAAATGAGTCACTCTTACTTTATAACACTGTTTACTGTTTAAGACTGACTATTTCAAAGCGATGACCTAGGTAACTTGACCTTAATCCTGAGCTAACTATGAACTCCTGTTTATCTGGGATTGCCCTTAGATTTTCATATGTAAGGGTTGGCTCAACAGCGCCGACCCAATATGACTGCCATTTCGGGGGTAAGACTGGATAGATAGCTGGAGACATAGGGTGCGAGAGGGAATTCACTCCTACCCGCTTTAGGGATAGTAGAGAGGCTATTCCCTTAAATGTTGATTCTGGGGCTTGAACAAGGGATCCCGCCCTCTCATTTGGCATGGGAAGGACTCGGTTTTGTGATTGGATCAAAAAACAATTTTTCATTAGGGGATTAGTGGGGACTTAAGGAACAAGAGGTAATTTCGGGGGTAAAACAGAGATTTGACCCAGCCGTTATTACGAACAACCTGTGAAGGGTTAACTTACTAATCATGGTTATATTGAGTGAACATAATATATCTACAGTGAAGGGAGTACAACACGGGCTTTAGTGGAGTGACCCATTAGTTAACGAATGGGGGTTAGATCGGTCTAATGAGTTTAGCCGATTAATCTCGGATTGTTGGAGCCCATGATCTGTAGGTCCATGAGGTCCCCCTACTAGCTCGAAAATGGATTAGCTCTAGAGTAGCGTGATAAGTTAATTTGAAACGTTNTCGCTTATCTCCCGATCAAAGGTGAATTATCGTTTAAGCGATCACTTAGTGCTATCGCATAGCTCTTCGCCTCATCGCTTAGCTCACGCTCGAAGCTACACGATTGTGTAGTGCTATCGTATAGCAATACAATGCATCGCTTAGCTCTCGAGGTAGACGGTATTCGAGTGCACAACACCTAAACGATCAATGGCTGAAGCTACACGATCTTTAGCTTTTTCTTCACATTTTCTAACGAATGAAGCTAAACGATCGCTTAACTACTGAAGCTCAACGACAATATGAACAGAGGTTGATCGTCTGGAATCTGCAACTCAACCTCTTCGCTTGTTTCTTCGAATTACAACTTAATTTCAACTCTAATGACTCCAAATAAATTACAGACTCTTGGGAAGACATAAAAGCTCATCAAACAAAAGAAATTAAAAGATAAAACCCAGAAAACCAAATCAATACAGTAGTTTCATATTTTCATATAAAACACCTATCAAACCAAAATTAATCCGAATTGAATGCTTATTTGATGCTCTGATATCAATTGTTGGATCGATAGCAATATGCAGTAGAAGAGAATAGGATCCATAAGCACTTTATTTCATTTATTTTGGCTAAAAAGAAACATGCTAAAGCAGAGTTTAATGGGTCTCAAGAACATACCTTGGCCGAACTGTTGAAATCTTGATTTCCAGCTATAAAATCCTCCAAATCCTTGTGCAAACCATCACAAGATCTTCTCTACTATTCTCTTGGTGTTCTAGATTGAGTTGTGGGACTCAAAATAAACTAGAATCAAAGGGAATATGGAGATAGCTCACTGCAACAACCCAAAATGAATAACATCTTCTTCATCCGAATTTTTCAGAAAAATTCATTCGGTTGTATCACATTCCCACCACTCCAACCTCTTCAATATATTGCAGACTATCATACAAAGAGTTGCTGCATAAGATGCAGCTTATGCTTGAAGTTTAATGAAGGAAGAGGTGGGTTTCATTGTGAGCTAGTTGAAGATGAACTTTAAAAACTCAATTTTCAATTTTGTGTAATATTCTATTTCCAAAAGCTATTTTGATTTTAAAATCATATTTTATTTATAAAATCAAAATTTATTAATTTTAAAATTAATTTCGATTTTAGAAATAAAATATGATTTTAAAATCAAAATGGATTTTGGAAATTGAAAATTACACAAACTTGAAAATGGGTTTTTCAAAGTTCCTCTTTAAGTAGCTTACAAGGAACCCACCTTCTCCTTTGGTTTACTCCAAGCTTGAGCTGCATCCCATGCAACACATCTCTTTGCATGATAATCTACAATATATTGAAGAGATTGGAGTGAAGAAAGAGAGGGGAACCGACTGAATTTTTGCTGAACAATTCGGATGAAGGTGTTCTTCAATGGGTTGGTTCAGTAAGTTTTCTCCATATTCTTTTTTATTCCAGCTTATTTTGAGTCCCACAACTCAATCTAAAGCACCAAGAGGATAGTAAGGAAGATCTTGTGGTGGTCTACACAAGGATTCTAAGGATTTTGCAACTGGAAATGGAGATTTTGTTGGTTCGGCCAAGGTATGTTCATGAAACCCTTTATACTCTGTTTTTAGCATGTTTCTTTTCAACCAAAATTAATGAATTAGAATGCTTATGGATCCTGATTTCTTCCGCTGCGTGATGGTGTTGATCCAACAGGTTATGCATTAATTACAAAAATTACAGCATGATATATAAAAGATCAAGGACAAACGCTACGCACTTTTGCAGACTCATCACAATGCTCCTTGATCACGAATGCTCGATGCCAAAGATGGGTGTTTTCCTTAGGATAAACCGTTGCCTATTAGTTGTTATTTTCGTACTAAACATTTCAGTATTAAACAAAGCTTTTATGACTAACGACCTTAGTACATATAAGATACTTTCCATTGAACCATAACCAATCTTCGTTCAATTCTTGAAAATAAACACTTTATTCTCAGAAAAGGAGACGGTATACTCTTGTTCAATGAGACAAGAAACCGAGATTAAGTTCCTCTTAATATGAAGAACTACGAAAACATTATCCAGTAACAGATAACGTTTCTTGTTAACAAATAACTTCAGCTTACCTACAGCAACAGCTGAAACAACCTCACCAGTACCGACTCGTAGAGTCATCTTTCCCTAGCGACGTTTGCCAGGAACTAAATCCTTGGTAAGAAAAACTGACATGATTGGTAGCACCCGAATCTAAGATCCAGGCATAATCATCATTCTCTACCAAACAGTCTCCAAGACCAATAAATCATATTTACTGTCTTTTCTCCTCTTTTGGAGAATAGTAGGATCAGTGTCAGAACAACTGACACTACTGGTTTTGTCATCTATCCCTTTATGCTCGAAAAGTAAGAACTAACGTTCAAACATATCTTACAATGAGTCTATGATTTCGAGTGTAATGACCATGTTCTCAACCCTTTTGGCCAAAACATCAGGAATGTTAGCCAAAATGTGAAGTTGGGTCAACGAATTAGCCTTCATCCACACCTCATATGCATTATGAACACTTCGCGATGCATCAAGGGTCAGGACTTGAGGACACTCCTCAACCATGACAAATTCAAGGTCGTTTGCCACTAAATACGTTTTCACACGATTCTTTCCACTGTATGTATTTGGTCATATTAAAAGCACTAAACAGAAATACTAACGAGTTGCTAAAAAGAAAAACACATTGACCTACGTTAAGTTTTAAGCAAATACACTTATAAAACAAATAAAATCCAATAAGGTTTTAGCAAAACTAATATGAACCTTGTGTGACATCTAGTTTCGTAATGATGTTTCAAAAGTTTAAGAAAAAAGTCGTTGAACGGAGGTCAATTATCCCTCCTCTGAATTGAGAAGTTCTCAACTAGTCATTAATACCATAACAACTCTTGCTCCTATAACGACTAACCATCATTGATTTGGTCAAGAGATCATTAACTTACTTAACAATCTCCCGTAAGTGTGACCTGTCATTTTAGGCCCTAGAGATCTGCCCTAAGCAGCCAATCCGAAGGGGTAAAATCCGATTGGGGAAAAACCTAAAGCGACCCTATCCATTTCTGGAGTTCACATTGATCTTGATCAACTACACAAAACTCATCCAAAGGGGGACGCTCCCAGGGCGCCACGAGGGAGTACAGAATGATCTCACGGTGTGAACCAATGACAGAGACCATAGGATGTGTTGACACATACCCTTTACCCACTTACTATAAATACTCTCTCCATCCACCTTGATATTGACTCATGCAAACACCATCAGAAAGGGGATGCTCCCAGGGCACCATGAGGCCAAGCATGAATCTCACAATGTGAACATACAGGGAGAAACGTGAGTGGAATCATAGACAAATTAGATACATCTCTTCCTCCCACTGAGTATTTTATAACCTAGAGTTTAGTTTACTTAGAAAAAACACGACAAAGGATTTTAACTAAGTGACTTTTAGGTTTTCCCTAGAGTAACTTTTACCTTGGATAGTTAAACAACTTTTTTATCATCATCCATTAAACTCTTTAACAGAGTCTTTGACCAAAATTGTCGCATACTTGTTAAAAATCTATCTAATTCACCTTTCCAAGTAGGTTCCCAGGTAGGGGTGTTATGTTTCCATCAACTTAAGAACCCCAGCTTAGAAAGAACCCGTCTTAGACAAAAGGTCCCTTATAGATATATTTAAAATAAATTTAATCTTTTATGCCAACAAATTTAATCCTATTAAACCGATTTTAAAAGATTAATCTAGGTTACTAGACTCTTTAGAACCATTTGAACTTAGGTCTATCTCAATCCAATTTTAAAACCATTTTAAAAAACTTGAGTTCACCCTAAGTCTGCATGCAACTCTTTCTTATTGATTTTAGTTCTAATTTCCTTTATAACACTCGAAACAACCAAAACCACAGTGCAAAGCTAACACATGCAAGGCATTCATAACCTAAGTGTCATGCTCAATACATTGTTCATTCATTGCTACTTCTTTTATATAACACTTATACAAAACAACAATGAAACAAGCATAACATGCTTCCATTCACCTTAAACTATAACACTTATAATAAAGGATGATGCATGATAATGCTCACTGCATGCAAACTATAACTCTTATATTTTATGATGCATGTGCATGCTTTCACGTAATTTCTTCATGCTAGATTATAACATTGATAATACATGATGCATGAATAATTGCACAACCTAAGGTGGGTTTTAAACTATATGTCAAACACTTTGCCATATAAGCACCATACATCACATGTATAATAAACAAATGTTGATGAACCGGCTAAAATTGCCTAAAAACCACAAAAAATAAAGCTAACTATTACAAAGCCAAGGAGTCTCCGATTCAAACAGGCGAATCGAGTCTTGAACTGCTCGGGTGAAGTAACGCATCTCTAACCACCGTATACTAAACTCCCCGCAATCGTCTACACGAAAGAAAAAATGCTTCGCTCTATCATTTACCAAAGCTCCCAGAGTTAAACGATCGTGTACCTTTTACTAAGTGATAAAGCCCAAGGTACGTGATCACTTAGCACACTCGCACAACGCACACCTTACGTGATCGTCTAAACGATTACGATGCGGCAAAACACCATCGCCTAAACGATCGCTTCGAGAATGCCTTAGTATCGTATACCATGCAATCGTATAGGTAGTAACTTAGCGATGAGGTTTTCTAACTACACGATCGTTTAGCGCATGCCTTTTACTAACCGATGAGCATCACATGCTCCCACTACGATCGTCTACCTCCAGCGTCTACACGATCGGGCAACCAATGCTACGCGATAAGGTAAACGATTTACCCCATCATTTAGCATTGATAGTTTAGTAAATACTACATGATCATATAGAAAAATCTATACGATCGCTTAGATAAATCCCAACGATCATTTACCTTAGGCTACACGATACCACCAACTCTTGGTCTTCTTCCTCGTTGAGAACTGTATCTCCATGCTTCAAAACTTCATCATGAACGATTCGACTAACTCAAACCCTTTGAATTACAGATTCGATTGCAAGTTAATTACGCCCAAAAACACATGGGCTTTTACAAATTAACACTTTGTAATTAGATAAAGCTTTAAACAAAGGCAATTAAACCCGTAAACATTCATCAACTCCATCCACAAAAGAATTTAACAATTAAACACAAATACAGAAACTCACCAAGATTGTAAAAGAAGTTCAAAACTGAATTGAAATTTGGAATATCAGAACAACTTGGCTCTGATACCAATTGAAGGAAATCAAACACGAGGATTTCCATGAGCAGCGGAAAGATCATTCCAAATTACAATCGTATATGAACTTTACAATTACAACCAAAAACAGAAACATATGGTTATGCATTAATTACAGAAATTACAACATGATATATAAAAAATCAAGGACAAATGCTACACACTTTTGTAGACTCATCACAATGCTCATTGATCACGAATGCTCGATCATAGTAACACAGCTACACATGAACGCACATCCAACACAACCGCTACACTGCATGATCACCGTGCACTTGAACTCAGCGATCGCCTCGGTCACGAACACCCTAACAACAGGAACGGCTACAGAAGTATAAGGCATCCCTAAAGAAGTATTCTCGGTCTGTTGAAGATTCTTCCAAATTATGTCGGTTTGAGCTCTGTGTTGGACTATCGGTTTGAGGGCAGAAAGCAAGATCGGATAAACACAATCATTGTAAATGATTGAGCGCAAGTGTAGAGATTGAAGGAAACCTATTGTATACGCGTTGGATGGCCCAATCGTAGAAAAGCTAATATATCGTCTAGCAAAAATCTATAGCGATCGTTTAACTCATCGCTTAGCTGAGTGTCTGTAATAAAAACACTCCACGATCAGTTTGTATTAGATATAACTCCAAGCTGTCACTTTAATAATCCAATTTAAACTTGAAAACTTCCCTGAGAAATCGCGGAGAGAGGGAAATCTCAAATCAACAATTTTCAACATTCATTTATAGAACTTACTAAAAATTTAGGAAAACATTTTTTTCTTTATTATTTCACGGTTACCTATATAAAACCACCAATAACCTCCCACTCAATTGGTTATTAGAGAAAAGGATTTAATTATCTAACTAATTAATATATATAATTAATATAAATATAAATGATAACTAACTTACCAAATATCTATATTTATTAACCCATAGTTTTAATATTTCATCTCATGAAAACATATAAACCATAGCTCTTTTTCTATTTTTATAGTACTAATGTAAAATCTCAATTTACATCAATCCTCCATTTTGATGTATCTCATACACGAACTAATCAATCATATATATATAATGACGAATTACCACTTGTTAACTTGAACATTTCAAATCAACACCAAGAACTGATCCTCAACTGAATCATTGACTACCAAGGGGACCTTATGGACCTATAGCTTGAAGCTTCAACGGTACGTGAATAACTGACTAAACTCTTAGTACAGGGATCCACCATCCGTTTACTGTCAGACACCACCCACTA
>NC_052357.1:73041431-73094908 GCF_009727055.1 Benincasa hispida | reverse complement strand
AAGACCGACAGCTGAACTCTCCTTACCACAAATATATTATGTGTCCATTTTAACCAATCAGACAACCCTTCACAGATCGCTCGTAAGTACACCTCGACTAATAACCGTTATGCCCCTGTAGTTACATCTAACTCCTTAAGTACCACTGATCCCTCTAATGAACATCAGTCATAGTCCTACTATGACCGAGTTCTCTCTTCCAAAGAGAAGTTGTGGCCACTATGTTCAAGCCCCGAAATCAGTCCTTAAGGGAGCAATCTCTCTACTTACCCCTGCTTCGAGGAAGGAGTGAATTCCATCTTGTATATTGAGTTCCCAGCTCCCAAATCAGACAAGGTCCCAAAAAGGTAGGCATGTTGAGTTGGCAATCTGGCCACTCTCACCCATACTAATCAAAGGACCGCCCTCAAAAGCAGGAGTTCCCAAAACACTCAGGATTGAGGTCATGTCACCTATGGTTGTTTAGGTAAGATGTAAGTCTCTAGTATCAACGGCGTTATATACAGAGTCTAGTCATCTGTGGTCCGGTCTTATACAAACTCTTTGTATAGGACATCCCCGCTCACATGTCTCCACATGAATGGTCTGGATCTACCATTTATAGTAGTTTACAACACTTGCAAACCTCTACAAAGCGAGCCGTATCTGTAGTGTCACAAGGATTAGGTATCCCACCTTAATCCTTATACTACAGACCTATTTAGGTTATCACTTAAGGCATGATTCACTTATATATCACATATACATGCTTAAGTTTACATAAGATAACCATGGAACCTTGTGCGGTATCAGTAGCTTTGTAAGAAGCCGGAGCTCTATTCATAAAACAATGTGTATAATTACAAACAACGAGACTTTGAGAGAATTACGACACCGATCCCAACAGATCTCATATATGAGGCAGAGCTAGACGAACTAAACTTGATCTTGCATATGAGGCAAAGCTAGAAAGACCAAAATTGACATCACATATGAGGCGAAACAAGACAGCTCGAACTTGATCTCACATATGAGGCAAAGCCAGACGAACCAAACTTTATTTTGCATATGAGCCGAAGCCATACCAACATTTTTTGAGAGGGAGCGAAGCTGCACCAACATTTTGGGGAGGGAGTGAAACTGCACCAACATTTGGAGAAGGAATAAAGCCTTACCTGATATTTTTTTTTTTTTTTTTTTTTTGGGAAGCAAAGTTGCAACTGAGCTTGAAGTATCGGCAAATCCTCCACAGTTGAGTTTAACGAAACATCGGCGAATCTTTGGCATATGATCTTAAAGTATCGATGAATTCTCCGTACCATAGGCGAATCCTTTGCATTTGAGTTTGACGAAGCATCGGTGAACCTTCCGCATTAAGCTATACTTTGCAACTTTAAGCATGAAGATGATGACGCAAAGCCTCTAAACTTGAGCATGAAGATGGAGCATCGATGAAGCCTTTGAACTTGAAGATGGAGAAGCACTGACGAAGCCTCTGAACTTGAAGACAGAGAAGCATTAACGAAGCCTCTGAACTCGAAGACGGAGGAGTATCGACGAAGCCTCTTAACTTGAAGATGGTGGCGCATCAACAAAGCTTTCGAGCTTTAAATTTGATGAAGCATTAACAAATCTTTCAAACTTGAATTTTAAGATGCATCGACAAAGCCTCCAAACCTGAATTTAAAGAAGCATCGATAAAACTTCTGAACTTGATCTTGAAGAACATCTATAGCTGAAGATGAAGAGTCGAATTATAGATGGGTGATGGTTCAAACTTGAAGTAAGCAACGCCAACATGACTTCTTTATTTAAGTGAGCAAAAAGATAATTGAATTTTCTAGTGATAACCTTATTGTACACATCCAACCTGTGTAGCATCGTGCAGACGATATGCATCTTCAATTTGTCGCATTGCCCCCATTAGGGATGAACATCTTTAATTTGTTGTGCTACCCTCAATAGAGATGAACATCTTTATTTTGTCGTGTAGCGCTACACATAGGGTGATTGTGGTACCATTTTTTATGGATTGAATTTAAATTTCTTTAAGTTGCTTATATATCCTTGAAGAAAGGGATCAAGTCACGAAATTCATGAGGGATATTTTTTTTGTTTTTTTTCTTTTTTTCTGAACTGAAGTTAAACTTTCCTTCAAGTTGCCTACATATCCTTTACAATGGCAAAGATCAAGTCATAACGTAGTTTTTTTTCCCCCTGATTACCTTTTAGCTCATGTGGACCAGGAGCACCATGCAGTTTAGGCTCTTGCGATAAGGAGCTTCTACATTTAAACTTCAAAAGCTCTTATTTATCATGGCTTTGGTCATCCTCTTCATTTGTAGGGTTCGTCAATATGATGAGTTTTGACTTCACCATCAAGGAACCTTCTATACTTTTATCAACAGAAAACTTCTTTTTCATGGGTGAAGGGACACGACTGTGAATCTTCTTGTCGTTGTTTTTTTTTTTCATGAAATGGTTTTACCTTCAAGGTTTTCATCTTTCTTTTATGTTGATAGCTTGTCATCTTAAGACGATTAAAAGCAGATGTTGAAGGTCGATCTTTCTTTGATGTGAAGATACTTAGCCTCTTAAAAGTTGAAGTTCGAGTTGCAGTAGAGTTGGACATTAACTTTCTTCTTCTATCGTGGCCATACTCAATCTTTGGAAGATTGAAGATCGAGTAGTTGAAGGCTTGATACGATCGAAGATAGAAATTCTTTGCTCAATTTCTTGCCTTTCTTTTTATGAGTCTTATTCCTTCTTCTATAGCTTCGATAGGAGTGCGACTCTTTTTGGGTGGAATTTGGTTGTCTTCTCTTTCGATGAGTCACAAGGATCCACCCTTTGTCGTTATCTTCAACAGGCTCATCTTTCTTCTGGGAGTCTATTGTTTGAATCTCTTGTTGGAACCGAAAAACTATAGGCTCAAAGGTTCCAAACTAGATCATGTTTTCTCTTTGATCACAAGACGCAGACGGTGTTAGAACACTTGAATTCGTCACTACCATGGCGTGATTTTTTTGAGCTACTTCATTCAAATCTAGCTCAATCTTCTTTTTACGAGCCAACTTCAAAATTAGCTCCTTCAACACGAAGCACTTTTCCACTGGGTGGCTAACGATCCAATGATACTTGCAGTAGTTAGGATCATCTACTTTTCCTACTTGTTCCGGTCGCTTGCATTCCAGTAGCTGAATAAGTTTCTTCTCTAGCAGTTGCTCCAGCATATCCGCAACATCAAAATCAGGGAATGGATAAACCTTTTTTTGTCATTCTTTAAGAGTTGGGCGACACTTCTCACCCTCATTGTGTTTTCTTTCAAATTTTGTTTGTTTTCTTTTAGAGGAAAATTTCATTGGGGTTACATGAATGACCATAGATTCTTTAGTGGCACTATCCACGATCTTTTCAATGCCCTTGGTTTCATTCTTGTGCTTTCTCCCTTCAGGGACTAGAAAATCTTTAGTTCCCCTATTGGCGATGCTTAGCTCCATGTCTTGAGCGCGTGCTGCCAACTCTTCAAATGTATGAGGTTTTATTCCTTATAGGATGTAGAGAAGCTTTCAGTGCATGCCTTGGATGCACATCTCTACTACGGACAACTCCATGAGTCTATCTTTGCAATCCAGCTTAAAGCTCTCCATCGGTTGATGTAGTAGATGACTGACTCTCTCTTTTATTGCTTGGTGCTTGTCAGCTCCATCATACTGACGATACACCTAGTGCTATAAAAGCAGTTGAGGAAGTCTCTTTCTAACTGTTCCCAATTGTCGATCGCTTCCGGTTCTAGATCAGTATACCAATCGAAAGTATTTTCTTTCAAGGTACGAATGAATTTCTTGACTAACAGGTGTCCTCTGGTTCCTACATTTTCACAAGTTTCGATGAAGTGAGCAATATGTTGTTTCATATTGCCATTTCCATCAAACTGCTAGAACTTTGGAGGTTGGTACCTAGCAGGCATTCTCACGTTTTCGATTCTCTTAGTGTATGGCTTGGAGTACATAAAAGAAGTTTGAGACTGGCCTCCATACTAAGCTTTGATGGAGTTGGTGAACATATCCTGCAGTTGCTGGACCGAAAATGAGGCAACAGAAGTTGATTGTTGTGATTGGTTTTCCTACAACACGGTCTTCCCTTTGTTATTGGCTTTAACAGCAGGAGTTTGACTCGACTCAGTAGCTTCACAAGCTTGCATATGTTCTCTTAAGGCAGCGATTTCATGATCTCGTTTTTCTACAGCTTTCATTAGAAAATTTATCTTCCTCTCTATCTCTGCCATGGCCAACTCATTCGTTATGTCAGGCATCATGACAGACACTACATCAAAGTGTAATTCTTTTTCTGATGGATCAAAAGTAAAAATATAGTTGTCGAACAAGGGATTTTTTCAGATGAGATCCCACCTTTGAGAGATTCTATCGGTTGTTCCCAGATTTTCTCCTTGATGATAAAGCCTATGTAAGTATCACTTGCGATGGTAGCTTTGGATGAAACTTTCTTTGGTGTCATTTGTTGATTTGTTAACTTGGATGACGAGAGATAGATGAGAGGTAGAGATGTCCCACTGGGAGTGCCAATTTATTGCACGAGATTTCCAGAGAAACTTAATTCGTGGAATTTGAACTTTGTATTTGTATTGATTTCAATATAGTAAGTACACTCTCTAATATAATAATTCTTTGATGCATTCAAAATAAACTTTAATATTTAAATTGGTTGATCTTTTTGAATGATCGACCTTTGGGCTTGTCAATCTTCTTCGACGATCGGCCTTTGGACTTGTTGATCTTCTGGACGAGCGACCTTTAGGATTTTTTATCTTTTTGGATGATCGGCATTTGGGCTTGTTTATCTTCTTGGATGATCGGCCTTTGGGCTTGTTGATCTTCTTGGATGATCTACCTTTGGTCTTGATGATCTTCTTGGATGATCGGCCTTTGGGCTTGTTAATCTTCTTGGCCTTTGGGCTTGATGATTTTCTTGGATGATTGGTCTTTGGACTTGTTGATCTTCTTGGATGATCGACCTTTGGACTTGATGATCTTCTTAAAAGATCGACTTTTGGATTTGATGATCTTCTTGGAAGATTAGTGTTCGCACGAGGCTTCTAGAGAAACTTGTTTCATGAAATCAAACTTGAGTTGGTGTTGATGTTGATGTTGATGTTTATTTGATGCGATGTGGTTCGATCTCTAGTACTTGATTCTCTGATTCTCTCTCGGTTCAATGCGTACATTTGATGTATAGATACAGAGCATGTGGATATTCTTGAGCTTGGACACTTAGAAGAATGCTTGTATCTTCAAAGGACTTCAGTCTTCAAATGTGGAGCTTTAGGAGTTAGAGCGTCTTCTGATTGTTGGGAGAATTCTTTCTAGGTTCTCTAAAGTGTAGAGTTTCTGACCCCCACAAATGAGGAGAGCTCCTCTATTTATAGAGTTCTCTGGTGGACCTCGTGGGCTTGGGCTTGGGCTTGGTTGGTCCATGGGTCTGGTCCTTGGACCCGATTAGTTGGACTTGAACCTGATTTGACATTTAGATCAAATTCAGTCCATTATTGGGCTTATTTGGACTTTAACCCAAATAATAATATCAAATTGCGTCAAATTAATTTTATCTGATTCAACAGTGATGATGAAACCATGTGGCGTCATCAAAATTTGTCTTCAACTCCAATTTGGGACACATGTCAAATTCTAATTGGTTCCAAATTTGATGATTTGGAATTTCGTCATGAATGACGTGGCAATTTGTGATTGGTCCAAAATTTCTCATTCAACAGTTTTACTAATTAATACATCATAATTATATAAATTCATCAAATTGATCTCATCAAATTATGTAATCAAGTAACTTTAATTATAAATGTCTCATTTTACAAATACTTGTAATTAATAATTTAATTAATATTATTATTTGATTGTTAAATAATTAATTTTTCTCAAAACTTTGAATTGAATTTATTGTTTATCAATTAATTTATTACAATTTTACAGAATTTTCATGATTAATTTTACAAATTAAATACAAAAATAGTTTATATAAAATTCTGATCACATTCACATGGCATAATCAGACACAGTCATCATGGATTCTCATCAATCTTATTCTCATGCTTGTTATTCTCAGGTATCCTTAATTCTTAGGCGTTTTTTTTATTTTCAATTGAGATTGAGTTCCCATCTTTATTTGAGAAAACACACGACGATTGATATATTAAAATAAATAAATAAATAATCTAAGTTTGTATCAATTTTATAACTAGAGGATTTAATTGAAACAACTCCTTAGTTTAGAGATGGTTTGTACATTTTACAATATAAGATATTTCAATTACAACAAGTTCATAAATTTATGAAGGTAATTTATCAAACCAAAGATTGATCATAACAACCCATATATACATACAGTCTTGTGGTGTATTTTGAAATTTTCCAAAACAAAAGGTATCGTGAAATTTTGCTTTTGGTTTTGTTATCATAATTATTTATGTGATTTTATCAAACCATAAGAATTAAATTTTAATTATAAATCAAGACTAAATTCTAACTTTCTTCAAACTATAGGGACCAAATTTACCTTAACCTAATAACTATTAAAAAGGAAAAAAAAAACTGTAAATACTACATTGATTTTTCGATACTTTTAGATTTTGTTCATTTTGATCTTTATACTTTCAAAATGTTCACTTTGATTCACATACATTTAAGCAATATTTGGTAACTATTTTCTTTTTTGTTTTTGTTTTTAAAAATTAAGTCTATATCATCCACATTTCTTACCATGATTTACATCTTTTTTAAGTACAATTGTTGAATTATTAACCAAATTCCAAAACAAAAACATTTTGAAAGCTACTTTTTTAGTTCTCAAATTTTGACTTGATTTTTTAAACCATCGGTAAAAAAATAGATAACTAAGGAAAAAATTTAGAAGTTAAAGTATTAACCATATTCTTAATTTTCAAAAATAAAAACAAAAAACAAAATGATTACCAAATGAAACCTCAGTTTTTGTTCATTTTGATACCTATACTTTCAAAATATCCACTTTGGTCCCTATACTTTCAACTTTTGTTCATTGGTCCTTATACTTAAAATGTTCATTTTTATTCTCATACTTTCAACTTTGGTTCATCTTAGTCTTTATACTTTTAAAGAGTAACTATTTTGAACTCTACATTTTCATTTTTATTTCATTTAAGAAATCAAAATGAACCAAAGTTGAAAGATCATAATCTTACCCAAAAAAAAAGAAAAAAAAAGTCTAACTCTACAACTCGCCAAGAAAACTCGCAAAGTATTGAATTTTAGGTAGATGATCATCATGAATTGAATGTGTTCCCTCTAGGTTCCTTATTATACACCGACTCTAGTATGCCAATCCATGAAAGTTATAGATCTCATAAATTATAAAATCTCAAATAGACAACTATAAGACTTGGCAAATTACATCACATGCGAAGACAATAAACTTGTTAGCCCAGACAATATAGGTCAACATGAGCCTAGTTCAACAAATTAAGCATATGTTCTCGACCTCAATCAGAAGTTCAAATCCCCTCGTTCCGCTCGTGGTTGAACTCAAGAAGAAAAAAAGAAGGGGAAAAAATTAAGGTTGACATGCAGAGAGAGGCTTGTCATGTTCCACCAAAACTTGGAATTTATTATGCAAAAGATGGTGGGAGAAGAATGGGTAGTTGAAAGGAGACCTTTCCACCATAACTTCACTTACAAGAGAAAAAGAATTGAAGACAGAAAAATAAAGAAAGAACCTTCCTTTATTCTGCATTGTAATCAAATATATAACAGAATGTACTCACTCCTGGGGAGGGCAAAGAAAATAAAGAACAAAACAAAACAAACATCACAGCATTTTCTGGTTGCCTCTCCAGATTTCCAAAACCCCGGGCGTGTTGGAAATTTTTTTTGCCACTTTTCTCACTCGTCGTAAATTCGTGAAGTCTGGAAATCCCAACAGTTTCTACTCGTACAAAAACTCAACATTGTCTCTACTAGTACAAAAAGTAAACTAATCTGGCAATAAGTACATACCTGCACCGGAATTTCACAGCCTTCGAGGTTTTTGTGCAGTTCGTTCCAGGTGCGTGTGCCGTTTCAATTGTGTCCGCCATTTGGATAATTGTAGCTTCTGATCACATAGCCAATCCTGCTAGAAGATGATAATGTGCACAAATCATAAATAAGTCTCGCTTGGGCATTCCTTGAAATTTCTTAGCCAAGTAAATCTTTAAACAGGTTTGGATTCTGACTGGTAGGGTTCACACCCATCTGCCTAACGACAGCATCCTTTTCCAAAGATGCCTTCACATCGGGGCCCTTGCTGAATTGTGCCAAATTTGAAACGATTGTTTCTCCCCGACCTGTCTTTGCAGCGGTTTTTGACATTTCAGAAGTAAAATCCAAATCATCTTTATTGGAGGATAGGAGATCAACAAAGTTGCTTCCTTGTACACTCATGGTTGTCCCGTAAAATAAATCCATAAAATCTGATTCTTTATTGGGTTCAACAGCTTTAAAATTCTCGGTAGAAGAGACCTGGCTTTCATCAAGAAGCCCTTCCAACTGCTTAAATGGATCAATAGATGGTGCACTACTGGTGACAGTCGGTTCGCCTAAGTCGAGGAGGTCAGGAGGAGGGGCTTGTGGTGGTGAAACTGTCGTCTTAGCTGCATGAACCTTATTGGCACCATGGTGTGTCTTTGTAGTTTTATGAGCAGCAGAAGGAGCCCTTTTTTCGGTTTTGGATGAACCTCCTCCAAATAAAGAAGCAGCAAGCTTTTGTTTCTCCAAAGAAATCTCAGGTTCTGCAGTCCTTGAGGTATAAGTCGAGGGTTTCGAGCTTACAGTACTGGTACTGTCTACTTGTGAAACCCCATTTACAGCTTTCTGAGGAGTAGAAGTAGAAGTAGACACAGATGAAGCAGGAGAAGAAGAATAAGTTGGTCTGCCCCACTTTTTTTGAACACCGTCGAGTCGTAACTTAATTTGAGATGAACCATCATCTGATACGGATGGTTCTGAGGTAGACTGGTGTGTCTCCCTAGGATGATGTGGTTCCGGAACAGGAACCAGTTCAGCTGAGATTGCAGGTGAAATAGGAGGAATACTTGTTGGCACTGGAGGCCTTGGAAGCTCATAAGCCTCAAACCTAAGGCTGTGTGATACAGTTTCACGTTGGTCAAGACTTCTGATGTTGCTAATGTCATCCATCCTAGATCGCTGACTCTCTGGAATATAAGGCTGTGCACCATTTTCTAGTGACTGTTGCACATAATTATTGAGGAACGAAAGATCCTTATCAATCTGCAAAAATAATTGATGTTACTGCTACAGCAATGCATAATACCAAATTCAAAGAAAATTAGAGAGTAAAGATAGGTTTGGGATGCCTTTTTTAAAAATATTTTCAAGTGAAAGACTTTTCTTATAAATGCCCTTCGAAGAAAATTAATTAAATATTTCATTTACAAGTATTTTAAGCAATTTTTATTTGATTTCAAAAAATTTCAAACTATTTTCATTATCAGAAATTTTACAAAGTGCAAAAACACTTTTTTATGGCTCCTTAAAATTATAACCAAACGCAATCAATAAAAAACGCTTCTAGTCCTCCCAAAACACTTTAAAATGTATGTCAAACACACTCAAGTCTATATCTCAATTCATTGTGAACTTAGAAACGGAAATCAGATTGAAAGGAATACTACTATATGCATAAAGGCCTATTTGGATTGACTAGAGAAAAAAAACGTTTTTCAAAAAAGTCATTTTTATTTAAACACTTTGAAAGTCTTTTAAAAATTATTTCGAGGATTGCCAATACTTGTTTAAAAAATGACTTATTTTCAGAACTGAACACTTGAAAAGTTAACCAAACATACCCTAAAAAGAGAAGTTGGCCTAAGAACTTCACTAAGAAATTGAGAAAAAAACAAACCAAAATAGGTAAATGCAAAACCAGTTTAACGTATTCCAAGATGACATGGATTGGCATATCTTTTATGACTCTTAAATCACCAATTGACCCAAAAGCTTTTAAGCTAGTGGGTGAAGACAAATTTAATTATATCATTTAACACTCTCCTCACTTGTGCGCCTGAAATATGTAGAAGAGCCAAACAAGTGGAAATCAAATTAATCGGGGAGTAAACAACAATGCAGGAGTTCAATCTTAAATCACCAATTGATCTAAAAGCTTAAGCTAGTGGGTGAAGGCAAATTTAATTATATCATTTAACAATGACCAATAGGGAAAAAGAAATAAATAGTCTTGGAGAGAAAAATGTAACCTCAATATCTTCACAGCTTGCATCAGCTGGCATTATATTCCCAACAGCTTGAGCGTCTAAACCTATGGTGGCCTGCAATTCATACGCACGTTGCTGCAAATCTGTTGAGTGGGATGCTGATAGTTCTTCGATCAAAGATTGACACTGCAACAGGAGAAGAAACGGTTTGGAATACACCAATTCAAAGTAGATACTTAAAAACTTTTTTATTCTTTGGGGAAAGTTGAAGGCGACAGAATTTGGTAGTGCTGACAAGGAGAGGAAAAACAATCAAAAGGATGAACACCCAATGCAATATCAAGCATAGATAGGACAGGAACGTTCAGTGGAGATACTAGAGAAAGACACACATCAGATGCTCAAGATTTGAGTTTAAAAGAAAAAAGAAGCCGAGCAATGGAAAGAGAAAAGCAACAAAGTTCTTAATCAGTAAGTGCAAGTTTGGGAGTGATTCTGAAAGTTAAAATCACTTTTGTTATATTCAAAATCACTCTAAAACACACCTTTCATCACTCAAAATAAATTTAATTTTACACTTTTAAATGCAATTTTCATATCATCAAAATTGATTTTGAATGAATAAAAACATATATTGGAGTGATTCTAAAAATGTCAAAAGTGATTAACCATTTCAGAACCACTCTCAAACATGCACTAAACCAATTAACCCTTCCATGTTCCACAAACTGAATTCAACAACCAGCTGAAGTTGTAATTCTTCCAATGACAATATCCTTTTCAGAAAAAATAAAGAACAGCAAACATAAACGTCTTAAATTTACCTCAGGTAGCATATCCACTGTTCTTCCGGACATCTTCTCAAATGCATATACCTTCATGAGAGCTGTCACCGCATACGCCTTCAAAGAGAACCACATCATCAGTTATGAGTCAGCGATATACGTTAACTCTTAAAAAATCAAGGCAAAGCTCTATGTTCCAAGAATTTGTAAAACCCCCATTATATTCACCTATAAGAGGAGGGACAAAAAAGGGAAAACCACAACAAGAATTAGTTAGAGGAATAGTGGATTATGAAGATAAGGTGGCAAAGGGCAAATTTGTTGAGGAGGCCGTTGAGGGTGGGACCACAAAGGGCTAAACAAATAGGAAGAGAAGAAGGGAAAGAGGCAGAGAAGAATTTGGCTGAAAGAGGATTCATACTCCAGGAGAGGATACCAGCATCTCTCGAATTCCAGGCTGGGATGACTTAGTTCCTGTCTCTTATACACATCTAGATTCATACTCCAGGAGAGGATACCAGCATCTCTCGAATTCCAGGCTGGGATGACTTAGTTCTTTTTTTTCTTTATATTTTCCTTGAGTTTCGCTGATTACTCGTTGTTGGTTTTTTTTTCATTTTTCTCCCTGTATTCCACTGCTGGGAATCGATTACTGTCAAAGTTTATAAATAAAGGCTGGAGGAATTTGTTAGTCCCTATTGTTCTTGTTCATTTTAATCTTCTTGTTATTTGATCGGAAGCTGGAAAAGAATAGGGAAAGGCCGAAGGCTTAACATTTTGTATCAGAGCCGCAACCCTGGGGAAAACGCACGCCATGGCACAAAAACAATTGGAAGAGAGGATCGAGACTACGGAGAAGGAGATGGCGGGGCTGAAGGAAATATTGTTGGGCCTGTGCAAGAACCTGGAGAAACTTACCGAGGAGGTGCGAGAGAACAATGGAGCTCGAAAGAAAGAGGAGTCGATATTAACCTAAGGGAGCAATCTCAAATCAAAAGGGAAAGCAGAGGAAGCGGAATCATCTCACACTTCTTCCAAATACACGAGCTCTCCGATGCCGAGAAAGTGAAGGTCGCCGTAATTAGTTTTGCCCCGGATGAAGTCAACTGGTTTCGGTGGAGTAACAACCGGAGAGCCATTACCACCTGGGATGAGCTAAAACGAAGATTGTTTGAGCACTACCGGAGGGTCAGAGAGGAAGTCTGTGCGCGAGATAAAAATTTGTCAAGAAGGATCTTACCAAGAGTATGTGAAGAGGTTCGTCAACTACTCGGCGCCATTGTCGGACCTATCGAAGGAAGTATTAAGGGATGCGTTCTTGAACGGTTTGGAACGGGAGCTGCAAGCCTAAGTCGTCAGTCGGAATCCTAAAAATCAGAACGATTGTATGAAGGAAGCCCAATTAATAAATGATCGTAACGTCGCGCTCAGGTTGGCTTTGAAGGAGTTAGGCCGAAATGGGTTGTATCAGACGTTGAGCCAAAATGATAAAAGGGAAATAAATGATAAAAATCAGGGGAAGCTGGTGGACAACCCACCCATGAAGCAAATCGCGTTGCCAGTGAAACCGTTAGTCCCCATTCCTGCAAAACACAATCTTCCCAACAAGAAGGAGGCCCCAATGAAGAGATTAAGTGACATCGAGTTCAGAGATCGACTAGACAAAGGACTTTGTTTCCGTTGTAATGAAAAATATACACCCGGACATCGCTGTAAAGTCAGGGAAAATAGGCAACTAATGTTGTTTATAGCCAACGAAGAAGAGGAAAAGGAGTTGGTCGAAGGAGAAGAACCGGTTGAAATGAAGAATGTTGAAGTGCAAGAGAAGGTGGAACTCGCATTGAACTCCTTACTCGGTTTCTCAGCGAAGGGAACAATGAAACTCAAAGGAAAAATCAGGAGAAAAGAAGTGGTAGTACTCGTTGACTCGGGAGCGACTCACAATTTTATCCATCACGAAACGGTAAGAGAGCTTGAGATACCTTTGGAATAGCAGAAAAGGTTTGGGGTGGTGATAGGAAATGGAAGTGAAATCGAAGAGAAGGGGATCTGTAAGGGGGTGGAGCTCACACTTCCAAATTTAACAGTGAATGCAGATTTCATGGCCCTCATTAACAATGGCTTTTTGGTCGAATGGAGCACCTATCATGTTGAGAGGGGATCCCTCCCTCACTAAAGCTGAAGTATCCTTTAAAATGTTAAGTAAGCAATGGGATGAAGAAGATTTGGGCTTCTTAGTAGATTTCCAACATCTTGAGATTGAAGACCTTGAAGGAACAGAGGAAGGAAAGAAAGAAGAAACCCAACCGGCATTAACTGTCATGATTCAAGAATTATTAGATCAAAACCAAGATGTTTTCAGCTTACCTACTTCTCTTCCCCCTAAAAGGACAGTTGACCACCGAATAATCATCAAGGAAGGTACCAACCCAATCAATGTGCGACCCTATAAGTATGGACATGCTCAAAAGGAGGAAATAGAAAAACTGGTTCGTGAAATGTTGCAAGTTGGTTTCATTCGACCTAGCAGGAGCCCTTATTCAATTCCGGTGTTGCTAGTAAAGAAGAAAGATGGTGGATGGCGTTTTTGTGTAGACTACATAAGGCTGAATCAAGCTACAATAGCTGACAAATTCCCTATTCCGGTAATTGAGGAGTTACTTGATGAGTTGCACGGGGCTGTCGTTTTCTCTAAGCTTGATTTAAAGTCAAGATACCACCAAATCCGCATGAGGGAGGAAGACATCGAGAAGACAGCATTTAGGACCCACGAAGGGCACTACGAATTCTTAGTCATGCCTTTTGGGCTCACGAATGCACCTGCCACTTTCCAATCACTTATGAACCAGGTTTTTAAACCCTTTCTACGTCGTTTTATACTTGTGTTTTTTTTATGATATTTTGGTTTATAGTCCAAATATTTCCACTCATGAGACACACTTAGGGGTGGTGTTCAACGTACTAAGAGATAATCAACTCTTTGCCAACCAAAAGAAGTGTGTATTTTGCCAGGAGAGGATTCAATATTTGGGGCACTGGATATCACATCAAGGGGTCAAAGCTGATGGGGAAAAGATCCAAGCTATGGTAAACTGGCCATGTGACTGAATTGAGGGGCTTTTTGGGCTTAACCGGGTATTACCGTCGTTTTGTCAAAGGATACAGCACCAGGGCAGCCCCATTAACACGATTACTCAAGAAAAATAGCTTCAAATGGGATAAGAATGCCACTCGAGCATTTGAGGATCTGAAGCAACAGATGGTGGCATGTCCTGTTCTCACATTACCAGACTTCAATCAACCCTTCATCATAGAAACCGATGCCTCAGGAACAGGGGTTGGGGCTATGTTAACACAAGGAGACAAACCAATAGCTTTTTTCAGTCAAAAGCTCTCACAACGTGCACAAAACAAGTCCATATATGAAAGAGAATTAATGGCAGTCGTGTTGGCTGTCCAAAGGTGACGTCATTACTTGTTAGAAGGAAGATTCACTGTGATTTCAGATCAAAAAGCATTGAAGTTTCTGGTGGAGCAGAGGGAGGTGCAGCCACAATTTCAGCGTTGGTTAACCAAGCTTCTTGGGTATGATTTTGAAATACTTTACCAGCCCGGATTGATGAACAAAGCAGCAAATGCCCTGTCTAGAGTACAACTACCTTCCGAACTCATTAGTTTGTACTCATCAGCCATGGTAGACGTGGAACTCATACTAAAGGAGGTGGGGGAAGATGAGGAACTACAGCAGATCATATCCTTGTTGAAAGACAATCTGGATGGCAAACCTAACTACAGATGGTCAAATGGAAGGCTACTCTATAAGGGGAGGTTAGTAATTCCTAAACAATCGACCTTAATACCCTCCTTACTGCACACTTATCATGATTCCATACTTGGAGGGCATTCGGGTTTCTTAAGGACTTACAAACGCATGAGTGGGGAGTTATATTGGCCGGGAATGAAGAGTGATATCAAAAGATATGTGGCAGGGTGTGATATTTGCCAAAGGAACAAATCAGAATCTCTAACCCCTGCAGGGTTGCTACAACCTTTACCTATTCCCGAGCTAACCTTAGAAGAATGGACCATGGATTTTGTTGAGGGGCTTCCGAGGGCCGGGGGTTTTGACTCCATCTTAGTAGTGGTTGATAGACTGAGCAAATATGGGCACTTTATTCCTCTAAGACATCCATTTTCAGCGAAGCAAGTGGCAGAAATCTTCATACAAGAGATTATCAAGCTCCATGGCATTCCCAAGTCGATTATTATGGATAGGGATAAGATATTTTTGAGCAATTTCTGGAGAGAGGTCTTTGCAGCCTTGGGAACCAAATTAAGGAGAAGCACGGCCTTCCATCCTCAAACAGATGGACAAACTGAGCGAGTAAATCGATGTCTTGAAACCTACCTTAGGTGTTTCTGCAATGAGCAACCTAATAGATGGAATAAATGGCTGTCCTGGCAGAATATTGGTATAACACCACTTTCCATGCTTCAATAAGGACCACACCGTTCCAAGCCATCTATGGAAGGACCCCCCCACCGTTAGTTCATTATGGAGAAACAAAGTCAAGCACTGGCAGTGTTGACAGCCTCTTGAAGGAGCGGGACTTGGCTTTGAATGCACTCAAAGAAAACTTGAAAATTGCACAAAATAGAATGAAGAAGCAAGCCGACCAGCATAGACGAGAGTCGACATTTGAGGTAGGGGACGAAGTCTTCCTCAAACTAAGACCTTACAGACAAAGGTCACTAGCAAAAAGAAAAAGTGAGAAATTATCCCCAAGGTTCTATGGTCCGTATCAAGTGACTGAAAAGATAGGAGAAGTGGCATATCGACTGAAATTACCACCGGAAGCAGCTATACACGATGTATTTCATGTATCTCAACTTAAAAAGAAATTAGGTAAGTTGCAATACATACAGTCATTACCCCCTATGTTAACTGAAGATTTTGAGTTACAAGTTGCCCCTGAAGTGGTGCTTGGAGTAAGGTGGAATGGAGAACTGAACACACAAGAATGGCTTATTAAATGGAAGGGCCTTCCAGACAGTGAGGCTACTTGGGAGTCAGTAGTGAACATCAGACAGCAGTTTCCATCCTTCCACCTTGAGGACAAGGTGCATTTTGAGAGGAGCGGTAATGTAAAACCCCCCATTATATTCACCTATAAGAGGAGGGACAAAAAGGGAAAACCACGACAAGAATTAGTTAGAGGAATAGTGGATTATGAAGATAAGGTGGCAAAGGGCAAATTTGTTGAGGAGGCCGTTGAGGGTGGGAGCTGTCTCTTATACACATCTAGATGTGTATAAGAGACAGCTCCAGGAGAGGATACCCGCATCTCTCGAATTCCAGGCTGGGATGACTTAGTTCTTTTTTTTCTTTATATTTTCCTTGAGTTTTGCTGATTACTCGTTGTTGGTTTTTTTTCCCCTTTTTCTCCCTGTATTCCACTGCTGGGAATCGATTACTGTCAAAGTTTATAAATAAAGGCTGGAGGAATTTGTTAGTCCCTATTGTTCTTGTTCATTTTAATCTTCTTGTTATTTGATCGGAAGCTGGAAAAGAATAGGGAAAGGCTGGAGGCTTAACAGAATTAGACAACAGGAAAGTGACAGACATAGCAGACTCTCAACATCTTTCGTTTCACAAAGATACTGTTTACAAATTACATAAGTGGTGACGATAGTCTATAGGCTACAGCTACAGTAATTTCTCAATTGTCCATGCAAGTTCAGGTCGTTCATGAAATAAATAATGTAACCCGCCCTTGTTCTTATAAGTTTTCAGAAAGATAAGAATTGTTCTTATCAAAAAAGAAAGATAAGAATAGCATTCCTTCAATAAACCTATAGCACAAGCCAAAACTTCTTGGCATTTTAAGAACATTCTGGTCTCAGAATGGCACTCAGCTGATAACCAGTTTAGATGGCAAAAATAATTGCAATGGGGCTACAGCTGTTAGCTTTACCATAACTGTTTATGCTCCCGATTGGATTACATCAATACCAATTATTCGATCATCTAGATTAAATTCCAATCAATAAATTGGTGAGAAACAGAGGAGCGAAGATCCATAAAAATCTAACCTGGTGGTCTGTATGTTCATTGTACATTCAGCGATTGTTCATGTAATTTCATCACAATTTAAAATTAACTTTCAACTAACGATGTTGGCAACAGTTCTTTTTTCTTTTTGTTATCCATATTTTTAAAGCGTCCATATAAAAAATAAATTATGTTTCTTATAAGTCCCAAATCATTGAAATTGCACATTATATTATTTTATTGTGAAAAATAAAAATTGTAAAGAAATTAATAACAAAGTAATTTCCATAATTTTGTGACCAAATTAAAGCCCAGCACCCCAGCCCATTATATATTTATACATACATGTCTAGAAGAAGAAAATAGAACGAAGCAATACGGTTAGAATGAACAGGAAGGTTAACCACATAGGGGTCCCACTATACCACCAAGGTCTTCGAGATTATAGGCATACCTTGACACTTTCATCGTTTGAGTATGCTTCGGCTACATCACAGAGCTTTCCAGCAATATATGAAGCAGAGTACTTTCCATCAGCAGTCCCATACTCTCCAAGAACCCAACAGATGACCTGAAATCAGAACTCAAGGTATTAAAAATGATGTAGCCTACAAGACAAAAGGAGAGAAATCTCCAATAATAAAATCAAAGTCTTTATTATGAATCAAAAGTTGCCAATACAAGAAGACAATCTCTCTATTTTTAGAGAATTGGAAAGCAAACGAATCCTAATTTTAATTAATCAAAGAACGAATCATAATCCTAATTAGTCAAAGAAACTAATCCTAATCCTAATAAACCAAGGAAACTAATCCTAATTCTAACCAATCATGGAACTTGATCCCAACCCTAATCAATTAAGGATTTGAGTCATTTGACCATAATACCCTAACTTATTCTAGAAAAACCAAAAAAAATGAAAAAGTAAACTTGTCCTCAAGTTTTAAAATGAAAATGAAGATAAAAATAAAAAAGTAAGCCACTCGAACGGACACATCTCCGAACACCGGGCACCAATAACAATAATTTCCACGAGCCACGCCAATATATCAAATATTTGATTCGTTAAAGGAAAAATTATTTCCATCAATACCATCACCGATGAATACAAGAATTAAGTTGTTCCAAAAATCCTTTGTTGTTAAAATATATGCAAACTCCTCAAGGGATGGAGGAAAAAGATTTTCAATTTTCTTCGAATTAGGTTGCCCATAAGTATCTTTTTCTTCCACACTTAAAGAATGCACATCCTCTCAGTATTTCCTCCGATATAACGTTGATCTTGGTTGTTCTTGAACGATTCTTGATAAATCTTGGACATTTTTTGCATACCATAGATGGTGTTGATTCTCTTGTTGTCTTTCTTGGTGGTCAAGGTTAATTTCTGCTCTATTCTCTTGCAATGGAGGTAAATGTGGTTGGTTGTGTGACAGTTAATTGATCTGACCAAATGGACACATTCTTTGCAGTGGCTTCATCTCCTTCAACACCTCCTTCATTGATTTCATCGATTAATAGCTCCTCATCATCTGGTTTGAATTGAGCAACCTCCGTGTTAGTCCCATCAATTATTTCTTCTTCCAATGCAAGTTCCTCTTCGATCTTTCTACCTTTCTTATTCAACTCGTCTTCAATTGATTTTTTCTTTTCTTCTGCTCCGTTCATTTTTTGTGCAATTTCACAGGCCATTTCATTTGGATGAGTTCTTGATCTTCTTGAGTGACTAAATGTGAATTTTAATGGTTTCTTGAAAAATCTTGAAGATTATAATTATGCCTTTTTTAATTTTTTTCCAAAAGAACCCGAATTTCTTCATTCTCTTTCGAAAGTCCTCTTGGTAGATGTTTTTATTTGAATATTTCTCTTTTCTTGAAAATGTTTCGACCTCCAAATTTTTATTGAAATGATTCATGGGTGTTCTTTGATGTTGGTAATAATAATTTCTTTCACTCTGAATCATTTAACTCTCAATTTTTACGTCGATTTCTTGAAAAATCGGTTTGATTGGATAGACAAGTTCTTTGTTGTTAATGTCGCCTTGTTATTCCGTTCCAAACTGCATTAGAATCTTCAT
Organism: Benincasa hispida; assembly: GCF_009727055.1. Classification (NCBI taxonomy): domain Eukaryota; kingdom Viridiplantae; phylum Streptophyta; class Magnoliopsida; order Cucurbitales; family Cucurbitaceae; genus Benincasa; species Benincasa hispida. The sequence goes on along the minus strand of NC_052357.1, from coordinate 73,075,739 downwards.
CGGAATCACTAGAGTCACTATAATCAAGTTTTAAATGTGGATAATAATAGGTTCTTTAAGAAAATTGAGCACGAGCGAAATTATTATGTTAGAATTCTTCTTCTGAATCACTTGAATCAGAATTCCAACACTGCTTTTGAGAGGAAATTTGACTTTCTTGTCTATATCAGTTGCCATATTTTTTCTTTGTCGTCTTTCTTGATCGATAATAGTCCATTCTAGCAAAATCTTGAAAAAAAATCTCGGTATCTTCTTTCTTTTCTAAAATTTAAAGGGTTCCCCTATATAGATGAGGATTGTTCAACAACAAGCACAACTCACAAAGCTCCCTCTTGCAATCGACACCGCCAAGAATTTTCCGATTTTCCATCAATGGTAGTCAACATTGACCCAAACGACTACTCTAATACCAAATTGATGTAGCTTAAGAGATAAAAGGAGAGAAATCTCCAATAATAAAATCAAAGTCTTTATTATGAATCAAAAGTTGCCAATACAAGAAGACAATCTCTCTATTCATAGAGATTTTTTTTTTTTATTTATAGAGAATTGGAAAGCAAACTAATCATGATTCTAATTAATCAAAGAACTAATCCTAATCCTAATTAGTGAAAGAAACTAATCCTAATCCTAATAAACCAAGGGAACTAATCCTAATTCTAACCAATCATGGAAACTAATCCCAATCCTAATCAATTAAGGATTTGACCATAATACTCTATCTTATCCTAATCCTACTACACCAAAAAAAGAGCGTAATATTGCAGTTTTTTATATCCAAAATTAAAGAACTGTACCTGAAGAAATGCAGATGGAAGCTTCGGGTTCCCAATAATGTGCAAATATGACTCCACCTATGCATAGAGAATAGTTTAATTGAGTAAGGAAACTACGGCAGAAAATAAAAGAAGTTCTAAGAAATAATTCATTGACATTCAATCCCAAAAATACAATCCTTGTGGTTTCACTTATGGTCAACACACTCCAGATAAAATGGAAATGATGATAATGCATAATAGTTTTCTTTATAAACATACATACATATATATATAGAGTGTCCATGTCAGCTTATGTGCACCTCGGTTATTCTTACAAGACAATCCTTGACCCTACTACAAGTGATTGTCAAAGTAAAGAACAAAATATTAAATCTTAGGTAGGTAGCCACCATGACTTGTACCTATCTACTCCAATATCCATTAGCACTTATTGACACTAGGCCCGCCCATAGCAATTAATACCTAAGGGCTCCCAAAGTGATGCTAAGAGGTGCCAAACAATCGTTGTAACTTAAAACACAAATAACGTCACGGCGCTCCAAAACTTAAGCGTACAGTGAGAAACTTTTCAACAGGCACACTGAATTTTTCAAAAGATATGAGGTATTGTGAAGCATGTGACCACCACATTGTAGAAAACAAAATAACAGAGTGCTAATGAAGTCACATACAGCAGATGATCTCAGCTCGCTATCCACTGTATCACCATCTTCTCTGAATCCTTCAGCAATCAACCGCATTAAATCATGTGCAACTTTAATATTCACCAAATCTCCAGCGTGTTCAAAAACTTTATTAATGGTCTGAAGAGGATTGAGGGATCTGGTTGATACTCGAACAGCCATAATAATCACTCAACAAACAAACAAGAATGAGATAAGGTTGAAATACCTGAATGAACCAATGGTTATTAGGTGCAAATTCCTCTGCAAGTTTAACACATCTTGATGCAATATACGTCTTATAGTGATGGTCAGTAATGCTTATCATATATTCAATCATGCGGTTGACAATCACTTCCACATTGGTGGACTTCGTCATTGTATACAATAGTTCAAATGTTTTTCTCTTTAAAGTATCATCTGGATCCTGAGAAACAAACACCAAAATTTGGATCAAATATAATTCATGGTAGCACACATAAATCAACTTTCAATGTAGAGTTGTAGACAACATATTTGTAATTGAAATCAGTTAAATTGTATATTATTCTAAATAATACCTAAGAAAGCCACTGCCACGTAAATAAGTAGATTATTAGTTGCTTTAGGAGACAATCATGCTTGTCTCTCAAAACTTTTACTTTTAAATTTAAGGATAAAAATAAATTTGAATGCAGCTTAATCTATTTACAAATACAGAAACAAAAAAAAGAACAAACAACTATAAACACAAGGGCCTATCTGCATACATGAAATCACATTTTCATCAAGGCTAGCCCCTGGCAGAGAAGAGAATATCACTCACCTCCATACAATCAATCACAGCTAGCTGATGTTGTTCTGCAATATCTGGACTTAGCTTTATAAGGCGACCAAGTGCATCAATGCCCATATATTTTAGATTATGACTATCACTCTGGCCACAAAATTGTGTAAAGTAAATATAGGTCAAACCAAAATTGATTAATGTCATCAACAGAGCATACAGTCATGGGGTAGTATAACCAAACCTTCAAAAATCTAGAGATTACATCAGCAGCAGCTTCCAGCAACTTTGGATTCGGGTAAATAGAAGAGACGCAACATATACTTTGGTAAAGTACAGCATTTCCTATATTACTCAAAGGATCACACTTCTTAAATATATCCCCAACAACAGTATACATGTGTTCACTTGCTTGCTTGTCGCCAGCACCCAGTAATGCAAGAATTTTCAATAATTTGATCTGTACAATTAAATTCACTTCAATTGAAATGGGAAAAAGGTCATTGCAGAATGCAAATTAGCAACTAAGTAACCTTATCAAGCAGAACGCACAGGGAAACCTAATGTTGCAGATATTATCAGACCTGTATGAATGGAGCCGGCATCTGATGGTAGTCATAACTCTTCGGCAATCTGCGCTCAGCTACTTGTTTAAGAATGCTTACAAAGCTGACAACTAAATCTTTGTAGGAATTTACATCCGTGGTAATGAGATCAAAAAAAGGGCAAAGCGTGGCTCCCATGACTCCAGGATCGTTGTCACACAGCCTCTGCAACCAAAAAAAGAATGATAATGATTAAAACAAAAAACAGACTTCTCACGGCACAGAGGTGTAAGAAAAGTTAAAAACAAACAACCATGAATTGAATTTTGAACCCCCACCTTACGGAAATTAGAGAGAAGATGCGATACGGAAGAGGGCGATTTCTGATGGAAGCGATGAAGAGCCATGATGGCCTTCTTTCTAACGGCCTCCTTTGAGTGTCCCAACAGCTCGACGACCTGCGGTAACACTGCTGGTATAGTCTCCTCGTTAATAAGCCTACACACCGCATTGAGAGCCGCACAAACGATGAGATAATTGTCAGACTTGAGGTCTTTCTGGATGGTATTAACAATGAGGATTATGAGGTCGTGGTCCTCGTTAAGAAAGAGGGTGACAGCCAAATAACCAGTTCGCTTCAGAAGGAGATTATCGTCATGAGTCATCTTCACAGCATGAATGTAGCCAAATGAGGCATCGTGGCCAAGCATCTCAACATACACGAGACGAATAATGTACTCCTTCATCTTGCGCTTCGGAATGTCGGGATCGGTGAGACGGCGTTTCAAAGTTTCCATCTCGTGGATGATAATTCGCTCCTCTTCAGCCTTGGATCTGGCTTCACCGATCGATTTAATCAGATCCAGAAACTCCTTCGACTGCCCAAACCCTCCCTGAGACCCCATGGCTAGCTCTCTCCCGATCGTCTTCAACTGCTCCATCTTCAAACTTTCTAATTCCAATCAACAGCCTCCGTTTCACAGAAATCCACAGAAATTAACATAAACTCCTAGGGTTTATGATCCAGAGAAATCCGCAGAATACTAAACTTATCAATGCTTCTGAAACGAGCAGTTGAATCTAAAATTGGAAATTTTCGGTAGGAATGAACACACGCAATCGCCGGCGGCCGCTGGATGCCGGAGAAGTAGAGGGAGGTGATTCTTCGCAGCTCTGTGAAAGACAGATTTCTTCTTCCGAATTCGTCTTCTTCGTCGGTTGCGTGTGTTTTTCGTCAATTGAGATCGAAAATTTTCACATATTTCTCTTACGAACAAATTGTTTTTTAATTTTAAAGAACAATAAAGGATTTGTAAATTATAAACATAAATATGAATAGCATGCACTTACAAATTACCAAAACTAGTAACAATTGCACCCTAAACACTCATAATGATTTCCCTTTGGAAAAAGAGAAAATACATTCATCATAATTTTTGGGAAGAATATCAATTTATAACTCTCAAAGTTGAGGTTGTACTATCGAGAGTTCTTAATTAATAATTATATTTATTTAAACCTTTAATTGGTTAAATAAATCGATTTATATCATCCTCCAAATTAAATTTTAAATTTGTATATGCCAATCAATTTATAATTACCTTTAAAAATCATTTGTACATTAGCGCTCAAGAATGTATATACTTCTTCGAATGTCCATTTTACAAAATAGACAACAAAAGTAAATGACGATGCTAAAAAGAAAATATGGCTAAAAAGTCTAAATTAATTCATTTATGAAATTTTTGGAGTTTGATTTATACAATTATAAGTTTTTACCTAAAGTTTTCCCAAATATAACGTAATGGAGGGTGAAATCAATGCAAAAGTTTGGTGCCTAAATTGAGACACTTATTAGATTTAGGGGTATAAAATGATATTTTCTCTAGTTTTTTTTTCATTTCTCTAATAAAATTAAAATAATTCATGTTGGATTTAGTGCCTTAAATCTATGGATCTTGTAATTTGTAATATTTAAATACAAATTATTTATTTAATCAAATAAGAAATATTTTATTTGACATTTAGAAGCGTTAACTCAATCTAATAAACTAAGATCTAAGGTTGTTTAATGTAATTTGAACAGTATGTGGTAGACATACAAGTAGATCATGTTCAAGTAATGACCTAAAAGGTTTGCAGTATATAGTTAAGATTGAACGTTTTATCCTAGTGATACTGCGGATACAACCCACTTTGTAACTAGTACATGAGTTACAGACGATATGATCCATATTGTCCATGTGGAGACACGTGAGTGGGGTATTCTGTATGAAGAGTTTATATAAGACCAGACCGCGAAATGATTGGTTTCTCTATATAACACCATTACTTGAAGAAACTAATATTTCACTAGGATGACCATGAGTGACTTTACCTTAATCCTGCATGAGTTGCAAATTCTTGTCTATGAGGGCAATCCTTTGATTTATATAGGTGAGAGTAGACAATTTTGCTGACTCAATATGCCTACCATTTTGGGGATTTCTCCGAGTAAGGAGTTGGGAATACAACTACACAATATGGAATTCACTCCTTCCTGTTGTTAGGGAAAATAGATAAATTGTTCCATTAATAGCTGATTCCGAGTCTTGAACAATGAGACCTCACCCTCTCATTGCCTTAAGAGAGGTTAGTTTATAGTTGGACTATAAACTAGTTGTTAATTAGAGGAATCAGTGGAATTTAAGGAGTTAGATGTAACTACAAGGGTAAAACAGTAATTTGACCCAACTGTGGTTATGAACAATTTGAGAAAAGGTCAACTTACTATTGATTGGTTATATCCATGGACATAGAAATATGTCTACATTGCGAATAGTGTACTCATCGGTCTTTTATGGAATGACCGGCAGGTAATGAATGTTGATTGATTTAGTTAAAGAATTTAATTGATTAATCTTGTATCATTGCAACTGTTGGAATATAAAGACAGCATGCATAACAGAAGCAAAGATTGATAACATTCTAATTACATTAAAACTAAACATAAGCATGCAGAAAAGGTTAGAAAATACAACCTTTGTAGACTCCACCGTGATCTTCCTCTCCATGCTCGATCGGCACCACCAACGGAAAATCCTTGCTATTCTCCGATTGAAGAACATAGTTGTGGGACCATTTTGTTGGTGAAAGCTAGGGAATTTCACTCTAGTAAAAATGAAAGTAAAAGATATTTTATGGAAGAGATAATTTCAATATTCGAGGAAGCATTAAGTTTAAATTTTTTAAAATTAAAACCTATTTAAAGACAATATAAATGAAAATTTTCATCTTGCATGTCTTCCACCTCAAACTCTACTCGCACGAAATATGTAGGTGTCAAACTTTGGAAGAGCCACTTCAAAAACCACTTAGTTAGTGGGAAAATCCAACAATTGGCTTTTTCCACTAACTAATTTTCTATTAAAAAAATTATAATAAAACAAAATTTTGACAAAATATGAAATATTATTTTGATATTTAGAAATTATTTAATTAAATAAATAAACAAATTTAATATCACATATTAAATTGTCTTTGACACCTAGCTTTTGATTAATCACATTAGTCAATTTTCAAACACTTTCATGCTAATATTTTATTTAAAACATACTCTCCAAAAATAATTAATTATATCAATGTAAATTATATCTCATATAAAATACAATTTTTTCCTAAAGACCAAATTTGAACATTTCAAATTCTCACTTCACCTAGTTATTCAATTTTGTCCGTATTGAGCTAGCAAGAAGACCCGATGGACCTATCACTAGAAGAATTTCGGGCTTTAATGTCGGTTTTTAAACCGACATTAAAGATAGTGTTATTAAAGCCCTTTGGCTTTAATAACGTTATCTTTAATGTGGTTGCAACTGAAGCCCAAGAATCAAATGAAGCCCTTTAAACTGACATTGAAGCTCAAAATCTGTCTGTTTTATCATTTATTGTCCGCTTTTTAAATTCCGTTGTCGAATCCATTTTTTCGGTCAAAAAGTATAACATGACACATCATCATCGAACACTGTGGCCATGACATATTATTTATGTATGGATTGCAAATCTATTATATTTAATCCGCAAATTCTGCTATAAAATTATAATTTAAAAGACCTTACAATAATTCAGCCCTTGAAAACACAAATTACAAGTAATACAAACATTATGAGTTTATTGTCCCTCTCCACTTGGTAAGTATGGATCCCTTCATAATTTTTTTTTAACAGACCCCCCCTCCCCCAGCTTCAACAGTGTCTGGTTATAGGCATCTTTGTCTGACTATTGTTGTTCAAAGGATCACAAACAAAAAAGTTTTAAGACAAAGGATTGAAAGTGAAAATGTGATCAAGATTCATATTCAACTAACCGTGTTTATTAGGAATGTGTATAAATGGTACATTCAAGGCAAAATTCTTGTAGTGAATGTGTTGGATCTAGAGTTCCCCAAGAAAAAGTATAAAGAAGTTGCGATATCAAATCTTTACTCATTCGTTGCACCTGCAAAACAAGAAAACTCAATAATTGAATAAATGAGAAAATCTTCTTTTTCAAGATCTTGAAGAAGAGAAGCTTGGTTACCAAGATATGAGATACGAAGACGATGGAAAATTTTCGTCAGCATAACAATGCTACCACAACAAAACTAAAAATTTACCTTGAACTTGTTCAAAGAAACACACTCCTAAAAATATTTTACAACCACTCATTCTTAACAAAACTATCAGAATTCCCAAAAAATGAATATTCAAGAACACATACATCAATAAGAAAATTTAGCTCACAATGTACTTCAAATCCCAAAAGTTGTCACAAAAACTACCATAGTGCATGAATAAGCCACAAACTACCATAGTGCAACTTACAAACTCAAGCACCTAGAATCAAATCTAAACTACAAATAAATAGTACCCATGAGTCATAAACAAGTGTTACATTATAATCCAATCTAAACTACAAAGAGGCCAATGGCCTTAAGAGAAATAATTCATTGCAATATGTTTACTTATCTCTTCATTGCAAGCGTGGTTGTGGCGCTTCGATGGAGACACCCAGATCCAGCGGAGACACAATTGATACTACAAACGAGTACTATTTTCTCTAGCCAACTACGTTAGTCTAACGCCCTCTAGACCCAATTGATACTACAAACGAGTACTATTTTCCTACAGTAGAATCAACTAACAGGTAAAACATCCAAAAATATGTTATATCACAAGCACATACTCTTAATGAAGAGTCATTCAAGTAGAAAAGAAAATGGTCCTATCAATACTAAATATCCAATAAAATGAATATAAACTATTTTGCTGACAGCATAATGGATAACCAAATTACCTTTTTTTGAAATCAATAGATTATGGAGGTGAGGGAGATGATATATGGATAACCAAACTACCTTCTTTTAAATTCCAAGACCAACCTACTAGGAGAGTTTCAATATATATCATGTTATGGTAGAGGAAGAGATTGAGAGAACACAAATGTGAGGCAACTTCAATCAATATGAACTAAACTTAAACTCATAGGAGTATAACTAAGGAAGTAGGAGTTTTCTTGAAACAGGCACAATTCTCTTAAATTCTTATAATGCCAAAGCATTCTCCCTCTCAACAAACAAACAAACAAAATAAAGGCTTACAATGTCAAGCATTTTGATTATTCTCATTCCCCTATAAAACTCTTCTAGTACATATATTCAAGAACCTACGAGAACAATAGATGAAATATGGAGTGTTTTCTTGGACATGAAGGAAAAATGTATTGAAAAACTATTATTATAGAAAGGTCTGGAAAACAATATTTACATTCTCAGGGTTGCTAAAGCACATTTGACAAGAACAAGACTCAGAACAATACATCCCAGCGGCAAAACAATCACAATACCTGCAAATAAACAAGTAGTATAAGCAAAAATGGTGAAAAACAAGAAAGGGAACAACAAAAGATTCTTTAACTTTGCATAAGTGACTAGAGCTTTGAGCTTAGCACCATCTAAAAACTAGATACAACATGTTGTATAGAATTTTGAACAAAACATTATAAAAAACCACAATCAAATAGTCCATTTGCACTAAATAAATAAATCAAAAGAAAACTTTTTTTTCCAATAGAGGAGTTGCAATTGTACAAGGCTTCTTTTAGATTCATTACACGGTGTAAAAGAAATATCTGGTAAAGTCAGTTTCAAAACATAGTGACTATTGAATACACACTAGAAGAATTTTGGCTTTAATGTCGATTTTAAACAGGCACAATTCTCTTAAATCCTTACAATGCCAAAGCATTCTCCCTCTCAACAAACAAACATTCTAAATAGAGGTTTACAATGTCAAGCATTTTGATTATTCTCATTCCTTTACAGAACTCTTCCAATATATATATTCAAGAATCTACAAGAACAATAGAAGAAATATGGAGTGCTTTCTTGGACATAAAGAAAAAATAGATAGAAAAACTATTATTATATTGAACTATTATTATAGAAAGGTCTACAGTAACAACCCATTTTTCATTGAACTAACCTTGGATCCACTCGGGTAGGCCCTTGTACACTCCTCTATCAACCCACAACATTTGCATTTTGCAAATTTTAACTTCCATTTTCCCAATCAACACAACCACCATGGGTCACTCAGTTGATTTTTTAAGGTTGATGTTGGTAATGCCGCCATTGGTTGTGTGATAATAGTTGCAAGCATTACAATTTTCAACTCTGTTATTCTCTGCTTTTAAAGTTTTAAAACCACAGAACCGTTATCACAAAACCAATGGCCAACCATTATAATATAGCTATTTCAAAAGCTTTACTTTCTAAAGAAAAGAAAGCTCTAGATATTGCTCTGTTGTGCACTACACATTTTTTAAAATAGAGCCTTAGAATTCTGGACAAAAATTAATTTCAAGAATAATTTGTAAGATACAAAAGAGTCCTTAAACCATGTGAATTCCAAAGTTTAAACATTAAATGAACTTCAAAAGAATAATAAATAGAAAAATTACCTTATCAAGTGTCTCCTCAATTGCTTCATCGCTCAGCTTCTCACTCCTACCTTTTCTTAAGGATGTTATCACAAAAGGTAGCAAGTAATTCTGCACTAGAACTTCAAGTAATTCAACAAATGTATCATATACAACAAAACCATTAATCAAATCTAATTTCAAAGGCCATAGTCACATAAAAAGGCCCAAATCTAGGAGTAGAGAGACATATTGGAGTGAAGCTGCAGTTGGCTTTCATTGAGACATTTACACAAACAGTTGAGAGGTGTAAACATAAGAACAAAAATTATTGTGAGTTTAAAAGAGGAAAGAGAATAAGAGCATACTGATGGTGATAGCGATGGAAAAAGAAGGGAAGAAGAGCATACTAAACATAATGGTGGCAGCAGCGTGGTGGACAAAGACCTGCAAATGACTAACGAAGATGGCGACGAAAACCCAAACAGTAGCGCAAACGAAAAGAGGCTGATGGCTAGGCGAACGCACCTGATTCGGCGACGAAACGAATGACGATGAAACGAACGCCGAATGACGACGGCGGCAGATCTGGCGAACGACGACAGTAGATCTTGAGACACACGAACGAAGGCGGTAGATTTGGAGACACGCTGATGACATGCAGAAATGCATGTCATCTTAGGCCTTTTATTTAGAAATATGAAGGCTGTTAAGCAGAATATGCGACAATTATGTTAGGAATTCATGAGAAAATTAGTTTGTGGCGTTCGACATTGAGAATCTCGGCTAACCCATTATCATGCGTTATTATGCGTTCAATTGTCTATTTTTGTAGCTAACACAGTAAGTGGACGCAAACACGGAAGCCAGGCTACCGCATAGACGATAGCATGTGGAGAAACTCTCCATCGCAAAGGCGAACGCATACGATCAACGCATGGGTGTTGCGGTGATCAGCCGAATGCGTCCATCACATAGGAGTTGCGATCATTAAGCGATTGCGGTCATCGTGTAGAAGTTGCGATATTAAGCGAATGCGGTCACTACACGATTGCGGCTGCACGATAACACATAATAGAGGGATCAATGCAAGGTTGGTGGAATGAACTCATCAACACATATCTCGGGAAAATCAAAAGATGATGTTGACATTTCACCTATCACACCGTTAGCAACAGAGATTCAGAAAAGGACTAACGCGCTGTGAATGTCAGAATCAGAGCAGTCAATTAATGTTGTTGGCGATCAAGCTCTATATATAGAAGCCGATGAGCAGAATTTTAGTTAATCCAAGGTTTTTCACCTAAGGTTCACCTTAGGGCAGATCCTTGTGATCCAGACGAACGCGTTAGAAGAAAAGCTTGAGAGTTCTTCATCTCCTTCCATCCAATTCTGAGGATGATCGGAGTCTTTCGTCGGAGTTAGATCTTGAGAGAGTCAGCTCCACCGCCCTTCCATGGCTCCACCGATTCCCTTGATACACATCCGCTAGAAAGCAAGACATTGCTTCCAGCAGGTCCTTTCATTTCTCTTTCTTTTCTATATTGTATTGTAATTACAATTTTGGATTAAGGAATTAATACATTATGTGTTCAATGCATTTTTGTGTTTCCTTTGATTCCACCTCCATCTTTTCTTTACTTAGCATCCTTAATTTCATTGCATCACTTAGTGAGATGTTTGAGTATCGCATACTTAGTCATGTGGATTAGAGATTTGAAGCATGTAGCAAACCAGTGGAAGGTGTGCGTTTCGTGAGTGGGTGAGAAAACCTTATTTGCTTAGTGCAAAGCTAATAGCAATGTCTGTCTATAGGCAAACGCAACGCTTGTCTATGAGTAAGTTAGCAATAACTACTGCCCGAGAGGGTAAGTGGTTGGACGCATCAAGCAAATGTAAGTATTGTTCACTAGAGATAGGAATAATCTTACGTCAAACAAGTTCATGCGGTTACCTTATCTTTTATTAGCGCACATTCATCATTTATGCATACATAGAAGATAGTCTAAAATCAAAATCTAAAGACTCGAGAGAGCGGATGGAATGCATAAAGAAAGAATGGGGAACTTAGGAATAAGCTTGTTTGTTTATCACACAGCGTATGCACCCTACGAGAGGATATTGCATGCATCCAAGAAGTAGGATATGGTGGCTGTATGTGGTCGTCTCGACCCTTTTGCATACACATGCATGCGTCCTGAATTAGGCTCTAGTGTGTGTAGCATGATCGCATAGCTTGCATTGCTGAAGTTCCCTTGCGGTCACTCTAAGGTTGGATGAAGACATCTTTCACATTTTATCTATTTCTCATCCATTACTACGTGTCAACAGTTGTCGTGTCCTACCTCTCATTCATACTTCTCATTGCGTTTTCTGTTAGTTAGGAGTAGGAGTAGTGTTAGCATAAAAACCCCTCCATCATTCTTTTATTCAACCACCACATACACATTACTACATACGTCTAGCTACAAGTCCCTGAGTTCGACCTCGAATCACTCGAGAAACTTGCGTTCACGTTATACTTGGTGTGGTCATCGCATACATTCGTTAACGCATAGTTTCATTCCAACGCATGATCACAGACGCATGATAACCAATGCATACATTAAGAACATGCATTGCATATTGTGTTCACTTAATTTTAGTTATCAAGTCTTTGACAACTTGGTAATTAATTTTTCGTCACCAAGTTTTTGGTGCCGTTACCGGGAACTTGGCAGTTAATTGTTTGTTGAGTTTTGTGTTCTGCAGGCAACCTTTTTATCTTGGGAGTATTGTAGCTTGTGCGACCAAGTTGCAACCAATATTGAAGTGTAGGCGATGCGCCGAAAGCCAATATTGACCCCAAGATAGAAGGGAAATCAATCACATGAGCTGAAGGCAGTTCTAAGCACCTGGTGGCCAACATGCGCCCAACAATTGCCAGAAGTCCAATGGTCAGGGTAAGGTCCTTGACCGAAGCAGTTGAGAGCAATCTCCTGCATGGAAGACTCCTTGCGGTGACAACACTCCAATTTTTCCAGGGACGTCTTCTACTCTATTTTTATCTTGCGTTCATAGTTTAGTTTATTTTTATTGTTATTTTGGATATGCGGTTGCTTCTTTGGTTGTGGTGCATTTTTTCCTTGTAGGTGTAACAATAAGTCTCCTCGGTGCGCAGTACAACAAAAGAATTCCCTCCATCCTTCAATGCATGGCTTCGATCACGTGAATTCCAACGCATGATCGCATGTGTTATTCCACCTAAGGTCTTTTCTTGTTATCTTTTATGCATTATCCTTTTGAAATTCTCCTTGTTCGATTGCGTTTCTTTGCGATGTTTCTATGATGGTACGTATAATTCACCGCATCCGCTAACTAAGCATCGCAAGGCGCTCCCTACTTTTATTAGCTTCTTCAAATTTTGAAAGTCTTAAGTTTTATTTTGTGCAAACCTTCGCTCAAATGTTTATTACCGCATTCCTATGAGTTTGTTTTTTAGTTTTGTGGTGAGAACGTTGCCTGATGACATGCAGAAATGCATGCCATCTTAGTTCTTTTACTTAGAATTATGAAGGTTGTTAAGCAGAATATGCGACAATCATGTTAGGAATTCAGGAGAAAAAGAGTTTGCGTTGATCAGCATGATGAATCTCAGCTAACCCGTTACTTTGTGTTAATTATAGGTTCAATATTTTGTTTTTGTAGCCAATGTAGGAAATGAACGCAAACGCGGAAACTGGACCATCGCATAGACGACTGCATGCGAAGAAACTCTCCATCGCAAGGCAAACGCATTAGATCAATGCATGGGTGTTGTGTGATCAACCACATGCGTCCATTGCATGGGGATTGCGCTCGTCAAGTGATTGCAGTCATCATGTAGAGTTGTGGTATTAAGTGAATGCGACCATTGAATGATTGCGGCTACGTGATAACGCAAACTAATGAGATCAACGCAAGGTAGGTGGAATGAATGCATCAATGCATCTACCTCGAGAAAATTCAAAAGATGATGTTGACATTTCACCTACCACGCCGTTGGTGGCTGAGGTTCAGAAAAGGACTAACATGTCAAACGTCAGACTCAGAGTAGTCAAATTAATGCTGTCAGCGACCCAAGCTCTAGAAATAGAAGCCGATGAGCAGAAATTCAAGTTATCCAAGGTTTTCGCCTAAGGTTCGCCTAGGGCGGATCCTTATGATCCAGATAAAATGCGTGAGAAGACACTGAGAGTTCTTCACCTCCTTCATCCATTCCGAGTGACGACTGAAGCTAGATCTCGAGAGAGTCAGCTCCTCTACCCATCCATGGTACCACCGGTAGCCTTGACGCACATCTGCTGGGAGCAAATCTTTACTTCCAGCCCGTCATTTCCTTTTCCTTTCTTTTCTCATATTGTATTGTATGACATTTTGGAATTAAGGAATTGATACAACTTGTTTTCAATGCACTTTTCTGTTTCCTTCAACTCCATCTCCATCTTCTTTGCTTAGCATCTTTAATTTCATTGCAACACTTAGTGGAAGTGCTTGGGTATTGCATACTTAGTCATGTGGATTAGGAATATGAAACATGTAGCAACCCACCGAGAGGTGTGCATTGCACGAGTGTGTGAGTAATCTTATTTGCTTAGTGTGAAGCTGCTGCAACGCTTGTCTATAGGCTAACACATTGCTTGTCTATGAGTAAAGTCAGCAATAATCAACTGTCCGGGAGGGTAAGTGGTTGGACGCATTAAACAATGTATGTGTTGTTCACTAAGGATAGTAACAACCATGCGTTACCAAGTTCCTGTAATTGTCTTGTAGTATGTATGCTTCATTCGTCCATTAGGGATACTCGGGAAAGTAGTTAAGGACAGGATCTAGGCTTGGGAAGGTCAGGTCAAAATCTAGGCTTGGGAGAGTCAGATTAGAACGCATAATACAAGAGATAGGAGCTTAGGAATAAGCATTGTTTGCTATTAACCCATCGCATGCATCCTAGAGATAGGATATGATTATATGCGGTCACCTTGCCTTTATGCATTTTGCATTATCGCATAGGACAAGAGTAGAGACTTAGAAATGAGCTCTATGGACACTTTGAATTCAACACATGCATCCTAGACTTAGGAGCAACGCATTTGCATTGGAAAATGATTTGTTGTGCATGAGTGTAGCACGATCATATTGGCTTGCATTGACTAGGGTTGCCCTCGCAGTCACTCTTAAGGGTTGCAATGAAAACATCTCCGCATTTTATCTATTTTTCCATACATTTATTTCATGTAAAGTGTTGTCGTATCTCTACCTCTCATGCATATTCTCATTGCATTGTCTGTTAGATAGGAGTAGAAGTAGGATTAACTTAGCAACATCCCCTCCATTTTTTTATTTAAATCACTGCATGCACATCACCGCAAACACATAACTACAAGTCTCTGTGTTCGACCTCGGATTACCCGAGAAACTTGCGTTCATGTTATACTTGGCGTGAACGCAAGAAAACTTGTGGCAGGACGTATAGTCATCGCATACATTCATTAACGCATTATCAGTCCAACGCGTGACCATCGACGCATGACTATCAACGCATATCTTAGGAATATGCATCGCATAACGCGTCCACGGGATTTTGGTTATTGAGTAAAATTGACTTCTAATTTTCCGCCATCACTGCCAACCTCTAAGTTTGGGGGTGGCAGCGGTCTCGAAGAATTGTGTTCATTACATTGCAATCATTAAAAAAAAAAGAGAGAATGAATTTTGAGAATAACAACTCCACTGTCTACGCAATGGGTAAACCTATATTGATAAGAGTTAAAGTTGTGAAAGGCACTTACCCGTAGTTAGATGTCTGCATGACACATGGGGTAAGCTAAAATGAAGGTAAGTCACCAGGATCAACACATAAGCGCAACTCCTCTGTTCGACGCAAGCCAAATCAAGCAAGACAAGAGTTGAGTTGAATATGGAACACAACCGAAGTTGGATGCCCGTATGACACACGTGGGGGTAAGCCAAAACGAAGAGCGTAACCAGGTTCAATGCCGCATTCGAATAAGTAATCACAAAGTTTTGAATTGTTTTGGACGAACACATTCTCAAAAGCTAAACAAAAAGTTGCGGTGAATGAATAAATTTTTTTTTAGCAAAGGCTTGCCGGATCTAAACTTAGAAAATATCTTTTTGAAGAAGCAGCTGAAGTGAAGGAGAGCATTGTGGCGATGGTTAGAGGTATGAGTAAATTATATTCTGAGAAGCTGGTCATTGCAAAGGAAAGCAAGAAGGTGAGTTAAGAATTTCTTGAGTATAACGCATGCTTAAGGACAAGCATGATTCTAATTTTGGGGGTGTGATAACATGCAAAAATGCATGTCATATTAGACCTTTTATTTAGAATTATGAAGGCTGTTAAGCAAAATATGCAGCAATTATGTTAGGAATTCATGAGAAAATGAGTTTGTGGCATTCACCATTGAGAATCTCGGCTAACCCATTATCATGCGTTATTATGCGTTCAATTGTCTACTTTTGTAGCTAACGCAGGAAGTGGACGCAAACACGGAAGTCTGGCTATCGCATGGACGATCGTATACGGAGAAATTCTCCATCACAAAGGCAAACACATACGATCAACGCATGGGTGTTGCGGTGATCAGCTGCATGCGTCCATCGCATAGGATTTACGATCGTCAAGCGATTGCGGTCATCGTGTAGAAGTTGCAGTATTAAGAGAATGCGGTCACTGGACGATTGCGGTTGCACAATAATGCATAATGGAGGGATCAACGCAAGGTTGGTGGAATGAACGCATCAACGCATATCTCGAGAAAATCAAAAGATGATGTTGACATTTCACTTACCACACCGTTAGCAGTAGAGATTCAGAAAAGGACTAACGCGTCGCGAATGTCAGAATCAGAGCAGTCCATTAATGTTATCGGCGATCAAGCTCTATATATAGAAGTCAATGAGCAAAATTTCAGTTAATCCAGGGTTTTTCGCCTGAGGTTTGCCTTAGGGAAGTTCTTTGTGATCCAGACGAACGCGTTAGAAGAAAAGCTTGAGAGTTCTTCATCTTCTTCATCCATTCCAAGTGACGACCGGAGCCTTCGCCGGAGTTAGATCTCGAGAGAGTCAGCTCCACCGCCTTTCCATGGTACCATCGGTAGCCTTGACACACATTCGCTGAAAGCAAGACATTGCTTCCAGCTGGTTCTTTCATTTTCTCTTCTTTTCTTATATTGTATTGTATTACATTTTGGACTAAGGAATTAATACATTACGTGTTCAATGCACTTCTCTGTTTCCTTCGTTTCCACCTTCATATTTCTTTACTTAGCATCATTAACTTTCATTGCATCACTTAGTGAGATTGCTTGAGTATCGCATACTTAGTCATGTGGATTAGAGATTTGAAGCATGTAGCAAACCACCAGAAGGTGTACGTTGCGTGAGTGTATGAGAAAACTTTATTTTCTTAGTGCGTAGTTGTAGCAACGCCTGTCTATAGGCAGACGCAATGCTTGTTTATAAGTAAAGTCAGCAACAACTAACTGCCCGGGAGGGTAAGTGGTTAGACGCATCAAGCAATGTAAGCTATTGTTCACTAGAGATAGGAATAATCTTACGTCAGCCAAGTTCATGTGGTTACCTTGTCTTATGAGCGCATCATCCATCATTTAGGCATCTTGGAAGAGTAGTTTAAAATCTAAATCGAAGACTCGAGAGAACGGACCGGAACACATAAGTAAAAATGGGGAACTTAGGAATAAGCTCTGTTTGCTATCACATAACATATGCACCCTACGGAGAGGATATTGCATGCGTCTAAGAAGTAGGATATGATGGCTGTATGCGATCATCTCAACCCTTATGCAAACACATCACATGCGTCCTGAATTTGGCTCTAGTGTGTGTAGCATGATCGTATAGCTTGCGTTGGCTGAGGTTGCCTTTACGGTCACTCTTAAAGGTTGTGATGAAGACATCTTCACATTTTATCTATTTTCTCATCCATTTACTACGCGTCAACAGTTGTCGTATCCTACCTCACATTCATACTTCTCATTACGTTGTCTGTTAGTTAGGAGTAGGAGTAGTGTTAACATAAAAACCCCTCCATCATTCTTTTATTCAACTGCTGCATACATATTACCACATACTTCTAGCTACAAGTCCCTGAGTTCGACCTCTAATCACCCGAAAAACTTTCGTTCGCATTATACTTGGCGTGAGCACAAGAAAACTTGTGACAGGAACGCGTGGTCATCGCATACATTCGTTAATGCATAGTTCATTCCAACGCATAACCACCAACGTATGATAACCAATGCATACATTAAGAACATGCATCACATATTGCGTTCACCTAATTTTAGTTATCAAGTCTTTGACAACTTGGTAATTAATTTTTCGTCATCACACGTAAACGAAACGAACAGCAGATTCGGCGAACGATAGATTTGGAAACACGCGAACGATGACGAAATGAGCAGCAGATCTGACGGAACGACTAGCAAATCCACTTTGGAAGGGAGGAGTTTAGAAAAGATGAGTAAGAAAGAGTAGGATCTGAAGAGGGAAGTGTGAGAATGAGATGAAAAAGAAAAATAGAGGGAGAGTGAAGAGGGAAATGAAAAAAATGGGCGGGGCGGGGGGGGGGGATAGAAAGTTAAAGGAAAAAGTGAAGCGGGTCTTTAATGTCGCGTTTTAAAACCGACATTAAAGATTCGCTTTAAAAAAAAAAAAAATCGAACATATACATCTGATTTCACTTTTCCAACCGACATTAAAGCCCAAAATTCTTGTAGTGTACAGATCATAGGCTCCAACGATTCGAGGCTAATCGATCAAATTCTTTAACCTAGTTAATCAACATTTGTTAACTAACAGGACTGTCCACTATAGCCTGTAGTTGCACTCCCCTCACTGTAGTTATATCATATGTCCACTTGATATAACCGTCATCGATAAGTTGATCCTTCACAGGTTGTTCGTAACCTCAGCTAGGTCAATTACCGTTTTACCTTTGAGTTACATCTATTCTCCTTAAGTACCACTGTCCCTCTAATGAACAGTTGATTTAGAATCTTAATCACTAAATCTATTCCCTCTCAGGCCAACGAGAGGATAGGGCCCCTTGTTCAAGACCCAGGATCAGCCCTTAAGGGAACAACCTTTCTACTATCCCTCAAATGGGTAGGAGCGAATTCCATCTTGCAAATTCTATGTCCCCAGCTATCTACCCGGTCTTATCCCTGAAATAGGAGGCATATTGAGTAGCGTTGTTGAGCTTACCCCCACCTATACAGATCAAGGGACATTCCCCAATAAACAAGAGTTCATAGACAACTCAAGATTCAGATCAAGTTATTTAGGTCATCAAGAAGTGAAATTAAATCAGTGTTAACAGTAAACGGTGTTAATAAGTAACAACGATTATTTCATGGTCAGTCCTACACAATCTCATCGTGTAGAACACCCCCGCTCACATGTCTCTACATGAACGAACTGATCACATCGTTTATGTCACTTTACAACATTTGTGACAATCATAAAGTAGGTCGTACTCAATAGTATCGTTAGAAATAGGTACCCAATCTAATCCAAATACTATAAACTATTTAGGCTATTTTACTTGAATTTGATCCAGTTTATGTCTCCACATAAAATCCAAGTATTCATTACAATAGCCAAGGATTCGTAGTTTATTGGATTTAGAGTTACAATTCATTTTCATTCAACAACATTTGTCTGAATAAACTTCATATATGTTTACTGTTTACAAACTACGAGTTTTAGGACATACAACCCAACAACAGTTTCTAGTCTGTAGGTTCATAAGGTTCCCTTGTTAGCTCACTAAGGATAAAAACAAGGAATAATTGTTTTTTTGAATAATTGGAATTTAAGTAATCAAAATTTTACAGAAAGGATTATGCATTTAAAAGGATAAATTACAACATGCCAATAAACAAGAAAAAAAGAAAAAGATATTAGGGTTTCAAGAAACTCTTACCTTTGAAGAACTCACTTCTTCACATATTTCATTTTCTCCAAAACAATCACGTACAACCACAAACTCGAAACCCTAACGGTTACCACCACGAAAAGAACCTCCTACATTCTCTATTGGGATGAGAATCACTCAGAAGGTGTAGGCTCTAAGATTTTGGAAGAGAGGGAGAGGATGGTACTGATGGGAGAACTTCATTTAGTAGAAAAAAAATGCGTTAACCCAAAAAACTCACAGAACTCCCAAAAACTCCCTGATCCCACATTGCACGATCTACCAGAAGAAATTTAGAGGGGGGAGGGGGGAGTATTTCCCTCTCTTTAACTTAAAATAGAATTAAATTTAAAATAAATATATTTATTTATTTATTATTATTATTATTATTATTATCATATATATATAGATATATATATATCATATATAACACATAACCTATAGTTTTTATATTGTATCATATACAATATACTCTATAGTTTTAATTCTCTCATTAATGCATGATATTTAATATAAATCTCATTTATACTAAACTTAATTATATGAATCCAATTCACATATTTAATATTTGAATCATATTCAAATATTTATTTCCTTTCAAACAATGTATCAAATACATTATAATAATTATATCATATATAATTAAATTAAAATTAATTATATCACGTATAATTAATTTCCTCAATTAATTTGAACAATTCAAATTAATCCAAAATTGATTCTCATTAAATCCCTGTTGAGTTACAAAGGGAACCTCATGGACCTGTAGCTTGAAGCTCTAATGGTACTTGAATAATTAATTAAACTTCTTTAATTAAATTATTTAACATCCATTAACTGTCGGACACTCCACTAAGAACCGACAACTGCACTCTTCACACTACAAATATATTTATGTGTCTATTGGATTTAACCAGCCAACAATGCGTTGACCCTTCACAAATTCGTTTGTAAGTACGACTAGGTCAAAATTACCACTTTGCCCCTATAGTTACATCTAACTCCTTAAGTACCACTAATCCCTCTAATGAATAATAAGCCATAATCCAACTATGACCCAACCCCTATCGGGCCAGGAGAGGGTGCGACGCCACATTGTTCAAGCCTTGAAATCAGCCTTTAAGGAAGCAATTTATCTACTTACCTTGACGTCGGGGAAGGAGTGAATTCCGCCTTGTGTAGCTATGTTTCCAGCTCCTCTGCAGACAAATCCTATAAATGGTAGGTTTATTGAGTCGGCGTTCTGGCCACTCTCGCCTATACAAATCAAAGGATCACCTTCATAGGCAGGAGTTCACAACTCACTCAAGATTTAGGTCATGTCACCTGTGGTCATCTTGCTGAAATGTAAGTATCTATTATGAACGACGTTATATAATGAAACTAGTCATGTCGTGGTCTAGTCTTATACAAACTCCTTTGTATAAAATACCCTCGCTCACATGTCTCCACATGAGTGATTAGGATCATATCATTTGTAGCACTTACAACAATTGTAACATCTACAAAGCGGGTCGTATTTGTAGTGTCACCAGGATAATGTATCTAGCTTTATCCATCTACTACATACTATTTAGGTTATCACTTAAACGTGATCTACCTATATGTCTCTACATACATGTTTAAGTTACAAATGATAATTTTGGATGTTAGTTTATTGGTTTGTAGGTTTAATGCTACTAAATGTCAAATAAAACATCTCATATTTTATTAAATAAATAAAAAGTTTGCACAATACAATTACAAACTATAAACCCTACGAAATTTAAGGCATCATCCCCAACAATCTCCCACTTGACCTAAAGCTAGTGGGGTGTACATTATAAAATTCAACTAATATACAAGTACACAAAGCAATAAACAAACGCGCCCAATACAAAATCTCCCAATTGCCCTAGTCTAAATGTGGCATGTCCCATAGACCCATACTCTACAGGTGACTCTCAAACACTTTAGCTGTGAGGGTCTTTGTAAACGATCAACAACGTTATGCTTCAAAGCTATCTGCGTGACGACCACGTCACCTCGATGCACTATCTCTTGGATGAGATGATACTTCCACTCTATATGCTTCCCGCACTTATGACTCCAAGGCTCTCAGTAATTACCCACAACTCTACTATTATCACAATAAAGGGTGATGGACCTTGACATGTTTGGAACCACTTCCAAATCAGTCAGAAATTTCCTAAGCCACACCGCTTCCTTAGCAACTTCACAAGTCGCCACGTACTCAGCCTCCATGGTGGAGTCAGCAATGCACCCATGCTTGATGCTTCTTTAGAGTACTATTCCTTCGTTAAGAGTGAACACGGATCCTGATATGGATTTCCCATAATTCTTATCAGTCTGGAAATCAAAGTCTGTGTATCCTGTAAGGATCAAATCCTTAGAACCATACACGAGCATTTAGTCCCTCGTTCTCCGTAGATACTTGAGAATGTTCTTAACGATGGTCCAATGATCAAATCCTGGATTAGACTGATATCTACTGACTATCTCCCAGCATAGCAGATGCCAGATTTAGTATATAACATCACATACACCAGGCTACCAATAATTGATGTATAGAGGATCCATCTCATTTCCTCAATTTCTTGAGGTGTGTTAGGACACTATTTCTTGAGGTGTCTATTGACCTCTCTTGGAGTTCTGCATTGAAAATTTGACAAGCATCTTACCAATATACGATGCCTGAGATAGGGCTAAAGTTTTATTCTTTCAATCTCTAAAGATCTTAATGCTCAGAATAAACTATGCCTCTCCTAAATCTTTCATTTGGAATTAGGTTGCTAGTCAATTCTTAATTTCAGTTAGGAGACCTACATCATTCCCAATGAGTAAAATATCATCTACGTACAACACTAGAAAGACTATTGAACTGTTGATGATTCTCTTGTAAACACACGACTAAATAACATTTTGATCAAATCCATAAGATTTGATCGTGGGATAAAATCTTATATTCCAAGATCAAGAAGCTTGATTTAATCCATAGATGGGCCGACTAAGCTTGCAAACCTTTTGCTATTGATCTTGGGTTATGAATCCCTCAGGCTGCTCCATATAAATGGTCTCCCCAAGATTGCCATTCATAGTCATAATATGAGGCAATGGATAGGAGGATTTGGATAGACTTCAACATGGTAACAGGTGAGAAAGTCTCCTCATAGCAACCTCTTTCAACTTGGGTATAACCCTTTACCACAAGTCTAGCCTTGAAGGTTTGCACCTTCTCATCAACACCCTACTTTCTCTTGTAGATCCACTTGCAACCTATAGGTTTAAGCCAATCAAGTTGATCTTTAAGATCCCAAACAGAATTGAAGTAGATAGACTTCATCTTGAGATTCATAGTTTTGATCCACTCATCTTTTTTAACATCTTCCATTGTCTTATTGTAGACAATGGATCCTCAACATCTCCGTCAGCTACCATAGCTAGGATTTCTGTTAAACCCATATAACGAACAAGCGGGTTCGCAATCCTCCCACTACGTCGAGTTTCCTTCAATACTTGAGGTGGATGTGACCTACTAGATGAACCAACTTCAACAACTCTTGTTGAGGTATTGGGTTCTTCAATAACTCTTGTTGAAAGTTCAATAGTTTCCTTGGAAAGTTCATTTAGCACAATCTTACTACGTGGCAAATGCTCCCTTATGTGGTCTTCTTTTAAAAATGTAGCGCTTGTCGACATAAACACTTTATTTTCTTTAAGATCGTAGAAGTAACCACCTCTTGTTCTTTTAGGGTAGCCTATAAATAGGCACAATTTTTAACGAGGTTCCAATTTCTTAAAACTTGCCTCGAGCACATGTGTTGGGCAACCCCATATCCTAAAATGGTGTAAATTGGTTTTACGATCACTCCATAATGCCAAAGGTATTTTAGTAACAATCTTGGATGGAACACAGTTCAAAATATAAATTTCAGTATATATTGCATAACCCTAAAACGAGTCAAGTAAGGAAGCATAACTCATCATAGACCGAACCATGTCTAATAGGGTTCAATTTCTTCTTTATGATACACCATTTTGCTGAGGTGTACCAGGTGCTGAGAGTTGGAATACTATTCCATGCTTTATCAAATAGTTATGGAATGTAAGATTAAAAAAAAAAAAAACTCTCCACTTCGACCAGATTGAAATGTTTTAATTGTTTTATTTAATGCATTTTTAACTTTGATCTTAAACTCTTTGAACTTTTCAAAACCTTCAAACTTCTGTTGCATTAAATAAACATAGTCATATCTTGAATAATCATCAGTAAAAGTGATGAAATATCCAAAACCCCTTCTTGCCTTAACATTCATCGGATCACAAAGGTTTGAATGTACAAGCTCTGAAGGTTCTTTGGGCCTATGACCTTTTCCAGTAAAAGATATTTTAGACATTTTGCCTTCAAGATATGACTCACACACAGGTAAAGATTTTCTTCTAACTCGCTTAGAAGTCAATTCTTAATCAATCTATCAATCCTATTGAGATCGATGTGTCCTAACCTTAGGTGCCAAAGACGGTCATTTTCTTTAGGAGAAATTTTAAGTCTTTATTTTGAATTATCACAGTTTTAAACATTTAAGTGTTCAGGAGGGATTTAGTTTCTAATAATCTTAGCACATATAAATTATCTTCCATTTTAGTAGAACAAATATTGATACTTTTTTTTGTTGTAAATAAACGCTTTATTTACATCAAATAAATAGTATAATTATGTTACAATAAACATTTTGTAGAAATTAGGTTCTCCTTTAATTCAAGAATAACAAATACATTTTCTAACAAAATATATCTATTATGTAAAGTAAGCTGAAGTCCTTCCACTGCCACAACTGAGACGACATGCTCAGTTCCAACACACATCGTCATCTCTTCGGCTACTAGTTGCCGCCAAGAACTAACTCTCTTAAAATGAAGAACAAACATTGTTAGTGGCTTCTAAATCAATTATCCGGGATGAATCATCATTCTTCACTAAATAAGTCTCCAATATAAGTAAATCACATTTACCTTGCTTGGCCTTCTTTTTTTCCGCCAAGTATTTAGGACAATTTCTTTTCCAATGTCCCTCATGGTTGCAATGGAAACATATTCCCTTTTCAACCTTGACCTTCTTGCCTTTTTTAGCAGCATCTGGTTGGTCGGCTTTCCCCTTTCCACTATTCTTCTTCTTCCACTTTTTGGTGCCGAAAGAAGAAGGCACAAACTTAGTTCTAGAGGACGATCCTTTATAGAACTTCTTAGAGGATGAGCCAACATTTGCCTCTCCATTTTGTTCCTTTCTTTTCATCAAGGATTGGAAAGTATATAACTCATCGAGCAAAATGGTCAGGTTGTAGTCAATCCTGTTCATAATAGCATTGCTACGGAACTATAGGAAACTTTCAGGAAAATATTCCAAGATGAAGCTAACCTGACCGGCCTCATCAATGACAAACCCATTCATCTCTGCCACGTTAAAGTGGACCATCATGTTGAGAACATGTTCTCTAACAGATGCCCCTCTTTCATACGAGCATTGAAGATGTGTTTTAGAGCGTCATGCCTGAGTTGTGCTAACGGTTGTCCAAACATCCCCCGCAAGGACTCCATGATCTCAGGGGCAGTGAGCATGGGCTCATGCTTCTTGGCCAAGACTTCAGAAAGGCTTGCCAAGATATGCTCGAGCCTTTTCATTTGTCCTTATCCAGCAGTCGTATGCCTTCAAACGTTTCGAGTGGCATTCTAAATAGGAAAAGGGTGACAATCCTCCATAAGGACAAAATGAAGGTCATCGATGATTAGTAATGTGTTGATTGTGTTTTTCCATGTTGTACAGTTTTTGTTGGTAAGTTTGTCGGCAACGAGTAAATTCAAAGTTGTGGAAGCCATAATGTAATTTGTTGAAACCATACAATTTATTTATATTAGTACTCTATGCGTTAAACCATTTTAAAAAATCAATCAAATTTAGCAAAATAATCTAATGCACCTTAAGTGACATCTATTTTCCAATGATGTTTCCATGAGATAGGATAAAAGTCATTGTACGGTGATCAGTGCCCCTTCACTGCATTGAGACTACCTCAACCCATAGACAGAACAACTCCTTGTTACTATAACTATCAAGCACCATTGTTCGGTCCATAAATTTTTAAACTCGTTTAATTTTTTTTTTTTTTTTTTTTTGTAACTGTAACCCCTCATTTTAGATTCTAGAGTTTCGCCTGATGAGCTAACCATAGGGAAAAACTGATTGGGGTAAAAATTAAAGTAACCTTATCTATTTTTGAAGTTTGAAGTAAAGTGTAACTACCCGACTTCCTAAGACTCAAGCTAGGTCGTTACTAAACGCATGTATGCATGGAAGTTAAAATGTCATCCTCTTTATAGTGAAATAAATTCTAAATAAATAAGGTAACTTAAAATATTTTCATTAAATTCAAATATTAAAATCAGATGATAGGGTACCTATAAGTCATAAATGGAAATAAATAAATATGAAAACAAATCTCAAATGATAAGTTTCAAATGTCAAGATTGAAAGTTAAAAACATAGAAGAACTCTTAAAACATGAGCGGAAGCGTTAAAACAGGTCCCCGGTGCCTCGTTCATGGATTTTTCTTGTCATTCGTTGATGTGTCCCTACCCTTATTTGAAACATAAACAGAAGAAAAAGTGAGTATAAAATACTCAGTAAGTAACCCCACTACTGGAGTCAGACTAGGCATCTATGTCCTCTAGACGTCTATCTCTGGTGGGACATAAGCACTCTCCTAGTCCTCATGGGACACATACATACATGAATAACTAAATTTCATCCTACTATAGTTACCCACAACCTCTAGTAAGTCCCATAGGAGCCACAACCTTTGGTGAACCTCGAAGGAGACACCACCTCTAGTGAATCCCGAAGGAAACACAACCTCTGTTGGATCCCGAAGGAAAGCACCACCTGCAGTGAATCCTGAAGGAAACACAACCTCTGGTGGGCATCTAACTAATTAGTGAGGACACTATCACGATCTCAACATCACAAGTATCAAAACATGGTTCTATAACATACATATACATCTCATCATCATGGTTATATAACATACATATACATCTCGTCATCCTAGTCCTATAACATCCATATACATCTCATCATCCTCAGATCAAATAGAGACTTATAGAATAATAATATACTCAAATCATGCTAGCATTCAAATATCTCTATGCACGTCTAGTCTTTTAAATCCTCATATCAGCAAGGCATACATAAACATCAAACCATCATTAAATCCTCAGTAAACCATAACTACATTGTTTGACACGTGTGCAGTTCCAGTAGTAAGATTACTTACCTTGATACTAGATTCAGATATCGATCCAAGAGCAATCTTCAATAATCAATCTTTGAATTCAATACCCCAACGAAGCCTGAGCAACAACCACCCTCAAGATTTCAATATCCAAAATCTTCTTTCAATTAAACCCTGCTTCCAACTTTTAATCCTTTCCTCCCTTAAAATTTTCAATTCACAAAGAATTTAAATAACCCCCTTCCAAAATGAAATTAATTCTTGACATTAATTTCAAATTTAATTTGTATGACATTAAAAGTCCAATTTCCATAGCTTCCTTCCAATTAAACCATTAAATTGAAACACCCCTTCCTTCCAAAATGAAATTAATTCTTGACATTAATTTCAAATTTAATTTATGTGACATTAAAAGTCCAATTTCCATAACTTCCCTCTGATTAAACTATTAAATTGAAACACCCCTTTCTTAGCAATTAAATCACAATAATTACATTTTGAATTTCCAAAATTCCAAAAATGCCCTATAATACTAGAAAACACTGAAATTACATTAAGAATAAAATTCTGGGTGTTACATTCTTCCCTCCTTAAATAAATTTCATCCTCAAAAGTTCATTCTTGAAAAAACTCTAAGTACTAGGCCCTCATCTCATCCTCTCATTCCCAAATGGCCTCCTCGAACTGGTGATTCTGCCACAAAATATTTAAAGTGCTATTTCCTTAAGTCGTAACACCTTCACCTCTCTTCACAACTCAAGTTGCCATTCAACCGCAATGGCTCAAAGTCAACTACATTGGGCGGATCGTTCACATACTTTCTCAGCATCGAAACATGGAAGACATTATGAACTGAAGAAAGATGGAGGCAATGCCAATCAGTAAGCTATGAGACCAATTCGCTCCAGGACCTCGAAAGGTCCAATGAACCTCGGGCTCAGCTTCCCTTTCCTTCCAAACCTCATAACACCCTTCATAGCCACCTTTAAGAACACTTTATCACCAGTCTCAAATTCCAGGTCCTTACATCTCACGTCGACATAGATTTTCTATCTGTTCTGAGCTATTTGCATACGAGTCCTGATCTTTTGTATTGCCTCATTCGTGGCTTACACTAGCTCAGGTCCTAGCAATTTTCTCTCTTCTACCTCATCCCAACACACAGGAGACCTGCAGCTCTTCCCATAGAGGGCTTTAAACAGCGATATGCCAATGATAGTCGGATAACTGTTATTATGTGAATTCCAAATGTAGGTGAGAGTTTCAACTCCCTAAAAACTCTAACACACAGGTACACAACATATCTTCCAATGTTTGGTTCAAACGTTCTTTCTGACCATCAGTCTGTGGGTCAAAAGTATACTAAAATCCAATCGAGTACCCAATTGTTACTAGAGACTCTTCCAAAAACTAGATGTAAAACGAGGGTCGTCGTTTGACATAGGTTAAACTAGTATCAAAAGAGGTGTGACAACCCCTTCCACATATAACTATGAAACTTAAGAAGCTGAAAACCAACAATATTTTAACACGTTCAAGCTGAGAACTATGAAAACTGTTGTGAGCTTAAGAAAGTCTTATCCATTAAAAACATATATCTGAGTTTACCATTCTGTCACAGGGAAAACTTCGTGTGTAGTGGAGACATTGGTCATGCTATATAATGCGTCATTTGAAGATACGTACCAGAAAAAATCTGTTCAACTGAAAACTGCTTCTACTCTAGAATCGCCGACTGTGATGTCTTTCTTAGGGTGTACATGTCTGAGAATAACTCTGTCTAATTAAGTCTCACATTTATGAGAAACTCATCATGAGGTTCTATACTATCATGGGCTATAGAACTTGCTCGAGCCAATCATCATATTATTCTTTAGCCTTAAAACAATCACATATCATTACTTAGACCCTGTTGCGGATGAGTCTAAAATTCCCTCTGAAAATGAGGTTTTGAAGTTCCTGGATGCTAAAGCATCAGCCAATTGATAACACATTTCCATAAACTCGTAATAACTGTAATTGATCCCTGAAGTTAGTTTTTACAATAAAACCTTCTTGATTCATAAGTCATAGCTTGAATTACTCGTACTCCCTAGAGCTAGTTAACTCATTGCCCATGCAAAGGAAAACATACTATCCTGTACTGCTCCAAACCCACTTATAGCAACATCTTGTTATCAACTCAAATTTATTACCAGTCTACCCTTTATGCCAATGGTGATATTGGAAGATCCAACTTACTTACTTTTTTGCATATACCACTTTTATCTACCTCGAGCTGGATTAATTTCCTTTTTCAATCAAATTGATGGTCTTGCTAGTTCATGTTTCGAACTTGCACACTACGTCAAAATCTCTTAAATCTTACTAATGCCCTCAATGATTTACCTTTTAACTAATGAAGCCTCAACATACAATGTCCATAGTTCTTGAACATCTACTATTACTAGTAACTCCATTTTAGCTCATCCATTATCAACCTTTTATTTCGGTAACACATTCTTGTGTTAAAACAAAGTTCCATTCCGATCACCTATGTAAGCTATTTTTCCATCAAACTCATATTCTCCTAAAGTCCCACATGATAATTAGATATTTTTCTTTTACACCCAAACAAATTCCTTGTAACCCCACATATCATGTCTCCAAATCATACTTAACTAGGAGTTTTGAACACATTAAATTCCTTTCTCTTTCCAAAGAGTAAACTTTCTTGGATACTTTTTTCCCACTCTCTAAGTGGAATATAATCTCTTTACTAAAGTATATTTTACTCAACTCCTCCATACGTCTTATCTCTCTCACTAAGAATTTTCATCTTCTATAATTCTCCTTTGCCAATTTTCATGCTTTTAAACTCCAAAAGACTTTCGTTTGTTCAAATTTGTCCAACTTTGATCTCCTCATCACAATAAGGCTATGGATTTAATTAATCTAGGTACTCTAATATAATCCTTCGACCCAAACAAATAATACTTTGCTTTATCCCCTTTAAGTCTAAACTCATGTCCAACTATTTTGGCTTCCTTTATTGACATCAACACAGCTAGATATTCCAAAAGAATCCTTCATATCACTACACATACTTTACCTAGTCCATCAAGTCGTAGTATTACCAAAGTGATTATGACTTATTAATCCTTTCGAAAATTCCTCTCAAAATGTTTGGTTTTAATATCTCGGAACCTTTAATAAACTCATAGTCTCTTATTTTTCTCCTTCTTATCCATAAAAAAACTTTTAACCTTATACTTGAGTATGTGGTATGTGAAGGAATTTATTTATACTAACACCAATTTCACTGCTGAACAAAAAACATAACACTAGTCCTTAATGAATTCTTATCTAAACAATTTTATTCCTTGGCTTAAACATATACATACCTTTATTCCTAAACTGTCATAACTCTACATAGTTTCATCAACCTTTTAAGATCTCTGAACTGAGGTATATATTTATTTGTCTCTAACAGAGTTTCTATGAGATAAACTGGTGCCAAGTAACCTCATAATTTTATTTATGTATTTATTCATTTACCTTTTCTTTTTGTAGCATCATACCAAAATAATCAACTTATAATATCTTCCATCGAGTCACTAGCCTAGCATTAGGACATAATTGGTGCCTTTAAGCAAAATAAATATTTTAATGCACAACTATCATAAAACTTGTAATTGATAAGACATTGTTGGGAATGTCCTAGAACTCGCAGTTCGTAAATTGTGTGTTAAACATTCTCTTTGTCAATAAAATATTATTGAGTATTTTATTCAATAAAGTTGTTGATATTACATTCAACTATAAAAGACCAATAAACATATCAGTGGCTATAGTATGAATACTTTAACTTTGTGTGTTGACATAAACAGGATCAAGTTAATGGTATATAGCCTAAATAGTCTATAAGTATATGGATGCAATTGGATATCTCATCCTGGTAATACTATTGGATGCGGCCCATTTTGTATAGGTAATACAAATGATGTAATATGCATATCATTCATGTAGAGATATGTGAGTGGGGGCATCTTATGCAATAAGTTTGCATATAGACTAGACCACGAAATAGTCATTTTTTCTTTATAACGACCATTTACTGTTAAAACTGACTATTTCATACTAAATTAACCTGGGATAACTCGATCTTAATCCTGAGCTAGCTATGAACTCCTGTATATTCAGGATTATCCTTTAATCTGCTTAGGTGATAGTAGTCCAACAACACTACTCAATAAGCCTTCCATTTTGGGATACGACCGGATAGGTAACTGGAGACATAGCCCTGCAAGATGGAATTCACTCCTACCCGTTTTTAAGGTTAACAGATAGGTTGTTCTCTTAAGTGCTGATTCCAGATCTTGAACAATTGGGGCCCCACCTTCTCATTATAGAGATGGACATGATTCATAAATAGTATTATGAATCAATTGTTCATTAAAGGGTCATGGGAAACTTAAGGAACAAGATGTATTTACAAGGGTAAAACGGTAATTTTGACCCAGCTATAATTATGAACGACCTGTGAAGGATTGACTTATTAATTATGGTTTATATAGACAGAAATATATCTACAGCGAGAAGAGTGCAACTATTGAGCTATAGTGGTGTGCCTTGATAGTTAACATAGTAATTAATTTGTTATAGTTAACATAGTAATATGTCGTTGATCTGTAGGTCCATTAGGTCCCTTTACTAGCTCTTAAATTGGAATAACAAATTGAGTATTGATGTATGTATTGTTGGGGTTGATGCCCTAAAGTCTCGTGTCCTGTAGTTTGTAAACAGTTTGTACGAACGCTTGTGTTGTATAATATATGATATTTTACTTCACATCTTGTATTTTGCTCAGTTGCATGTTTTATTTGCTTTACCACAAACCAATAAACTTAAAATCTCGGTTATCTGTATGTAACTCAAGCATGTATGTGGTGACATACAAGTGGATCATGTCTTGAGTGATAACCAAAATGGTCTGTAGTATATGGATATAGGAGGGAAACCTTATCTTAGTGACGCTACTAATGCAGCCCACTTTGTGGAATGGTCACAAATGTTGTGACTTATCACAGATGGTCTGATCTTGATCATTCATGTTGGGGATATGCAAGCGGGGCGTCTATGCTCGTCCGTTGATCTCTTGTGATCGCTCTTTTTGCCTTGCGTCAAAGCATATTCTGCATAAAAATACAAAAATTAACTGTTCCTATGCGATGAATGCATGCGACTGCAATGTTATAAACTTAAATGCTTTTTGGACGCAATCTAACATATTTTATCAACTGTAAGCCAGCATTGTTTAAGAACTTCGCACTATAATAACGTGCATATCTGCCCGTTATCACACCCCCAAATTTAAACAATGCTTGTCCTCAAGCATAAGCTAAAGATTTCCTTTAGCAAGTCGATCACAATTCTCTTTTCCTAGATTTTTCAAGGATACTTCATTCCAATCCTATACACCAAAATTTCCTCAAGTCTTATTTAAGTCTCCTCTGAAAATATTTCTAAAACCTAGGGACCGTAAGCTTAACCTTCAAAAGGACTTTACTAACTTTTAGGACATCGCATGATTTATTTCAAAAAGAAAACTTTTCCACTGGGGTGTCAAATGATTTTTATCCTTGCATATTTCTTGACATTATTATTTTTTTTCTGACCTTGCGCTGATCCAAGTGCCTTGCCTTCGTTTTGGCTTGCCCTCACATGTGTCATGTGGACATCCAACTATGAGCAATGCGCTTTTTCTCAGACTAAACTAATACCTTCTTGGCAACGAAATTGCAGTCATTGTATTTATGCGTTGATCCTAGCGACTTACTTTCGTTTTGGCTTGCCCCCACGTGTGTTATGCGGACATCCAACTACAGGTAAGTGCCCTTCACAACTTAACTCTTATCAGCATGGGTTTTCCCATTGCATTAACATTGGAGTTGTTATTCTCATTTATTTTTTTTTTGTAGAATAGCAAGGTCGAAAATAAATACCCCACCCCCAAATTTAAAATGCGGCAATATCCTCATTGCCAAAAGATTGAAAGAATTCATGCGATGTTCTTAAGAGGTTTGGTAAAGGGTCAGTTTGAAAGAAAGCTAGCAGACCCCTTCTAGAAATATTTCATGAGGTGACTTTCTAAGATTAAGTTGACTCTAGTATATACGAAAAAAATAGAAGCATGTGTTTCATCATTGAAATCATAATTGGCAAAGAGACAGCATGCAGTGACTTACTAAATTTATCAATATTAAATGATTGCGGTAGTCAAAGAAGATTCGATGATAAAACTTTTAAAATCAAAATGCGATGCGATAGTGCAAAATTTGAAATAAATTAAGGAAGAATACAACCCCCAAATTTGTGTTGTCGCTCGTATTGTGTGTTGATGCATGCTTCTTTGCGGCGATCAATCTTTTTAGGATTGCGGTGATGGAATAAGATAAGTTACTTCTTCGTGTAACACCTCCACAATCCTGCACCTCGATCGCTGCAAGAAAAATAGTGAGAGGGTTAAATGAGTTTAAACAAAACAAAATTCTTTTATCGTGATCTTTTTTTTTTTTTTTTTGTAGAATAAGAAATAGCATAAAGAGCTTAAAAAATATAGTGGAATGAAAATTCAGCACATACGTAGAGAAAGAGTTTTGAAGATTCCATTGATTCCTAAAACTTGCGTCCTTGATGAATTTCGATCGTCTGATAATGCAAGGACACATCTACTTCTGTCCTTTATTCAAAGTTTCTCAGGTCCACGGACTCGGACTCTGGCAATGCCAGCCTTCTCTGTATACGCTTTTACTCACTACCCATTAACTTGATATGTTGGTTCCATCATCATTTGATAATTTAACCGCACCATGCGAAATACCTTTTCTAACTATGAAATGATCTGGGATCAACGTGACTTTAATTTTCCAGGGGACATAGACATAGAGTTGAATAGTAAGACCTGTCTTCCTAACTGGAGGTTCTTTGGCGCATATGTGTTTTGTCGTGCCAGCGCTTTGCTGCGCTCCTTGTAAATCTTTGTATTCTCATATGCGTTGATCCTCTATTCCGTCCAGCTCGACCAGTTGAAGTTTTCTTACTTCTCCTGCTTTTCTCAAGTCAACAGTTTAGCTTCTTTACTGCCCACGATGCCTTGTATTCCAGCTCCAGAGGCAAATGACACCGCTATCCCATAATATTCGGCTTACCAACATTACCAACACAATGATGGGCTACCAATGGGGTGTTTTAAATGCAGCCCGGGTAATGGCCCACAACGCAATCGTAAAAGCTTGTGTGCATTCTTTTCGTGAAGGCCTTACTACCTTTTCAAAGTATCAGCTTAATCTCTTATTTACCCGTATTGTGGGAT
>NC_052357.1:73035826-73041233 GCF_009727055.1 Benincasa hispida | reverse complement strand
TGGATACATAGTCCACGACTTAAAAACAAAATATAGTTTTTACCGCCATTCGAGGGAGGGATGGGAATGGTCCTATGAAGTCGATACCCCATACGTCGAACAACTCAAGCTCCAAGATGATGTTCATCGGCATTGCATGTTTCCATGAAATGTTACCTATACGTTGGCACAGATCACACTTCATTACGTAGTCAGCTACATCCTTAAATAATGTTGGCCAAAAGAATCCACTCTGTAAAACCTTAGCTGCGGTGAGTTGTCCTCCAAAGTGCCCACCATATGGTGAGTCATGACATTGCGATAATTGCGTTGTTGAGCAGCATTTGGCACGTATAGCCACAGAATCTGATCTGCCTCCCTTTTGTATAGATTTGGCTCATCCCAATAATAATATCTGCATTCATGTTTGAGCTTCCTCTGTTGGTGGTAGGTATAATCTTAAGGAAATTGCTCACAAACCAGATAGTTGACTATGTTTCCACGGTAGTTCTTCAATCTGAAACAGCTGCTCATCTGGAAACACTGCACTCACCTCTGACTCATTGCGGTCAACCTCAGGGTTTTCCAATCTGGACAAGTGATCAACAACTTGGTACTCCATCCCCTTTCGATCAATTATTTCTATGTCAAATTCTTGGAGGAGGAGAACCCATCTGATCAACCTCGGCTTCACATCCTTCTTTGTCATTAAATACTTTATCGCTGAATGATCAATATGGATGGGTACCTTTGTTCCCAACAGATAGGCTCTAAATTTTTCCAACGCAAAAATTACCTCAAGTAGCTCTTTCTTTGTGGTGGTGTAATTGGTCTGAGTAAGATTTAACGTCTTACTCGCATATGCGATGGGATGTAAGATTGTTTTTCTCTTCTATGCCAAAGTTGCTCCCATCGCATACCTGCTTGCATTGCACATTAATTCAAAAGGAAGTGTCCAATCAGGTGCAATTAACACGGGTGCGGTAGTCAGTGCATTCTTCAAAATTCTGAATGCATTGAGGCAATTGTCGTCAAAATCAAATTTTCTGTCAGCCTCCATCAACGCACTCAGTGGTCGTGCTATTTTTTAAAAGTCTTTGACAAAGCGTCTGTAGAATCCGGTGTGCCCCAAGAAACTTCGTACAGCCTTCACGCTTGTTGGAGGTGGAAGTTTTTCAATTGCTTCTATTTTTTCTTTATCCATCATGAGAAACCTTGTGCCCTAACACGATGCCCTCATTTACCATAAAATGGCATTTTTCCTAGTTAAGAACGAGATTCGTCTCCTCGCATCTTTTCAGTATCTTCTTCAGATTAGCCAGGCAAACTTCATAGGTGTGCCCATAGACAAAGAAGTCATCCATGAAGATTTCAACAAAGTTCTTAAGATAGTCTGAAAAGATGGCCATCATGCACCTTTGGAATGTGCTTGGCGCATTGCAAAGGCCGAATGGCATGCGGCGAAAAGCAAAGGTCTCATATGGGCAGATGAATGTGGTATTGTCCTGGTATTCTAGAGCAATCATAATCTGGTTATACCCGGCATAGCCATCTAAAAAGCAGTAAAAGTCATTTTCGACTATCTAGCATCTGGTCAATGAACGGTAGAGGGAAATGATCTTTCTTTGTTGCTGCATTCAGCTTGCAGTA
This sequence comes from Benincasa hispida, assembly GCF_009727055.1. Taxonomy (NCBI): domain Eukaryota; kingdom Viridiplantae; phylum Streptophyta; class Magnoliopsida; order Cucurbitales; family Cucurbitaceae; genus Benincasa; species Benincasa hispida. The sequence goes on along the minus strand of NC_052357.1, from coordinate 73,039,604 downwards.
GTCCATGCAAAAACGCCACCCGGTGACGATTCTTTGCGGTATCAGCTCATTATATTCGTTTGGGACTACCGTCATGCCACCCTTTTTTGGCATACACTGCAGGGGGTTGACCCACGTGCTATCTACTATCGGATAAATAATGCCTACATCTAACCATTTAATGATCTCCTTTTTAACTACCTCTTTCATCGCAAGATTGAGTCTGCGCTGATGTTCGATCGTTGCTTTGTGGTCTTCTTCGAGACGAATTCGATGCATACAGTAGGTTGGGCTAATTGGTCAAATGTCAACGAGCGTCCAGCCAATTGCTCGCACATGTTTCCCTAGAATGCTCATCAACGCATTCTCCTGGTCTTTGTTAAGTTCAAAGGAAATAATTATCGGTAGCTTCTCATTTCCCCCAAAAAAGCGTACTTTAAGTGGCTCAACAGGGTTTTCAATTCCATTATTGGTGGTTCCACTAAGGACGGTTGCGCGTTGTTTTTCTTTCTTCTTTTTCTGTTGGCTCCTCTTCTTGGGTTGCGATCATTTCAACTTCCTTGTTTGTTTTTGTTATGATCACATTACAGGCAGCAATGGATGCGCTTGCATCCTCTTCTTCATTCTCTTCGTCAAGCTTTTCTTCTTCGTCTGGAAACTTTATGGCACGGATTATGTTGAACTTGAGCTTCTGTCCATTGATGCTCAAAGTGATCTCCCCTTTATACACATCAATCTGGGCATGACCTGTTGATAAAAATGGTCACCCCAAGATGATGGGTACATCTTTGTCAGCTTCGTAATCTAAGATGATGAAGTCGGCTAGTAAGATAAATTTGTAGATGGTGATCAACACGTCCTTCACCTTCTCCTCTGGATGCACCAGAGATCTATCTGCAAGTTGGAGAGTCACAGTCGTGGGCAGAAATTGCCCCACATTTAGCTGCTTAAAGATCGACAGAGGCATCAAGTTGATGCTGGCTCCAAGGTTACACAAGGCTTGCCTGATGTACAGTCCTCCTATGAAGCATGGTATAGTAAAGCTCCCAGGATCACTCATCTTCGGTGGAATTATTGATTTCAAAATTTGCGTTAAAACCACCGTGATAAACTTTCCAGTACCCCTTTTCTTGGTTACCATTTCCTTTAGAAACTTTGAGTATGCAGGCATCTCCTCAATCGCTTCACTAAATGGAATATTAATAAGTAATTGTTTTAACATAGAGAGGAAGCGTTGGTATTGTACCTCGTCATTCTTTTTCTTTCTGAGTCTCTGCGAGAAAGGTGGTAATTACACTTTCACGGTCCTCTTCTCTGTTGGTTTTGAGGTGGACGCAACTTCTGACTCTATTGCTTCTTTTTCTCCTTCTTCTTCTTGTGTCACCGCAATTTCAGGTTCCAACGCAATGGGAGCAGTGAGGTTAAGCTCCTTCTTTTCTCCCTCCACAGTTTTTCCACTCCGCAATGTCACAACCTGACATTGCTCTTTATCTAATCCCCCCGGGTTGCGTGGGAGTTCTGTTGAAATCGGAAGAGCCCCTTGCGGTCTGTTCTTTAGCTCACTTGCAATCTGGCCCATCTGTAATTCAAGATTGCGGATGGACATAGCCTGACTCTGAAGCACAGTTTCGTTTTTCTCTATATACGGCTTCAACAGGCTTTCCAAGGAGGATGATTGCGGTGTTTACGAGCTATAGGCTTGATTGCTTGTCTGACCGTTATTGCGTGGGAAGAATCCAGGTGACCCTTCTTTCTGCGCCACAGGTTGGAAATTCTGCTGTTGATTCTTCCATGCAAAATTGGGGCGGTTTCTCCATTTGGGGTGGTAGGTATTAGCAAATGGATAATTTTTCACAAAGTAAATAGACTGTGGATTATGTGGGCATTCTTCCATTTCGTGCCCATCACCGCAAGAAGCACACCTTGCGGACTAATTACGTTGATTTGCCCATTTTGCGGTGTTGGATTGTTGATCGCAATTCCCTGAATTAAGTTCATCATTGCGATCATATGATTCTATAGTGAAGTAATAGCACCATTACTTGTGTCTTTATCCTTGATTCTCAGTCTCTGATCACTCTTTCTCCAATCCTCGTGGTTTTTAGAGATGCGATCCAAGATGTTCTTAGCCTCGTCATACGTTTTGTCAACCAGACCACCAGCGATTGCCGCATTGGCAGTGGTCTATGAAGCGAGATTTAAACCATGATAAAAGATTTNCGCATTGGCAGTGGTCTATGAAGCGAGATTTAAACCATGATAAAAGATTTCCATCTGAAGGCAGTCTAGCAATCCATTGTGTGGATAGTCCCTGACCAACCTCTTAAACCTCGCCCAAGCGTCACTGAGCGATTCGTCCATGTCTTGTTCAAAATTGGTTATTAGTTTCCTTCGTCTAGCATTCTCAGTCGGTGGAAAGTATTTTTTTCATGAACTTCTCTATGACTTGTTCCCATGAAGTGATCTCTCCCGGCTCGAGGGAATACGCCCATTTTCTTGCCTGATCAAATAGAGAAAATGGAAACAAAGTTAGTCGAACTTATTTGGCAAAGATGTTCGGAAACATAAAAGTATTGCAGATTTCTATAAAGCTACGGAGGTAGGCGTGGGGGTCCTCGCCACGCCGTCCTCCGAATTGTCCTACAGTCTGGATCATCTGCAGCATCACCGGCTTCTTTTCGAATCGACTTCCATAAAGGGTAAACCTCATGATTCCTAGAGAGAAATCATAGAGGTTTGGCGATGCATAGTCCCTAATGGGCCTATTACGATCGTTAGCCAGAAGGATTGGATTCGCCATGACGTTATTTTCGTTTGGTGCTCCATTTCCAGGCTGCTCCGCCATATCTTCTTTGTCTGACTGTTGTTGTTGGCGGTCTTTTAATATTTGTATGAACGTCGTCTCAATCTCCAGGTCATAATTCACTAGAGATTGAGAGTCTGAAAAAGAAATCAGAAAAATTACCATTAGCACACTAAAGGGATATTTAAGTCTTAGAATCTTTCTTTAGACTCTCTCTCGAGTAGCTCTAAAGGGATATTTGGCACAGCATAACACAAGATAATTGCAAGCAATGAACTTCCTAGGTCATGTTAGCTTAGTTCTTCTTAACCCATTCGAAAAGTTTAGCTACTCATGCGTGCTAAGAGAATGAACAGATGTAGAATAAGAACGTCCATTGTATAAATATAAAGTTGAAGTACAAAATAACAATGCAAGAAGAGAATAAAGAGCCTGGTAGCAATCTCTTACTTTCCAGACTTTTACACTATTTTTCTACTCTTGTTCAAAAGATAATCTCGCTCTTATGAGAGTCAGCCCGCTCTCTGCTTTCTACGCCTCCGGGTTCTCTCTCGAGTTGCCCTGAGTGATCTTCTGGTGTCTCTACTCTTCCCTTCCTCCGCCTTAAAAATAAAAGAAAACTATGAACACGGCTAAAGCTCCTAAATCGGTGAATAGGTGAACTTGTTAACCCCTTTTCTGAAGGATGCATTTGGTATTTATAGAGCTCCGGGGTGAAGGGCAACTTCTCTCTTATGATTGCACAAATGGGATGGCTTTAATTCCCCGACTGATGCGCAAAATATTTGTCACAAAAATGCTGAATGTACTTGTTATCGTTAGCGGCTGTCAACTTAATTCAAATACAATCGTCATCAGCTTTCTGGCCCATCGTGATTAATTATGCTTTTCACCCAGATGCGCCCACCAAGTTGCACCGACTCTATGCGGCAATCCTTCTTGAGCAGATGTTTGTGAACATAAATCACCGCAAAGCCTTGCGGTAATGCTACACTC
>NC_052357.1:72918724-73035320 GCF_009727055.1 Benincasa hispida | reverse complement strand
TAGCTCCCTTAAGGGCTGATTTCAGGACTTGAACGATGTGGCGCCACGAACCTTCTCTTGGTCCGAGAGGTGTTCACACATAGTTGGACTATGTTGTATTGTTCATTAGAGGAATCAGTGGTACTTAAGGAGTGAGATGTAACTACAGGTGCAAAACGATAATTTGGCCCAGCTGTACTTACTAGCATCTGTGAAGGGTCATCGTACTCATGATTGGTTATGTCCGATGGACACAAAAATATATCTGTGGTAAGAAGAGTTCAGCTGTTGGTTTTTAGTGGAATGCTTGACAGTTAACGGATGATAGATCTCGTGGTTAAAGAGTTTAGTCAGCTATTCATGGACCATTGGAGCTTCGAGCCACAGGTCCATTAGGTCCCCTAGGTAGCTTGGATAAAGTCAAGACTTAGTGTTTGGGTTAAATTGAAATGTTCAAATTGACAAGAGAAAGTATGATTATATATAATATAATTGGACTGGTTAATTATATATGATATAATTGGCTAAATGTATAAGATACATTTTTTTTGTTGGAAATTAGATATAAATATGATTTATATCAAGTAGAGGAGAAGATACTATAGTAGATATGTGATATCAAACTATAGGGTAAAAATATAATATGATTATATTTATTATTAATTAATTGGTTATTTATATGATAATTAAGAAAAATCATGTTCAAACGTGCGTTAGTGGGGTAGCGTCGGTTATTATAACCGATGAATAAAAATGAAATTGGTTTAATTTTGAATCGTTCATTCATCGTCCGAAAAAAGATCGAAAGAGCGCATTGGTGAAATCATAATCAATCACTTAAAATCGAGAGCCTATACGATAGTCACTCTGCACCTAAACGATCGTCTACCTAGCGCCAAATGATCGCACACTAAGTCCTAAACGATTGGTTAACTTTTCTAAACGATCGTATAGTGTGTCGTGTTTGCTAAACGATCGCCTTCTATTTTCTAAACGATTGTTCAGTAAAATCTACACGATCATATAGTTTCTCCTAAATGATAAGCATTTTGTTATACGATAACGTTATATTCTCCCCCACTTGCTTATCGCCTACATGATCCTTCTTCCTCCTTCCTCTACCAAACTCACCAAAGACCACAGGTTCTCACTCCGAGAATAACCGGGGCTCTTTTCTGGTGGTGTCATCCCTGTTGCGTTCATGAGTTTATGGTTGTTCATGCTGCTGCAGTAGACGCATCTGTTGGGCGTTGGTTGATCGGGTAGAGGTTTCCACTGCGTTGAGTTCCGAAGTTTGAAGACCGTCTTCAACTGGTATGACAACTCTCTCCCTTGTAATTTCTTGTCCTTAGCATGTCGTTAATTGACTGTTTGTTTGTAACTGTGTGTTTGAACGTATTTGATATATTTTGGTCACTGTGAAATTAGAGTGATCTAAACGCGCTTATGGAACTCTTCGGTAAGAACTCCTTCATGTATGAAATTAGGGTTATGAATTTTAAAATTCAAATTCAATTTTAGGGTTTTCAATTGACTATAAACGTTTAATTTAATTGAAATTAAAAGAAATTGAAAAATCAATTAATATTTAAATTATGATTTAAATATGAAATTGGTTTATATTGGTGAATTTTTTTGTTATTAATTTAATATTAAGATATTAAATTAATATTCTTTTAATTAAAAAAAATTAAAAATTAAAAATAATTCTATTTAAATTAATTATTTTTGAATTAATTATATAAAACTAATTTTAAAAAATAAAATGAATGATTTATTTAAAATCATGTTAATGGATTTTTTCATTTTTTGGGAAAAATCTACTAACTTCATTTTATTGGATTCTCACCAAATTCCAATTGAATTTTGTAATAATCACAAGGTAGGTGTTGTCTGAAGGAACTCTTCAACAAGAGTATCCATGAGTGGATTCGGATCTTTCCAATTTCATTGTGACCGAATTACCAAACATACATTCTAACAAACAGATATGCATTGTGACACTAATTATAGACATGCTTTAACAATTAAAATACAAAAGACTGAGTAAACATACCAGTGGAAGACAATCATCAATCGAACTCAGTCCAGCGGAAGCAACTCCTCTACGTTCCTTATCACCCAACAAATAGTTGCCTAACAACACCACGGTCATCTACACGATGGTAGTACATGAATCAGCAGCAACTAGGGACGACACCACCACTCGAAGCCCTCGGTATTCTCGGAGTGAGAATCCAAAGGGTGGACTTTGATGGAATTGGTAGAGGGTGGAGGAAAAAACGACCGTGTAGAACGAACAAGAAAGTGAGAGATAGTAGTTGACTATCGTATAGTTGGGTGCATGTCATTTAGAGAAAGGTACACAATCATGTAGGTTTTACGAAGCGATCATCTACGTTTAGGTCTGCTCAGCGCGCTAAACGATCATTTAGAGTAGGTAAGCGATCGTTTAGAAACCGTGTGCAATCGTCTAATGCGTGGGTGTGCGATCGTTTAGGACGATAGGCGCTATCGTATAGGCTCTCAATGCTAAGTGATCGTAAAGTTTTCACACCGTGAGCGAATTTCTGCATGTTTTACAAAATGAAACCAATTTCCATTTTATTCTTCAGTTACAAGAACCGAATTCAATTTTCCCACTTTCGCACGATTCCGGAGAAATTCTTGGACAATTATCTCATAATCGCCTATTTAATTAAATAATGAATATAATCATATTATATTCTTAACCTATAGTTTGATATCATATATTTACTACAGTAATTTCTCCTCTACTTGATATAAATCATATTTATATCTCATTTCCTCTAAAATAATGTATCTCATACATTTAGTCAATTATATCATATATAAATACCTAGTTCAATTATATCATATATAATTGAACTACCTCTTGTCAATTTGAACATTTCAAACTGACCCAAAAACTTAATCTCAACTTTATCCAAGCTACCAAGGGGACCTTATGAACCTGTGGCTCGAAGCTCCAATGCTACGTGAATAGCTGATTATACTCTTTGGCCACGAGATCCACCATCCGTTAATTTTCAGGCATTCCACTAAAGACCAATAATTGAACTCTTTTTGCCACAGATATATTTATGTGTCCATCAGATATAACAAATCATGAGTACGATGACCCTTCACAGATGCTCGTAAGTACAACTGGGCCAATTTATCGTTTTGCCCCTGTAGTTATATCTCATTCCTTAAGTACCACTGATTCTTCTAATGAACAATACAACATAGTCCAACTATGTGTGAACATTTCAAGAAAATCATGCACTTCGCTTCTTCAAGTCAAGTGTACACATTCAACTGAGAGAGAATTAGAGGATCAAGTACTAGAGATCGAACCACATTGCATCAAATCAACACCAACTCAAGCTCAACTCCACGAAACAAGTTTCTCCGGAAGCCTCGTGCGAACACTAATCCTCCAAGAAGATCATCAAGTCCAAAGACCCGATCATGTAAGAAGATCAACAAGCCCAAAGGCCAATCATCCAAGAAATCAACAAGCTAAAGATCGATCATCAAGCCCAAAGGTTTCGATCTCCAACAAGATCGACAAGTCTGAAGACCGATCGTCAAAAAGATCAACAAGCCCAAAAGACCGATCGTTTATTTTGAACTCATCAAGGAATTATTATATTAGAGATTGTACTTTCTATATTGAAATTAATACAAAATACAAATTCAAATTTCACTAATTAAGTTTATCTCATGAGAACAAAAACAATTAATGAATTCTAATTGATCAATAATAAACTAATTATAATTATTAAAAATAAATTCATATTATATTTAATCATAATGATTATTAACTAACTACAATATAATAAATGATTAATTGATAGTGTTATTGCATCGGTTCTTTTACAGTTTATTGAAAAATAAGTATGGTATATATATGTATATAAAAACTAATTTATTCAACTAAAATAAATTTAAAATATATATTTAAATTGTTTTAATATATATATAACATATATATATAATATATATTAATTTATTTATATAATAGGAGTAGTTAAATTCATACACTATAATTTTATAAATATAAAATTAATTTTCATATAATAAATAATTTAAATTATTAATTTTAATAATATATTAAATAAAAGAATAAAGAAATGTATTATAAAGAAGAGAGAGAGTAGAAATGAAGAAAACCTACTTTTTTGTATGGTAATTATCATGGACATAATGGATACATGAAAATTGCTTATTCTCATGCTAAAGCTACAAAATTGTACCAAACAAGTGGATCTTTATCTCTTGCCCATTCCACTCTTTATTCCCATCCCAATTCCCTCGATCCAAACACACACTAGTGTCCAAATAAGTCCACCTCCTACTTTTGCAAAATCTCTATAAATAGTGTGCATTAGTGGTCCTTATGGGGAGATATACATTGGTTATCAATCCAAAAAGATTGGATAATGGAGAAATTCATCATTTGTTATTTATTTATTTTATATATTATATTATATTTATTTTAATATTATATTTTATTGGTATCTGTGTTTTCATTGTGCTCCTCAAGTTCAAAAGAGTTCTCAATTTCTATTAACTTTGAGTTGATTTAAGTTGTTCAATATTCATATTTTTGAGTTTGAATTTTGATATTGATGTTTCTATATTATACATTTTTACTTTTATTGTGTTTTAAGGAAATATGTTATGCTTTGTTTTATATATTAGGAATATTAGGAATAAAGTTTGTTTTATCCTTGTAATTTAAATTACATCATTTTGATTATACGAAGTTTTCGATAAAATTATTTGTAATATTTATTAATGTTTTACAATTTTTGTTGTAAATTACTTGGTATTATGTTATTATGATATCTATATGTTAGGAATAATTGGTTAGTCACCAAAGTGGTCAAATTAGTAAGTTCTATATAGATATCAGATGAAAGTTAATCCATGAAAACAGATAACTTTTATAAATTGATGGAAAAACTTTTATCTTCTTATTAAAAAAAAAAAAAAGATAACTAAAGATAATCGATGTCAATTATGATTGTTTATTTTGAATTCGTTATGCAATATCTAATTATGTTATTTAATTACTCCGTTAATATTTCTGTATTTTTCATGTTGGTTATTCTATTAAGTTTTGAATATAATAAATCATGCATATTTACATTTCATTAAGTTTGGTAAAATAAATTATGTATTAATTATATTTCTATGTGTTATGTATCACGAAATGATATAAAGTATGATTAAAATATCTATTTATCTTGTGATAAATTAATTGTAATTATTTTATTATGATACCTATATTATGAATAATTTGCTGGTCACCAAAGTGACCAAATTAATTCGTCTTATAGATATCAATTTAAAGTTAATTCGATTACTTAGGTTTATGTGATGCTAAAGGAGATGATGTTATGAAACATTAAAGATATTATCATGATTATATTGATTTTCATTATTATAAAACATTCTGAATCACTCAAGACTGGTTAGTAGTTTTATAATTTTGACTCTTATCGTGGCTAATTGGGATGTTTGGTCAAATATTTTTAGTATATCTGAAGATAACTAATGTATCTAATGAATTAGTTTAATTTTTATAATTTATAAACAAATTGAACTCTTAATCAATTTATCAATCTATAAGAAAATTCATTAAATCTTATAAGTACTAGGAATAAATTGAAACTTATTAAAATTCAAGAATTAAATTCCTATAAATTTAGAAATACATAGACCACTAAATTGTTTTAAAAATAAAAATATAAGGACTAAATTTTTACAAACTAAATAGTTACTTTCATAAAAACTCGAGACAAAAAAATAATTTTTAAAATATATACATATATTAAATATGGAAGGAATAGTTCCTTTATGAAGAATCAGGGTCTTTGAGTGGAAGCCATGAATCATCCTAAACCCAATTTTTACCGAATTGATAATTTTACAGAAGAACAAGAAAATATGCATTTAACAAAAAAAAAAAAAACAGCATGCATAAGAAGAAAATTAATAGGGTTTAGAAACTCTTATCTTTGAAGACTTTCTTCATGAATCCTTTCTCCTCGATGAAAATCACGAACACTCCAAAATAGGGCACTACCACGAAGGAGATCTTGGTATTATATGGATGAGAATCCATGAGGAGTAGCTCTGGTGATTTTGGATTGAGAGGGAAGGGCGAATTGAGAAGAAAAAAGAAGCACGGAATTTTTTTCTCTTTTCACACAGATCTTTTTTGTGTTTTTTTCTTTTGTAGGATTATCAAGAAGAAGCTCTATGCCAAAAACCCCTATTTTCCACTCACATAAAAAATGGAGAGAAAAATGGGACCTTAATTAATTTAAATTAATTTTTTAAATAATAAAATTAATTTAATTTAATATATATTAATATGATAACTAACTTATCATATAATATATATTAAACTATATGTTATATCAAATATAACATATAACCTTCAGTTTTAATATTGTATCATATACAATATAACCTATAGTTTCTTTTCTTTCAATGATGACAATTAATATAAATCACATTTACATTAAATTTAATAATATGAATCCAATTCATATAATCAATACTTGAATCATATTCAAATACTTATTTTCTCTCACAAATAATATAATGTTTCAAATACATTATAGTAATTATATCATATATATAATTAAAATTAATTAATTATATCATATATAATTAATTCACACAATTGATTTGAATAATTCAAATTAATCCAAAAACTGATTTTCATTTAGTCCCATTGAGCTACTGAGGGATCTCATGGACCTGTAGCTTGAAGCTCCAATTGTACGTGAATAATTAATTAAACTCTTTAATTAAATTATTCCCCATCCACTAACTGTCAGACACTCCACCAAAGACTAACAGCTGCACTCTTCGCACTACAGATATATTTTCGTGTCCATTGAATATAAATCAACAATACGATGACCCTTCACAAATTGCTCGTAAGTACAGCTAGGCCAAAATTATCGTTTTGCGCCTGTAGTTACATCCAACTCCTTAATTTGTTGAGGTTGATGCCCTAAATCTCGTAGGGTCCTATAGTTTGTAAATTTTGTATTAACAAACTCTTATGTGATTAATAATATATGATATTTTTATTCACTTTGTCTATAAAATATGTGATATTTTAGTTGCATTAACCACAAACCAATAAACTAACATCCAAGGTTATCATTGTAACTTAAACATGTATGTGAGTCATACATCTAGATCATGTTTAAGTGATAATCTAAATGGTCTGTAGGATATGGATAAGGTTGGGTACCTTATCCTTGTGACACTACGAGTATGGCCCGCTTTGTAGGTGTTACAAGTATTATAAAGTGCTACAAATGATATGATCCTGATCATTCATGTATTAGACATGCGGGCGGGGATATTCTATACAAAGGAGTTTCTATAAGACCGGACCACGAAATTTTTAGTCTTATTATATAACACCGTTCATAATAGAGACTTTCATTTCACTAGGATGACCATGGGTAACATGACCTGAATCCTACGTGAGTTGTGAACTGATGCGTTTATTTTATGCGGTGAAAATATGGAATGAAATGCGGTGATGGAATTGCATTGAGCAACAAGTTTTCTCAGTGGAATCCAAGTATAAACCCCATTGAGTTTCCTGGTAAGTCCAGGGTCGAACTCAGGGATTTGGGAAAACAACATGCGGTGATAATTTTTCACGAAAACTTTGTGATAACCGATAACTCAAATGGTTGTTTGGTGTTGTTGGTTGCTGTAATGAAATAAATAAATGCGGTAGATTTGAGAAAGGTTTGATTATGCGATAGATGCACTGAGTATGCGAATGAACGGGTTGAGAAGTTCTTTAACTAGCGTTACCTGGGAATGCGTCAGACTATGCGATCATGCTACACTCATGCTACAAATTATTTTCCAATGCAAATGCGGTGCTCCTAAGTCTCTACTCTTTTTCTATGCGATGATGCAAGATGCACACAAAGACAAGATGACGCACACAATCATATCCTATCTCTAGGATGCATGCGATGTGTTAATAGCAAACAGTGCTTATTCCTAAGCTCCTATCTCTTGATTATGCATTCTAATCTGAATCTCCCGAGCCTAGATTCTAACCTGACTTTTCTAAGCCTAGATCTTGTCCTTAGACTACCCTCCTGAATATCTCTAATGGACGAATGAAGCATACATAATACAAGATAATCGCATAGAATGAAGATCCCCAGTTATGCAAGTGCTCCTCAACCCATTTAACAGATTTAGCTACTCATGCGTAATAAACAGAGAGTGAACAAATATAGAGAAGTAAATTTCATTTCTATAGATGAGTTTGAGTACAAAATAACAATGGAAGATAAGGATAGAGAGCCTGGTAGAAATCCCTTACTTTCCAAGGCTTTTACACTGTCAACTCTATTCGGTTCAAAAGATACTCCTGCTTCCACAGGAGCTGACCCTCTCTCTGATCTTGAAGCTTCTGGCACTCTCCCAAGTTCATCGAAATGATCTATCGGCACAATCTCCTTCTCTCGCTTCCGCCTTAAAATAAAAGAAAATCTAAGAACAAGGCTAAACTATCTAAGGAAAAATTCTCTAACTCTCCAAACTTGCTAAACTAGCTGAACTCCTTTTTTGAAGGTTGCCTTTGGTATTTATAGAGCTTCAGGGTGAAAGGTGGCTTCTCTCTTATGATTGCACAGATGGGATGGCTTTAATTCTCTGACTGATATGCCGAATATTTGTCACCGAAAAGCTGAGTGTACTTGTTTTCGTTAGCGGCTTGTCAATTTAATTTGGGCTCGACCATCATCAGCTTTCTGTCCCATCATGATTAATTATGTCTTTCACCCAGATGCGCCCACCAAGTTGCGCCGGCTCTATGTGGCAATCCTTCTTGAGCAAATGCTTGCAAACACAAATCACTGAAAAGTCTTGCGATATGATGCGCTCGACCGTTGATTTCTTGTGATCGCGCTTTTCACCTTGCGTCAATGCATATTCTACATAAAAATACAAAAATTAAGTATTTCTATGCGATGAACGCATGTGCCCGCAATGTTATAAACTTAATGCTTTTTGGACGCAATCTAACATATTTTATCAATGCAAACTTTCATTATTTAATAACTTAGCACTATAATAACGTGCATTTCTGCCCATTATCATGAACTCCTACCTATGAGGGCAGTCCTTTGATTTGTATGGGTGAGAGTTGCCAGATCGCCGACTCAACAAGCCTACCATTTTGGGGATTCGTCTAATTGGAGAGTTGGTTGGGAACATAGCTACACAAGATGGAATTCATTCCTTCCCTGAAGCAAGGATAAGTAGATAAGTTGTTCCCTTAAGGGCTGATTCTGGGTCTTGAACAATGTGGCGCCACACCCTCTCGTGGCCTGAGAGGGGTTTAGTCATAGTAGGACTATGATCTATTGTTCATTAGATGGATCAGTGGTACTTAAGGAGTTAGATGTAACTACAGGGGCAATTTGTGAAGGGGCATCGTACTGTTGATTGGATATTTAATTTCAGAATGAAAAGTTCAATAATACAAGTGTTGGCGTCAGATTAATTTATTGAGGATAATTATGTGAATTAGAAATCAAATTTGAACACAATACTTGTGATAGACAATTTGCGGTTTTTCTTAACCGAGGACTATCCTCCCATTCCTCGCTCTAACACAAACCGAAATGTTCGGGATATATATGACAGATGGGTTAAGGCTAATGATATAACATGTGCTTATATCCTTGCCAGCTTATTTGATGTGTTGACAAAATAAGCATCAGGATATGAGTACTTCCAAAGAGATTATGGAATCTCTGCGAGGGATGCCATTAAGCACGTTTACAACAGTCGCATCAAAGTGGGGACCAATGTTTGTGAACATGTCCTAGACATGATGGTCCACTTTAATATAGAAAAAGTAAACAGTGTTGTCATGAATGAGAGAAGTCAAATTGGTTTTATTTTAAAATCTCTTCCGAAGAGTTTTCTGCAATTTTGAATGCATTAATGATAAAATTTGACTATTATACTCATTGAGCTACAGGCTTACCAGATAATGTTGAGAACAAAGGGTCTGATGCCAGAAGTAAATATTACTACTGCCAAGAAATGAGGAATGTCCTCTAAGCCTGAAGTTGCTTCATCTTCAAAGAATAAAAGTATTCTTGTGAAGAAAGGTAAAGGGAAAGGGAAGAAGAAGCCTACTGGATTGAAAGACAAGGATAGCGCTGCAAAGGGAAATATTTCCATTACAATGAAGAAGGGCACTGGAGAAGACACTACCCTCAATATCTTGTCGAGAAGAGAGCAGAGAAAAGGTAACCAGGCTAACTTGACCCTGGGACTATTTGCAGCTCATCCAGTGGGAGAAGTTGCCACTTGTTTTTAATTGTTAAAACTTGTATAGAACAAATTGTATATTTTTGTGTTAAATGAAGTGTTCATTTTCAAAAATTATATTTGTTCAAGCAACCTCGGTTGAGAATCAAATTGCTAAAAGCCATTTGTAGATATTCAGATATCTAAATGGCTAGATCAAAGTATAGAAAGTTTAAAGATTTCGAGATCTGACTGTTACAAAGAGTTGTTGAGATAGGTCAGATGCATCTTGCTCAAAGAGTTGAGAGTACCCTAATTTAGTGGGAGGAAAATGTGCTAGCCATTATTGAGATTAAGATGCAATCCCATATAGTTTTATCTAAAGCCTATTGTATACTAACATGTTCACAATAATTCTCTCGGCTAAAGTGTTTGAGAATTACCTAGTAGGACTAGGAATACCGGATAATCTAGGGTAAGTGGGAGAAATATCGGGTATAGAGATACCAAATGATAAAAGATAGGTATGGGATGCCCTAGTTCATTGTATTTCTCTATAAAACTCAGAAACTCAGTCTTATATATCAGATGTATAAGTTACCACTGGAGTTTTAGTCCAAGTGGGAGTTTGTTGGGTTTTATGTCCTAAAACTTGTTGTATGTAAAAAATGGAGCTTATTCTGATAATTCAATAAAGGTGTTATTGAATAAACCTATTGATTGATTAGAAATCCAATAAATCTAAAAATCCCTTGACTATTGGATGAGTACTTGAACTTTATGTGGAGATATAAAAGTGGATCAGATTCGAGTAAATAGTCAAAATGATCTATAGTACATGGATAAGGTTGGGTACCTTATTCTGGTAACACTATTGGATACGGCCTACTCTGCAGTTGTTACAAGAAGTTGTAAAGTGCTACAAACGAAGTGATCCTAATTCATTCATGTTGGACATGAAGAGTGGAGGTGTCCTTGTGCAAAAGAGTTTGTACAAGATTGGACCACGAAATGAGTCACTCTTACTTTATAACGCTGTTTACTGTTTAAGACTGACTATTTCAAAGTGATGACCTAGGTAACTTGACCTTAATCCTGAGCTAACTATGAACTCCTGTTTATCTAGAATCGCCCTTAGATTTGCATAGATGAGGGTTGGCTCAACAGCGCTGGCTCAATATGACTGCCATTTCAGGGGTAAGACTGGATAGATAGCTGGGGACATAGGGTGCAAGAGGGAATTCACTCTTATCCGCTTTAGGAATAGTAGAGAGGTTGTTTCCTTAAGTGCTAATTTTGGGGCTTGAACAAGGGATCCCGCCCTCTCATTTGGTATGAAAGGGACTCGGTTTTGTGATTGGATCACAAAACAATTGTTCATTAAGGGATCAGTGGGGACTTAAGGAACAAGAGGTAATTTCGGGGGTAAAACAGAGATTTGACCCAACCGTTATTACGAACAATTTGTGAAGGGTTAACTTACTAATCATGGTTATATCGAGTGGACATAATATATCTACAGTGAGGGGAGTTCAACTGTGGTCTTTAGTGGAGTGACCCATTAGTTAACAAATGGGGGTTAGATCGGTCTAATGAGTTTAGCCAATTAATCTCGGATTGTTGGAGCCCATGATCTGTTGGTCCATGAGGTCCCCTTACTAGCTCGAAAATGGATTAGCTCTAGAGTAGCATGATAAGTTAATTTGAAACGTTCAAATTAAAATCAAACGAAATTGGAGAAAATATATTTAAATATGATTTAAATATATGAAGATGAATTTGTGTAAAAATTAATTTAATATTGGATATTAAATTAATTAGAATTATTTAAATTGTTTAAATAATTATCTATTAATTTTATTAAAAAATTAATTTATGAAATTAATTTGTAAAATTAATAAATTATGATTTTAGAAATAAAACATGATTTTAAAATAAAAAAGGATTTTGAAAATTGAAAAATTACACAAAACTTGAAAATGGGTTTTTCATGTTCATCTTCAACTTGCTCACAAGGAACCCACCACCTCTTCTTTGATTTACTCCAAGCATGAGTTGCATCCCATGCAACACTTCTCTTTGCATGATAGTTTTCAATATATTGAAGAGATTGGAATGAAAAAAAAGTAGGAGGAGCCGACTAAATTTTTGCTGAAAAATTCGGATGAAGAAAGTGTTCTTCAATGGGTTGGTTCAGTGAACTTTCTCCATATTCCCTTTGGTTCCAACTTATTTTGAGTCCCACAACTCAATCTAGAGCACCAAGAGGATAGTAGGGAAGATCTTGTGGTGGTCTACACAAGGATTTGAAGGATTTTGTAGCTGAAAATGGAGATTTCGTTAGTTCGGTCAAGGTATGTTCATGAAACCCATTATACTTTGTTTTAGCATGTTTTTTTTTTCAACCAAAATTAATGAATTAGAATGCTTATGGATCATGTTCCCTTCCGCTGCATGCTGGTATAGATCCAACAATTCAAATATATTTTCTATGAATGATATTCATAGTTATTAAATTTAACAAAAATATGATTTATATTAAAAATAAAGAAAAGAAACTATAATTTATATTGCATGTGATACAATATTAAAATTATAGGTTATATGTTATATTTTATATAACATATAGTTTAATATAAATATAATATGATAAGTTAGTTATCATATTTATTTATATTATTTTATTATTTTTAATAATAAATTCATATTTTCTCTCCAACTACTTTAGTGGGTGGTTATTGGGTTTTGTGGCAAAAAGAAATAAAAAGAAAAATAAGTTTTCTTCTTCTTACTACATGACATAACACCTACACGATAGAAGAGATTGCCATCCGATAGAGTTTCATAGAAACGTTCTGTGTTTCTTCAATCTTCTTCCTCCTCTAAACTCAAACAAACCCTCCAAACCAAAATAGTCAGAGCTCACCACTCCTGGGTTTTCACTGTGATAGTGTCTCCGTTTGGTTCGTGAAGTTCTTGAAGAAGGTCTTCATGTTTTTGCTGAGTTCGATGCTCGTGACCATTCGAAGGATATACATGAAGAAAGTTTCTTCAAAGATGATATCTCTTGAACCCTTTTTCTTTATAAAAAGCATGCTGTAATTTATTTTGAATGTATATCTTGTATGTTTACTATAAAATTAATTTTCAATAAAAATGAAATTTGAACGATCCGCTTTCGCTCAAGGATCTCCTGTAAAACGAGTTCCTTCATAAGTACCACTGATCCCTCTAATGAACAATAAATCATAGTCCAACTATGATTAAACCCCTCTCGGACCAGAAAAGGGTGTGGCGCCACATTGTTCAAGGCTCAAAATCATCTCTTAAGGGAGCAATTTATATATTTGCCTCTACATTGGAGAATGAGTGAATTTCTTCTTGTGTAGTTGTGTTCCCAACTCCCTAATTAGACGAATCCTCAAAATGGTTGGCTTGTTGAGTCGGCGATTTTGCCACTCTCACCCATACAAATCAAAGGACCGCCTTTATGGGCAAGAGTTCATAACTCACTCAGAATTCAGGTCATGTTACCTGTGGTCATCCTGGTGAAATGTAAGTCTCTATTATGAACAATGTTATATAATAAGACTAAACATTTTGTGGTCCAATCTTATACAAAGTCCTTTGTATAGAATATTCCCGCTCATATGTCTCCACATGAATGTTTAGGATTGGATCATTTTGTAGCACTTTACAACAATTGTAACACCTACAAAGCGGGCTATACTCATAGTGTCACCAGGATATCCAACTTATCCATCTACTACAGACCAATTAGGTTATCACTTAAACATGATCCACCCGTATGTCTCTATATACATGTTTAAGCTACAAGATAACCCTGGATGTTAGTTTATTGGTTTGTGGTTAATGCAACTAATTTTGAAATAAAACATCAAATATCTTATTACATAAATAAAATGTTTGTACATTACAATTACAAACTATAGGAACCTATGAGATTTAGGACATCAACCCCAACACTTTATATATTTATGTATAAGTAAAGCATAAATTTAATATAACTTTCTTGCTATATTTTGATTAAAAAAAGATTATTAAATAATTATATAACTGTATCCATATTAGTTAAGTTGTTAATTTAGATTAATTAGTATATCAGTTTTTTTTTGGACGAGTTTTTTTCTTTCTTTATTGTAGAGCACGAATGTGAGGGTTGTTTTGAGAGGAATATCTTTTTTTAGTATTATAGTAAGAGTTATAAACAAGTATATTTTGATATAAAATAGACATAAACTTTAAAGGCGAAAAATACATTTCGTCCAAAATACAATATAGAAAAAAAAAAAAAAAAAAAAAAAAACCGTCGGGACAACCTATTTTGACGGAATCTCAACCGTCGACTTTATCATCGAGAAAACCTTCCCAGGCCCAAGAAAGCCTCATTGTCGGGAAAAAAATATTTCTCGATGAAACAAGGATGGAGGCTTTCTACTAACCCTAAATGAAACCATTAGCAAAAAGTATTTCTCCCGATGGTGAAAATGATTTTTATCATCAGGAGAAGTAAACTTTTGCTAATGGTTCCTTTTAGTGCCGGGAGATGGTTACTTATCCCGACACTCAATCTACGATTTAACCATCGACAAATATTATCTTGACCTATTTAGAGTTACCTTTGCCAACGGTGACCTATTTTAACATTGGAAAAAAGGTAAAAAAAAGCATGAAATTACACTTTTTCCCAACCCCTATACCGTTAAGATTACATATTTAGGCGCGAAAATATCTTCTTTCTTTATTTACTAAATACTATATCTATTTCTTTTTTATAAATGTCATACATGTTTGAATCTTACAAATATCAAATAAACTAAAATAGAAACGGATAAAATTAATTAGATGTCTACAACATTAAATAATATCCACAAAACATGTTTGAATCTTACAAATTTGTCAAATAAACAATTACTAATAAGATTTGTCTTGAACATAACATAATATCCACAAATTCTTAACTTCGAAATAATATTACATAATATTCACAAAGTATCTATAAAATAAAATTCTACAACCTAATTTAGCTCGTCGGGAGATACATCTTCAACATAAATCTCGAGATACCTATAAAATACAAATTTAAATAATTTTAATGCTCAATATACCATATACCAATCTCAAAATGAATATAAAACTTAAGACTCAACTAAGAACATTAACAAATTGAAACAAACCAACTCATATTTACATATTTCATTCTTAAACTCAATGTAGAACTTAAAACTCAACTTAAACTTAAACATAATTATACATACATTTACCCCTATACCAACTTTAAATCCAATATAAGAACATTACCCCTATACCAACTTTAAGTCCAACATAAAACCATAAAAACCTCTTGGCTCTGAGAATCCCATGACTCATGAACCAAAATGCTTTGATACTACTTGTTAGGGATAACGACCCTCTAACTTGTTGGGGATTAATGTCCTAAACTCTCATTGGGTCCTATAATTTGTAAACAATGCATTGAACAAACGTTTGGAATGTAATAATATATGATATTTTTTTCATTGTTGTTTAAGAAACATGAGATGTTTTAATTGCTTTACCACAAACTAATAAACTAAGATCCCTAGTTGTCGTTGTAACTTAAACATGTATGTAGAGACATACAGATGGATCGTGCCTTAAGTGATAACCAAAATAGTTTTTAGTATATGGATATAAGAGGGAAACCTTATCCTGGTGACACTACGGATGTGGTCCGCTTTGTAGAAGAGTTACAAGTGTTGTGACTTGCTACAAATGGTCTGATCTTGATCATTCATGTGGAGACATGCGAGTGGAGGCGTCCTATACAAAGGAGTTTGTATAAGATCGGACCACGAAGTGCTATAGTCTCATTATATAATGTTGTTCATGATAGAGATTTCATTTCACTAGGATGACCATAGGTAACATGACATTAATCTAGAGTGAGTTAGGAACTCCTGCATTTGAGGGCGGTCCTTTTATTTGAATGGGTGCGAGTGGCCAGATTGCCAACTCAAACTTACCACTTTGAGGATTCATCTGATTAGGGAGTTGGGAACTCAGCTACACAAGATGAAATTCACTCCTTCCCCAAAGCAGGGGTAAGTAGATAGATTACTCCCTTAAGGGCTGATTCCGAGGCTTGAACGATGTGGCGCCACACACCTTCTCATGGCCCGAGAGGTGTCTACACAAAGTAGGACTATGTTGTATTGTTCATTATAGGGATCAGTGGTACTTAAGAAGTTAGATGTAACTATAGGGGCAAAACGGTAAATTGGCCTAGCTGTACTTACGAGCATTTGTGAAGGGTTATCGTACTATTGATTGATTATATCCGATGGACACAGAAATATATCTATGGTGAGAAAAGTGCAATTGTCGGTCTTTAGTGGAGTGTTTGGCAGTTAACGGATGGTGGATCTCATGGCTAAAGAGTTTAGTCAGCTATTCACATACCATTGGAGCTTCAAGCCACAAGTCCATCAAGTTCCCTTGGTAGCTCAATGGATTCAAGTTGAGAATCGGATTTTGGGTCAGTTTGAAGTGTTCAGATTGACAAGAGGGAGTTTGATTATTTATGATATGATTAAACTGGTCAATTATATATGATATAGTTAACATGATGTATGAGATACATTAATTGGATGAAAAGGATATAAATATGATTTATATCTAGTGGAGGAGAAAAGAACTATGGTTTAAATGTTGCATATGATGTGATATTAAAACTATAGGTTATAAATATAATATGATAAGTTAGTTATTATATTTATTTATAATTAAACAATTATGAGATAATTGTTGGTGGTTTTCCCTATAACCGTGCGTGAAAGTGGGAGGTTGCATTCAGTTTTTCATAACTGAAGGATAAAATGAAAATAGTTTTCATTTTGTAAAGAGATCGAACAACCGCTTCAGATTGGTACACTGTCCATCATATAGTTAACGAGAGCCTATATGATAGCTAAACGATCAAGCATCCGTCTATACGATAAACACAAAATCTCTTCTACTTGATGAGATCGAGAGAAAGACAGAAGAAAGGTTCTTCAAAGGTGAGTCTATTCTGTGATGCATAACTTGTATATATGTTTGTGAATGCGGTATTTCTGTCATAATGAATTTGGAACGATCTTACTTGGCTTTGCTTTTGGAACCACCCCAAAAGGCCTTATACCAATGGAGATAGTTGTTCTCACTTATATACCCATGATCACTTCCTTCTCTAACCAATACGAGATTTTGTTTGCACTTCTAACAATCCTCCCATCGAACAAAGTACCATATTGAGCCTCCCCTCAAACAATTCCATTTCACTCCCAACCATGAGAGTTTGCTCTAAATCCCAAGGCACCTCTCGTTCATCTTGGGTCACTTGCTCTTCATCTCAGACACGATACTTCATCTCGAGTCAACTTGCTCTTCTATCCCAAGGCACATCCCATTCATCTCAGGGAAACTCCAAATAGAGCACACAAGCAAGAGCACGGATCACACTTGCTCTTGTCAACCAAGATAGAGCACAGACAAAGCTCACTAAATTTCTTTGTTCATTATCTGAGGATATCACCCACGTAGCTAGGTTTTGATCAAGGCTCTGATACTACTTTTTTGGAATTTATAATTAGATATAAATAAACTGCGGAAACTAAATTATATCTAAAATTCCGACTTCCACAGGTTAAAGCCAAAAATTAACAACCATAAAATTACCAAAATAATTAAGAGAAGGGAAAAGAGAACGACACAAAAAATGATACTGGTTCGCTCCAAACTCGAGACTATGCCCAGTATTCTGCAACTGCAGATTCTACTATAATGAAGATTGCAAAGTTCCAAAACTCACGCTACAAATCTCTCTCAAATAACCCACAAATTATTTAATTCCCTATACCACAACTCGGTATCTTTGACTTAAAGTTAAAGAGAAACCCCAAAAAAAACTTGAGAAAATACAACTTGTATTTCTCGCAATTGCCCCTCACAGAAAAAGTGAATAAAAAAAGTCCCACCCTGCCTAGAAAAAAGTTGCTGCCAATTTCTCCTTTTTTTTTCTTTTTTTTTTTTTTTGCAGCACCGTTTGCTTCTTTATAATTTTGGCCACCACCCCTTCCTTTTTTTTCCCATGGGCTTCACACACATATAATAAAAACCTAATAAAATGTGTATAATGGGCCAAGCCCAAGAAGTCATCCATGACAAGTATGAATTTCTCCTTTCAATTTTGACATTTGGTCAAAATTATATAAATGTATATAGATGTATATATATATATATATATATATACGCGTGTGCTTCTCCATGGAGTTTTGTCTCCACAATCCCAACATTCATTTTAGCCTCAAACTTAATATAGCATATTCTCATCTCGAACTCAATATAAAACTTAAAACTCAACTTTAGAACATTAATAAACTCAATATACCATACACTAACTATACTTTACATAACTATTTATGTTGTTACCATAATTATAGGATAACAACATACACAGTCTTTTAATTAGTTTACTACGAAAGTTGAAGAGCTCATACGTAGTTCGGTTTATCTCTTGTGATTTCATGAGTTGTAAGATCATAGCTTTCACATCATCCTCTTAGTTTGTCTTCTTTCTTTCAGTTCGTCCAATCTAGCCAATCTAGCCTTTAAGGATTATATCTCTTGTTGTTGCTCCTCTATAGCTTGTGAGGAGGATGCACTCGACAATAATTTATTTTTTCTTAATTTTTTAGACTTCGGTGCCCTACCAAGGCCCATTCCTGTGACCAACACCTGCTCGTATATTTCTTCTTCTGATATTGGTTCATACCCTTCCTGGGTGGAAGCTTCTCTCAGCTCGACCATTTGATTCTACATCCATAATTTAAACAAATAATTGTATGACAATTGTATATAAATAAAGTTACATTGAGAAATAAAAACTTGCGTATTCATCATCAGCGGTCTGATTAACAAACTAGTTGTCACTCTTAGAGTACGTACGCTTAAGTAAGTCTGCTAGGTCCATTGCTTAGGTAAGTCTGCTTAACAAACTAGTTGTCACATAGAAGATTATTAATAATACTTTCTTACAAATCAAATATACAAATATTTTATTTCTACTATAGATTCTCGTATGCGTATGAAAGTCTTAGAACCAGCTGAATGAGTGAGCTTTAGAGCTACCCGATTCTTTTGATTAGTCTCTGCCACTTTCTAATAAAATGAGAAATTAAGAGAAAATGAGTAATTGAAATGTAAGTAAACCGAATAAACACAAATGTTCTTACTTTTCATTCAATGGTTCAAACTTAGTGCATAAAAAGTGCCAATCCTCAATGACATTTTTAAGTCGATCAGATGGATGTGTTCGTGCCTCTTCAGGACCTGAATATTTTTTATAGTGTTTGTGTAGTTCCGACCTATACTCTTTAAACAAAATTTCATCTGTTCATTGATGAAATCATTGACCAGTTGGTTGGACAAGTCAAACTAAAAATGGTTCTAAATTTTTTTTCTTTTTTAAAAAAAAAACTAATTAGTATTCATACACACACATATATAAAATCTATAAAATATTAAATAACCATCTAACCATGAATCGACTTTTCACAAGCTCTCTAGATTATATTGGTACCTCTCTCTATGTTCCATAACGAACAGAAAATGATTCTTAAACGTTGGTACCAATGACATTGCTAAACTTTGTTGCATTATCACAAATTGGTTTCTTCCATATACGGTCGATCTCGATAGGAATTCTCCCAAATGCTTGGACATGTTTATCCAAATCAATATTCTTAGAGTATCCACATGCCATCCTAGTAGTCATAGAATTGGCCTATGAAGAAATTATACGTTCGTTTAAATACAAATTATATAAATTATACGTTGTTTAAACATTGGTTTAAATACAAATTATACAAATTATATGTTAGTTTAAACATTATCATAAGAAAAAACATCTTTAAACATTGTATTACATAAACATCTATCAAAGTCTCTCTCATATTTGGATACCCCTTCTTATTCCATGCCATGTAAAGTTGTCACATTTATAACTAAGGTCTTTGAGTTTACAATCATCAAGAGCACTATAAAAACTTTCCATTAATGATCTTTCTGTCAAAGGACCCCTAAATTTTTCGTGGTCCCATAGAATTTCATTGAAATCGCCTCCTAATAGCCATAAAAAATTATTTGAGTTATAAAGGTTCATTAATAAATCCCAAGTTAAGTGTTTTTTATGAGTTTCATAGTATCCATACACACCAATAAAACTCCAACTAAGTTCGTTCCAGTCAATGGTAGAATCAATGTAATTATGTGAATGGGAAGAATATTGACAATAACATTTATTTTCTAGAGTAAGCTAAGCCCTCCTTTAGCTCCTAAGCTTTTAACCGTTAAGTAACCCTCAAAATTGCAAGCATTCTTAATTTTCATGGTAATTTATTTACCACATTTTGTTTTTGAAAAGAAAAAAAATTATAGGATCTTCTTGTCTCACCAGGGAATATAATGATCGAAATGCTCGAGGATTCCTTAAACCTCGAACATTCCAACATAATATTTTCATGGCTACGGGAAACTAGCCTTTGCCAAGTATAATAAAGTATTAGAGAAGTTACCGTTATTATTTCCTTCCCGTCGAGATTTTTTCGAGCTGTCAAATATAGTAGAAACCTCTTTTCTTTTAAGATTTCTTGGAGAACTAGGCATTGAGTTTGAAGAGATGTATGATTTTTCTCTTATTTTCCCATTTTTTGGGGAAGATGTTGGGAATGTCCTAAAACTCGCAGTTCGTAATTTTGAAAACATATTATATTAATCAATAAAAGTATTATTGAAATTGCATTCCATTATAAAATCCAATAAACAAATACAAGGCTATAGTATGAATACTTTAACTTTATGTAGAGACATAAAAGATGATCAAGTTATAGTATATAGCCTAAAAAGTCTATAAGTATATGGATGAGATTGGGTACATTGTCCTGGGGACACTATGGATGCGGCCCACTTTGTATACTGATACAAACGATGTGATCACAAAATTGTTCATGTGAAGACATGCGACTGGGGGCATCCTATGCATAAGACTGGACCACGAAATAGTCACTTTTCTTTATAAAGACTGTTTACTATTAAAACTAACTATTTCAATTCGATTACATAGGGTAACTCGATCTTAATCTTTAGTTAATTACAAATTCCTGTTTATTCGGGATTATCCTTTGATCTGTATAGATGAGAGTAGTTCAACAACATTGCTTAATAATCCTCCCATTTTGGGGATAAAATCGAATAGATAGCTGGAGACATAGTTTTGCAAGATGAATAGGGGAAGTAATTCATAGTAAGTGAGTGAAGGAAATATGTCAACATATCCTACGGTCTCTTCCATTAGTTTGAATTGTGAGATTCTTATGTTGAGCTTGCTGTCGTTTTTAGGCGACAATAGCTAGTTATTTTAACGGCAATCCCCTTAGAGGGTTGTAACGTAGGATTCGGAACAACCCAAATTTCATAAATGAATAAGGTTTCTTAGTTTCTGAACATTGTCTTCCAATTCAAGTGAATAATTATAACGTTTTATGAAATCTGAAAATGGAGGGTCACACTTATTGACCAAAAACGGTAACTAAATGACTATAGGAATAAGAGTTATTCTGGATATATTATTTGGTCAAGAGTGTCTTACTTTAGTGAAAGAGTATTTGACTGCCCCTCAGAAGCATCTATTCTAACTCATTAAAATATCGTTGAAAATAAATAAAGAAATATGAGTACTCTATTACTTTTGCTAAAATTTGATTTAGATAGAATTTACTCATAGAATTTTGTTTATGTTTCAACATGTCAAACTCGATTATACAACTCTTAGCCTTCGATAAGTTCAATGGAGAGAGTTATTCAAATTGGAAGTCAAACATAAACACAATACTAGTAGTTAATGATTTGAGATTCATTTTAACGGAGGAACATCCTCTTTTTTCCAATCCTAATGCAATCCAAAATGTTCGGGATATCTATGACAAATGGGTTCGGGTTAATGAAAAAGCCAAAACCTATATTTTGGCAAGCATATTTAATGTGCTTACCAAAAAGCATGAAACCATGGTCACTGCTAGAGAGATCATGGAGTCATTGCAAGGGATGTTTGGATAGTTGTCCTCATCAACACGACATGATGCTATCAAATACGTTTAAAATTCGCGTATGGTCCACTTCAATATAGTGGAAGTAAATGGGTTGTCATAGATGAGAAGAGTCAAGTTAGTATGATAATCGAATATTTTTCGAAGAGTTTTCTAATCTTCCATACAAATGCTATAATGAATAGGATTGGCTACAACTTGATGACTCTCCTGAATAACTCCAGACTTATCGATCTTTAATGAAAAATAAAGAAGGGGAAGCAAATGGTTTTTCCCAGAGGAAATTTCATAAGGGTGCTTCATCTAGTTCAAAACCCTCTAAAAAGAAGTATTGATCTTCAAAGGATAAGAGTATCAAAATGAAGAAAAAGGGAAAAGAGAAGAAACAGACACCTGCTACTAAGAGCAAGAAAAAATCTGCAAAAGGAAAATGTTTCCATTATAACATTGACAGGCATTGGAAATGTAATTGCCCTAAGTATCCTGCGGAGAAGAAAGCTGATAAGATAAATCAAGGTAAATTTGATTTACTTGTAATAGAAACATGTTTAATGGAAAGTTCTCACTCAACCTGGATACCGGATTCAGGTGCCACTAATCATATTTACACTTTCTTCTAAGAAACTAATTCCTGGAAGCAGCTATCAGAAAATGAAATGTCTTTGAAGGTGAGAACATGTGAAATCATTTCAACAAAAGTAGTGGGAGACATCAAGTTATATTTTGGAGATTCCTACATTTTACTAGAAAATGTATATTATATACATAAAATGAATAAGAACTTAATCTCTATATTTTGTTTACTGGAACTTATGTATAAAGTCACTTTTGATGTAAATGAAGTGTTAATTAGTTCAAAAGGTGTTCAAATGTGTACAACTAAATTTGAAAATAACTTGTGTTAAAACCAACTGAGGCAAAAGCCATTTTAAATATAGATATGTTTAAAACAGTAGAAACTCAAAATAAGAAAAGAAAGGTTTGTCCTAACACCTATATTTGGCACTTAAGACTTGGTCATATAAATCTCAATAGAATTGAGAGATTGGTAAAAAATGGTCATCTAAATCAGTTAGAAGACAAGTATTTACCTCCATGTGAATCATGTCTTGAGAGAAAAATGACTAAAAAATCTTTTTCAGAAAAAGGTCTTAGAGCCAAAGAACCTCTAGAACTTATACATTCAGACATTTGTAGTCTGATGAATGTTAAAGCTCGGAGAGGATTTGAATATTACGTTAGTTTTATTGATGATTATTCCATATATGGCTATGTTTACTTAATGAATCATAACTCTGAGAGTCTGAGACTTTTGTAAAGTTTAAAGAATATAAGAGTGAGGTTGAGAACCTATTAGGTAAAAGGATAAAAACCCTTCGATTAGATCAGGGTGGTGGGTATATAGATTTACAATTCCAGAACTATTTAGTAGAACGTGAAATTCAATCCCAACTCACTATACCTGGTACACCACAACAAGATGGTGTAGCAGAAAGGAGAAATCGAACCTTGTTAAACATGACTCGTTCAATGATGAGTTATGCCCAGTTACCTCAGTTCTTTTGGGGTTATGCGTTACAAGCTACTGTACATATACTGAACATGGTTCTCTCAAAAAGTGTTTCAGAAACACCATATGAGTTATAGAGAGAACGTAAAGGTAGTTTACATCACTTCATAATTTGGGGATGCTCGACACATGTGTTGGTGAAAAACCATAAAAAGTTGGAACGACGTTAAAAAATATGTCTATTTGTAGGACACCCTAAAGAAACAAAATGTGGTATGTTTTATGATCCTCAAGAAGATAAAGTATTTGTATTGAAAAATGCTACATTCTTAGAAGAAAATCACATAAGAAATCATCAACGTTGCAGTAAACTAGTATTAGATGAAATGTCCAAAGAATCTACAGATAAATCAACAAAATTTGTTGATCGAGCTGGTCCTTCAACAAAAGTTGTTCCTCTATCACATCCTTTTCATGAGTTGATAATGGCTCAATGTAGTGTGAGGGTTATACAATAGCCTGATCACTATATGGGTTTAATAAAAAACTCAAGTCATCATACCTGATGATGGTTTAAAAGATCCACTAACCTTTAAACAGGAAATGAAAGATGTAGATAGAGATCAATGGATAAAAGCCATATACCTGGAAATAGATTCAATGTACTTCAATTCTATCTAGAAACTTGTAGATCAACCAGATGAGGTAAAACCTATTGGTTCCAAGTGAATCTACAAGATAAAACGAGACCAAACTGGTAAAGTGCAAACTTATAAAGCCAGACTCATGCCAAAAGGTTTTACCCAAAGAGATGAGGTAGACTATGAAGAAACCTTTTCTCCTGTTGCCATGATTAAATCTATTAGAATACTTTTATCCATTCCTACTTTCTATGATTATGAAATCTGACAAATGGATGTCAAGACAACCTTTTTGAATGGCCATCTTGACGAAAGTATTTCTATGTCTCAACCAAAAGGGTTTATTGAATAGGGTTAGCAGCAAAACGTTTGCAAGCTTAATAGATTCATTTATGGATTAAAACAAGCATCTTAATCCTAGAATATAAGGTTCGACACTGCGATCAAATTTTTTGGCTGTGAACAGAACATTGACAAACCTTGTGTTTACAAGAATATAGTCAACAAGACTGTAGTTTTCTTGGTCCTTTATGGTTATGATATCCTGCTCATTGGGAATGAGACATGATTCCTTGCTGACATAAAAAGATGGCTAGCATCGCAATTCTAAATGAAAGATTTGGGAGACGGCCAATATGTTCTTAGAATCCAAATTGTTCGAAATCGTAAGAATAAAATGCTAGCGCTATCTCAAACATCTTATATTGAAAAAATATTGTCGAGATATAACATGCAAAATTCCAAAAAAGGTATGTTACCTTTTACACAAAAAAATCATTTGTCTAAGGAACAGTATCCTAAGACACCTCAAGAAGTTGAGAAAATAAAAAGAATTCTTTATGCATCAGCAGTCGAGAGGTTGATGTACGCTATATTATGTACACGTCCTGATATATGCTTTGCGGGTGGAATCGTTAGTAGGTTTTAGTCCAACCCTGGACATAGCCATTGGATTGCTGCTAAGAACATCCTCAAGTATCTTCAGAGAATGAGAGACTATATGCTCGTGTATGGTTTTAAGGATTTAATCCTTACGGGATACATTGATTCTGATTTTCAGACTAATGTAGATTCTAGGAAATCTACTTCAAGATCAGTATTCACTCTAAATGGAAGAGCTATAGTGTGAAAAAGCATTAAACCGAGTTGTATTGCTGATTCCACGATGAAAGCTGAATATGTAGCTGCATGTGAAGTAGTTAAAGAAGCAGTATGGCTCAGAAAATCCCTAACAGATTTGGAAGTGGTTCCAATATACATCTACCGATCACCCTGTATTTTGATAACAGTGGAGCAGTTGCTAACTCAAAGGAACCTAAGGGCCAAACACGAAAAACATATCGAGCGAAAGTACCATTTCACCAAAGAGATTCTACACAGAGAAGATGTGACAATCACAAAAATAGCCTCTGAAGATAATCTTGCTGATCTATTTACGAAGGCTCTCACGGCTAAAGTGTTTGAGAGTCACCTGGTCAGACTGGGACTATGAGCTTCATAAATCTAGGGCAAGTGGAAAAATTTCGAGGGTATATAGATGTCCTAGTTTATTATATTTTCTCTTTTCTCAACATTGTGTATTTGTAACCCACTGGAGTTTTAGTCCAAGTGGAAGATTGTTGGGAATGTCCTAAAACTTGCAGTTCACAATTTTGGAAACATATTCTATTTATCAATAAAAGTATTGAAATTTTATTCTGTTATAAAATCCCATAACCGAATCCAGGGCTATAGTATGAATACATGTAGAGACATAAAAGAGGATCAAGTTATAGTATATAGTCTAAAAGGTCTATAAGTATATGGATGAGATTGGGTACCTCGTTTTGGGGACACTATGGATGCAGTCCACTTTGTATAATGATAAAATCGATGTGATCCCGAAATCGTACATGTAGAAACATACGAGTGGGGGCATCCTACGCAAAAGACGTTTGCATAAGATCGAACCACGAAATAGTCACTTTTCTTTATAACGTCCGTTTAATGTTAAAACTAACTATTTCAATTCAATGACCTAGGGTAACTCAATCTTAATCCTGGGCTAACTATGAACTCTTGTTTATTTGGGATTAACCTTTGATTTGCATAGGTAGGAGTAGTCCAACAACACTGCTCAATAAGCTCCCATTTTGGAGGATAAAACCGAATAGATAGTTGGGGACATAGTTCTACAAGATGGAATTTGCTCCTACCTATTTTAGGATTAATAGATAGGTTGTTCCCTTAAGTACTGATTCCTGATCTTGAACAAAGGGGGGCACACTCTCTCATGGCCGAGAGAGACATGGTTTATTAGTTGGTTTATAAACTAATTGCTCAATAGAAGATCAGTAGTGACTTAAGGAGCAAGATGTATTTATAAGGGTAAAACGATAATTTTGACCTAACTGTAAATACGAACGACCTGTAAAGGATCGATTTACTGATTATGGTTAAATCAAGTGGACAAAAATATATCAATAGGGAAGAGAGTGCAACCATCAAGCTATAGTGGTGTGTCTCGATGGTTAACGAGTATTGATTAATTTGGATTAAAGAGTTTAACCGAATAATCTTAAATCGTTGGAGCTCATGATTTGTAGGTCCATAAGGTCCTTCTATTAGCTCGTAAAATATTAAACCTTGGATTAAAATATTGAGCGAATTTGAAATGTTCTAATTCGAAATTAGGGTTTGGAATTTGAAATGTTCAAATTTCAATTTAAGGTTTGGATAATTATATTTGATATAATTAACATTTAATTTTGTTAAAAATTAAACATAATTGGAGAGTTCAAAATGTTTAAATAATGATTTAAATATTGATTACATGAATGAGATTCATGTTTGAATTAGGTGTTTTATTAATTTAATATTTGATATTAAATTATTATTATTTAATTAATTAAATTTATTTAATTATTTAATTTTTTAAGAAATTCAATTTTTGGAAATTGAATTTAAATTATGTTTAATTTATTTTGAACTAAATATATTTAAAATTAGAAAATTGGAATTTTGGCATTTTGAGTGGATTTATCCCAAAATGGGATTTGAGTGGATTTTTCCACATTTTAACACCTTGCCCACTATCTAAGTGCTAATTGAAGTGTCAATTAGTTGAATTAGTAAGTGCTTGCATGAAATAACTTTATAAATACTTCAGTTTTCAGAGGATTGAAGTTCATGCATTCTGAAATTTGAAAAATTTCTGCAAAATCCCTCAAACTCTCCAAAAATCCACCTCAATCCCTCTCAATTCAAAGTTCCACTACTCAATTCCAAGGTTGAGAATAGTAGAGAAGATACTCTTGATGGTCTACTGAAGAAATTGAAGGTCAATTTCATGGATTTATCAAGGAGCAAGTGAAAATCTTCAAAGGTATACATGTTGAAGCCCTCTTTGTGAATAACTTATGTTTTAACATGCTTTTGACTCGAATTAAGTGTAATTGTAGTACTTAATGATTCTGTTAACTTCCGTTTTATGCATATTTACTCTATAAGAAGAAATATCTTTGTTTTCCTTCTAAAAGATATTGCCTTGACTTGATTCTTTATGAAGTAAGATATCCAAGGAAGGAGTTGTAGTAGTCTCTTCTAGATTTTTATTGAGATCTAAAGAAGAACAGAAGTATTTTGTTCATTTTAAATGTTGTGTTAATCTTTCGAATTGGTATCATTTTGATGAGCCTTTAACTTGCTTTCCTTGTGATGTTGCATTTCATTTTGATTTGGAAAGTCTCGATTTGGATCCTGATTAGTATTTTTATTGTGTTTGGAATAGGTGAGTTTTTCTTTATTTGACCACTAACACTTGAGAATTTCAACCATGACCCATATTGAAAATTATTTTCATTTTCTTGATCAATATTAGAGGGGATTGAGGAGCATTCTTTTGCAGTATGTCTTATGATTCCACATGAAAAACGAACGTTAGTGAGGCATTCGTATCTGATGAATATCAAGATCTCTCCAACTTAAAACAAGATCAACAGTCCGTGACTACTTATTTCACTCAGTTGAATACCTTATGGTATGAATTAGTCTCTTATCATCCCTCGTACACCGATGACAAGTGCACTTGTGGAGGAGTAAAAAACTTAACTGGTTTTTATCAGACTGAATATGTGATGTGCTTCCTTATGGGATTGAATGACTCTTTTGCTTAGGTTCATACTCAACTCTTATTGATGGAGCCTAAACCATCAATTAACAAAGCATTCACCCTTGTTACTTGAGAACTTGAGCAATGCTCTATTCCTACCTTCTCCCCTATTTCTCAAATTCTTGTAGCCTTTGCTGTTAGAGATACTTTATCTTCCTGAAACACCCATTCTTCGAAGCCAGAACACTCTATTGCATAGAATAAATGTCGAGATCATTCGATATGCACATATTGTAACATTCTAGGGCATATAGCAGACAAGTGTTATAAACTTCATGGATATATGCCTGGTTATCATGAACGTAGTAATCAATGTTCTACTCTTTCATCATCTTCTAAATCGGTAGAATCCTCCATTTCAACAATTACCAGGACTTGTTCTTCTATTTTAGGTGATCCTATGGCTTCTCTCTATTGAGGTTGATGCTCTAAATCTCGTGGGTTCTATAGTTTGTAATTGTAATGTACAAACAGTTTATTTATTTAATAAAATCTAAGATATTTTATTTAACATTTAATAGCATTAACTCACAAAACCAATAAACTATAATATACATGTATGTAGAGACATACGGGTGGATCATGTTTAAGTGATAACCTAAACGGTCTGTAGTAATGAATAAGGTTGGACACCTTATCTTGGTGACACTACGAATACGACTCGCTTTGTAGATTTTACAATTATTGTAAAGTGCTACAAATGATCTAATCTTGATCATTAATGTAGAGACATGTGAGCAATGGTGTTCTATACAAAAGGGTTTGTATAAAACCGGACCACGAAATGAATGGTCTCTTTATATAACACCGTTAATAATAGAGACTTGCATTTCACTAGGATGATCATAGGTAACATAACTTGAATCCTGAGTGAGTTGTATACTCCTACCTATGATGGTGGTCCTTTGATTTGTATGTGTGAGAGTGGCTAGATCACCGACTCAATAAGCCTACCATTTTGAGGATTCATATGATAGAGGAGCTGGGAACACAGCTACACAAGACAGAATTCACTCATTCCCCAATGTCGAGGTAAGTAGATAAATTGCTCCTTTAAAGGCTAATTTTAGGGCTTAAACAATGTGGCATCACACCCTTTCTTGGCGTGAGAGGGGTTTAGTCATAGTTTGACTATGACTTATTGTTCATTAGATGGATCAATGGTACTTAAGGAGTTAGATGTAACTATAGAGGCAAAACGGTAATTTTGATCCAGCTGTACTTATGAGCAATTTATGAAGGGTTATCGCACTATTAACTGGTTATATCCAATGGACACAGAAATATATCTGTAGTGTGAAAAGTACAGTTGTTGGTCATTAGTGGAATGACTGGCAGTTAATGGATGTTGAATAATTTAATTTAAGAAGTATAATTAATTATTCAAGTACCATTGTGAGGTCCCCTTTGTAGCTCAACAGAGATTGTTGAGAATTAATTTTGGATTAATTTGAATTGTTCAAATTAATTGAGGAAATTAATTATATATGGTATAATTAATATAATGTATTTAATACATTATGATATAAAGTTTATTTTGAGAGGAATTAAATATTTAAATATGATTCAAATACTAATTATATGGATGAGATTCATATAATTAAATTTAGTATAAATGTGATTTATATTAAATTCCATGCATTATTGAGAGAAATGCAAACTATAAGTTATATTGTATTTGATACAATACTAAAACTATAGGTTATATGTTATATTTGATATAACATATAGTTTATTATATACTATATGATAAGGTGGTTATCATGTGTGTGTGTGTGTGTGTGTGTTAAATAATTTGTTATTTATTAAATTTTTTATTTTATAAAATTAATTTTATGAAATTAATTTAGGAGGGAGTTGTAACTCCCTTCCCCTCTTTTCTCTCTGTTGGCAATACTATAGAGAGTGGTTGGTTTATTTACACCTTCATCTTCTTCACAGGAGATTGACAGAGGGTGTGTTCTTCTCTGGATGTTGAAGATCTCTCTGTAAAAATTTACCTCTCTCTCTCCCTCTTCCCAAAATACACAGAGCCCACACATCCTATAACTCTCATCTTCTACAGAGAATACAAAGGTTTACCTTTTGGTAGTGTCCAAGGTGTTGGATCTTTGGTTTTTTGTTCATGATATTCAAAGGGTTCATGATCGTGGTTGCTCGTGACCGGAGAGGAGGAATTATGCGAAGAAGTTGTTCTTCAAGGGTAAGTTAAATTCCTAACCCTTATTCCTCTTCTTTATCTATTAGCATGTTGTAAATTATCCGTATATGCATAGTTGTATATTTACTGCATTTAATTCTGTGCAACAAAAAAAAATTGAGAACGATCCCACTTCTGATGCAAACTTCATGGTTCCTTTACTCTCAACACTGAACAGTGTCGAAACCTCTTGGTTATGTTGCAGGTTCACTTAACCAAAACAACATCCTCAGAAACTAGTCAAAGCACTCCTCATGTTGCAGGTATATGCCCATTAGTTTCTCTTTTTGAATCTATGGCTGAAATTTGGATTTTAGACTCGGGTGCCTCAAGCCACATTTGTCGATCTTGCAAAAATTGCCATGATCTAAGGGTTGTTTCAGGGATGTCCGTTTCATTGCCTAATTCCTCTAGAGCTAATGTTGATTTTATGGGTGACATACATCTCAATAAACACATTACATTGACTAATGTCTTATACATTCCCACTTTCGCCTTTAATCTTATACCCATAAGTGCTTTAACTCATTAATTGCCTCTTGTCAATAAGTTTGTTGGTGATTTTGTTGTTGTTCAGAACAAGTCTTCTTTGACAACGAATGGTAGGGCTAGCGTTGCTCATGGATTGTATTTCTTGGACATTCATCCTCAGTCAGTGGATGTTGATCTGTTTCGTATGTTACTTGTCCTGTTGTTACTTTTGATACTTGGCATTGTCGTCTTGGTCATCCTTATATTAAACATATGACTGCTTTTAAGGATGTGATTCATATTGATCCTAAGACTTTTAATTCCCCTTGTTTTGTAGACCCCTTAGCCAAATAGAAGAAACTTTCTTTTGTATCACACAATCATGTTGCTACTCATATTTTTGAACTAATACATTGTAATATATGGGGACCTTATCCACATCATTCTCATGACAGTTATCGATACTTTTTAACCATTGTGGATGATCATTCTCGGTTTGCCTGGACATTTATGATGAAAACAAAAGGCGAGACTTTAGTCATTATACCTCATTTTTTTTTATTATGGTTGACACTTAATCAGTGTGCCCGTTAAAAAATTTCGATCAGATAATTCCCCAAAGTTGGTCTTTACAGATTTATTTCATTCTAAAGGTGTTCTCCATAAGTTTTCATGTGTTTCTCGACCTGAACATAATTATGTTGTTGTGCAGAAACATCAACATTTATTGAACGTTGCTCGATCTTTATATTTTTAGTCTCGAGTCCCTATTTAATTTATGGATGAACGTGTTCTTAATGTTTCCTTTTTAATCAATCGTGCCCTTTCATCTTTATTGCAACGGCATAGCCCTTATACTCGATTATATGGTAAACCTGCCAATTATTCTATATTAAGGTCTTTTGGATGTGTGTTTTGCATCCACTTTATCTTTTCATAGGTCTAAATTTGATCTTGAAGCTATTCCTGTTATGTTTGTTGGGTATCCTGCTATTATGAAGAGCTATAATTTATATGATATTGAACATATACAATTTTTTATATCTCGAGATGTTATGTTCCATGAGCATGTTTTTCCCTTTACTTCAATTGTTGATCAAGCTCACTTGAAGATGTCTTTTGATGATGTTTTCTACCTAAGTCGTCTTTTAATTTTGTCAGAGTCCTTGCTACTCTCACTAACGTTATTTCAGATGATATTGTTCATTATCATGATGCAGTGAGACCTAATAGTGATGATATTATACTGAATGATATTGGGCTACCTATCTTTGAATCTTCTCGAGCTCTAGACCATGTGGATGTCAGGAAGTCCTCTCGGACTACAAAACATCCCTCTTACTTGAGGGATTATCATTGTAACATGTTATTATCCCAAGATGTCTCGCTCTCAAGTGATGTCGCTTCCACTCCTATAAAGTATCCTTTACACAGTTGTTTATCTTATACTCATTTATCTAATGACTAACAAAATTTTTACTACAAATTTTTGCATCATATGAACCTCAGTTTTTCCATGAGGTTGTCCCATTCCCTTATTGGCAAAAAGCTATAGAATGTGAGTTAATTGTTATGGAGAACAATCGTACATGGTCAGTTGTTCCTCTTCCCTCCGATTAGCACTCCATTGGATGCAAATGGATATACAAAGTTAAGCATCATTCTGATGGCACAATTGATCGTTACAAAGCTGGTTAGTTACTAAAGGATACTGTCACACCCCCTCCCGAGCTCACCTCTCGAACCCAGAAGGAGGCGTGATGACTATAGACACTACCCTTTGTGATACCTACAGCCCATCTGAACCTATTTTGCTCACTAACTAAAAGCCAAGTAAATAAACGATAGTTGTTTGGCTTAACTTATTTTATTACAAAAAGTATAACGTTTATATAATGCCCAAACTTAGCTCAACAACTCTAGACTCTTAGTTACAGAGGTTTATAGCAACAACTTAAATTTCGTAAAAGTGCCTCTAGTCTGTAATACATTGACCTTAGGAGCACCATAGTGGTACTCTTAGCGGACCGCAGGCCAAAACATTTGGAAAACATGAGCTAGAAGCCTAGTGAGTGGCAAAAATTAGTGATTTTGAAGAAAAAAACATTTTGAGAAAAACATATGCTACGCATCCAATCATATAACCACAGCAAAGTATGCATGTCCTCAGTCTGGTCACTAAGCATATCCTGGCATGATCGCATGTATTAAATAACACTTTTTTCCATGAACCCAGGAAATCCTTCCTAATCACCTAAATTATCCCGCCGAATGTGCACATGTTGACAATATCCCGTTAGTCATACCCGGGTACGCTGACAATCCCAGTCAGTTATACTGACAATTCCATCAAAATGACCACGAGGTATGCTAATAATTATCCTCGAGTGGTGTTCCAATTCCTACCACATTAACAGCATACATGCGTCCATTCCCACACACAATCAAGTAGTAAAACGTATTTTTCGATCATGCCATAAGTTTTAAAATCAAAACCTACAACCAGCCTTGTATATTATATTACACATAAATATATNTATATATATTCAAATCATATATCACAAGCATAATAAGTAAATGAAAACCACTCACAATCCTTTGGACTAATTCTTTAGGGATTGCACGCCTCCTCTACATGTGCTTGTCCTTAGAAGACTTCAATCGTCTTCCCCTTTGAACCCTAATCTCCAAATTTAACTTCAAGCTCAGATTACTTATCTTTCAGACATTATTTTGAGACACTTCCTTTTACAAACTTGTTTAGAAATGTCTTAATTTACTTACTTAAATTTTGAGCTTCAAATTCCAACTCAAGAGTTCAGGAGCTCAAGATTACTCTACCTTGCTTGGTTGTCATAGATTCTGTGAACTCTTCTCGATTTCCTTCAATTTTAACAGCCCTTCTCTTAGAATTTCCTCACAACAACCCTCACACAAAAACTACACTCAGTTTTTTAGACTTTGGTTCAAGAATCACGTAATTCGCACAAGTAGTTTGAAAGAACTCCTCGTTTGACGTTGGTGTAGAAATCCTTATGCTGTGAGAAACTTTCCCAACACCTGGGTGTAATCTTAACGCCCAATCAACATCTTGGACGCCTAGAGGACCTTCTTCAACGCCTGTTCAATTTCCTTCAACGCCTAACTTGGTCTCCCTCTTCTCTCCTTAGTCCTTTTTTAGAAGGTTTCTGATCTGCATTCTGAATGAAGATCTCTAAGGTATTTATAGCCTTCAAAAAACTATCTTCATCATCCCTTAAAGCTCCAACGTATGACACTTGTATTGCATGAAAATCCTAAGTGTCAAGTCCTTGCAATGTCCAACACTTAACACTTCCCACTTCATACTTGCATGGATTTGCGTTGTCTTCCCCATATTTTGTCCAACGCATAGGTCATTCTTGCATGTCCTAATATGTGTCTACCTATTCCTTGCTTAAGCTCAAACTTTACTTGGTTCAGTCACTTGTCCCCATGTTAGCCTTAATCTCCAAGTTTCCCTAACTCATCGCATATTCTTCTTTTTTATCGCATAGCATCTCTTGAACGAATCCCCCTTGTCAACGCATGGCTTCCTTAAACGCCTAACCTCACTTGGCCTCACTTGGACTCATAGCCTTTGCCATGACCCATCTTGCGTCCAACTAACCTTTCAAGACCAATGCATAGTCCAATGGCTGCACTCTCATTCCAACGTTTAGCCTCATGGTTGGCACATACTTTCTTCAACCAATGCATGCCCTTGCGTCCATTGCGCCCAACGCTCTAATAGCTCACCTTATTAACACATAGCTATCTCATCACCTAGCCTAACAGCCTTGGCGTCGCATGGCTCACCAGCCTTGGCATCACATAGCTTCTAGTCGCACGCCTCACACACGCTCAGCACCCTCGCGCTCAGCGCCTTGCGCCCATCCTTGCGTGTAACTGAGCGTTCATCCCACGCATCGCCTTGCGTTAACTTGCCTGTGTGCGTGCATCCACCAGTGCCTTGTCTGGCCATTCAAGCTATCGCACACAGCCACATATCCTTTTGCATCCTTGTCCATGCACACTTCCATGTCCTATTAACGCATAGGCCAATGCTATCGCAGGCCATCCCTCTCGACCCTAGCTAACTCGTGCACACCTATTACTAACGCATCATCCATGCTAACACATGGTACCCTACTCGACCAACACTTATCATAAAAATCAACCTCTTCTTCCATGCCTACCATGCGATTTACTAACCTCTATTGAGAATTGCTTCTGTCCACAAGGCCCTATGCACCAACGCATCAAGATCTCAACACATGGCCACTTTGGCTTCCACACTTAGCCAATTTTTCTCCACCAAGTGCTTCCTAACATACTATCCGGGAGCCCTATTTTAACACTTTGAACTTTCTTCTTCCATTTTCTCAAATTTTTCCCTACAACATAACCTTAACTTAAACCTAAACTTGTTTAACATATTAATTACTTACTTAAGTAGGAAAAATAGGGTTCGGGTTTCACAGAAACACTCAGCAAGAAGTGTTGGGTTTTATGTCCTAAAACTCTTAGTTTGTAAATAATAAAACTTATTCTGAAAATTCAATAAGTTGTTATTGAATATATGAATTGTTTATTTCGTTTTAGAAATCCAATAAACTAAAAGATCCATGACTATTACATGAGTACAACTTTATGTGGAGACAGAAAAGTGGATCAGGTTCAAGTAAATGGTCAAAATGATCTATAGTATATGAATGAGGTTTGGTGCCTTATCCTGGTAACACTATTGGATGCGACCCGCTATGTAGTTGTTACAATTAGTTGTAAAGTGCTACAGACGATGTGATTCTAATTTGTACATTTTATGACATGAGGAGTGTAGGTGTTCGATGCAGTGGGTTTGTACAAGATCGGACCACGAAATCAGTCACTCTTACTTTATAACATTGTTTACTGTTTAAGACTGACTATTTCAAAGCGATGACCTAGGTAACTTGACATTAATCCTGAGCTAAATATGAACTCCTGTTTATTCAGGATTATCCTTAGATTTGCATAGGTGAAGGTTGTCTCAACAGCGTTGGCTCAATAAACCTCTATTTCATGGGTAAGACCGGGTAGATAGCTGGGGACATAGGACGCAAGATAGAATTCACTCTACCCGCCTCAAGGATAGTAGAGAGGTTGTTCCCTTAAGTGCTGACTTCAGATCTCGAACAGGGGCCCCACCCTCTTATTGGCCCGAGAGGGACTCGGTTTGTTGATCACATCACAAACCAATTGTTCATTAGAGGATCAGTGGGACTTAAGGAACAACCTATGAAGGGTTAACTTACTATGAAAAATATTGGATTAATTAGGGGGATTAGTAATTATATGAGACATCATTACACGTTTAAATTTTGGAATTAAAGTAGCTCACACTAATCCCACTTGACTTTGGATTCAATCTTCCAAGCATGACATTATGTTATGCAGCTTCTTGAATAGTGAGTGTCTAGAGCTTTAATCTAAAGGTCTATAAGGTCCCCTGATTAAAAGCTATGTTCATCCTCCCTTGCTTTGTCATCACTCACATGCATCCTAGGAAAATTCTCAAGAGGTCGCCCAACATAGGATTTGCTCCAAGCTAAGCATCCTTAATTTTAGAGTTCTTATGATTGAGCCATCGAAAAGGAAAGTGCACCTTGTTGGTATAGGTAGTAACTTTCAATTCTTTTAAGCATTTCTTAACCATACTTTCATATCCTCAGGATCCCTCTCGTTCGGATGTGATACCAATTCATTCATGTACCCCTCCTGAACTCGGGTTGTTACATAAATTTTATTAAAATTTTTAATTTAATTAATGGGAGGGAGTTCCCTGATCTTTCTCAACCTATACTTTAGAATATGAGTGGGCATCTCTAATTCTTCCTACAAGTTTCACAGAGAAGAGGACTCTCTCTGGAAAAACTCTCCTTTTTTTTCTTCCTCTCATCCTCTTTCCCTCTTCCAAAAGTTTGTGTAGAACCCACCATTCATGCACATTTTCATTCCTAAAAGAATACAGAGGGGTTCTCAAGTGGTGGTGCCCAATTGGGATTCCGTATTTTGGAGATCGAGATCCAGAACGAAGGGTTCGTGATCTGGATCGAGGGAATTGCGCGAAGAAGGTATTCTTCAAGGCTACGTGTCAATTTCTTCCTTAATTCATATATAAAAGCATGCTGTAATTTTATGTTCCTTAATGCATATTTTTATGTTATGTAATTTTTATGAATTCTGCGAAAATTAATGGGAACGATCCCTGCTTTCGCTGTGAAACATTCGATGGTTTTTCTTCACTCTACTATTCTCAGTCTTGGATTGAGTGGTGGAAACTCTAAATTGAGAGGTATAGAAGTTGGTTTGAAGGGGGTTTGAGAGAATTAAAAAAATTCTCATGATTTTTCAATGATTCAGCATGCCATCTGCTCCAATATCTAAAATTGAAGTATTTAACAAGTTTAAACATGCAAGCACTTAGATTTTTAGCTAATTGACACTTCAATCAACACTAAGTGAGTGAGCATGGTGTTGATTTGTGGAAAATTTCACTAAAAATCCCAAAACTGAGATAAATCCACTAGCAATTTCATTTTCCATTTTAAATTGATTCAGTTTAAGAATAATTTAAAACTTAATTCAATTTCCATAAATTGAATTTAAAAAATGAAAAATGATTTAATTTAAATTAATTAATTAAACAAATTTAATTAGTTAATTAATTAATAATTTAATATCAAATATTAAATTAATAAAATACCTAATTTAAAGATGAATCCCTATTCATGTAATCAATATTTAAATAAAATATTTAAATATTTTAAACTCTCCAATTACGTTTAATTTCAATAAATTTAAACATTTAATTATATTGAATATAATTATCCAAACTCTAATTTGAGTTTGAACATTTTAAATGCAAATTCTAATTCATTTATACACTTCAAATTTGCTCAATTTTCTAATCTAAGGTGTAATGTTTTACGAGCTAGATGGACCTATAGATCATGAACTCCAACAATATGAGATTAATTGGTTAAACTCTTTAAATCGAACTAACCAATATTCGTTACCACTATAGCTCGATGGTTGCACTATCCTCACTGTAGATATATTCCTATCTACTTGATTTAACATAATCAGTAAGTCGATCCTTCACAGGTCGTTCGTATTTACAATTAGGTCAAAATTATCATTTTATCCTTGTAA
This sequence comes from Benincasa hispida, assembly GCF_009727055.1. Lineage (NCBI taxonomy): Eukaryota > Viridiplantae > Streptophyta > Magnoliopsida > Cucurbitales > Cucurbitaceae > Benincasa > Benincasa hispida. The sequence continues at coordinate 72,996,670 of NC_052357.1, read as the reverse complement.
ATACATCTTGCTCTTTAAGCTCCCATTTGATCATCTATTGAACAATTGGTTTATAGTCCAACTAATAAACCATGTCCCTCTCGGCCACGAGAGGACGTGGCCCTTTGTTCAAGACCATGAATCAGTACTTAAAGGAACAACTTATCTACTGACCTTAAAACAGGTAGGAGTGATTTTCATCTTGCAGGACTACATCTCCAGCTATTTATTCGATCTTATCCCCAAAATGGAAGGCTTGTTGAGCAGTGCTATTGAAATACTCTCACCTATGCAGATCAAAGGATAATCCCAAACAAATAGGAGTTCATATTTAGCTCAGGATTAAGATCGAGTTACCCTAGGTCATCAAATTTAAATAGTTAGTTATAATAGTAAACGGTTGTTATAAAGAAAAAGTGACTATTTCGTGATTCGATCTTATGTAAAACTCTTTTGCATGGGATGCCCCAGCTCGCATGTCTACACATAAACGATTTCGGGATCACATCGTTTGTATCAATATACAAAGTAGGCCGCATCCATAATGTCCCTAGAATGAGGTACTCAATCTCATCCATATACTTATAGACCTTTTTGGCTATATACTATAACTTGATCCTCTTTTATGTCTCTACATAAAGTCACAGTATTCATATTATAGTCATGGATTCGTTTATTGGATTTTATAACATAATGTAATTTCAATTTCAATAACACCTTAATTGAATAAATCCTTCAATAATACTTTTATTGATAATTAGAATATGTTTCCATGATTACAAACTGCGAATTTTAGGACGTTCCTAACAAGGTCTACGGGACATACCACATCTGGTCTAGGGCAAGTGGGAGATTTTATATTGGGTTCGTTTTATGGCATAGTTTATTGTTTTGTGTACTTTTGTATTAGGGTGACTTTTATGATGTACACCCCACTAGCTTTAGAACAAGTGGAGATTGTTGGGGTTGATACCCTAAATCTAGTGGGTTCTGTAGTTTGTAATTGTAATCTACAAACAATTTATTTATTTAATAAAATTTGAGGTATTTTATTTGATATTTAGTAGCATTAACCCACAAAACCAATAAACTAATATCCAAAGTTATCTTTTGTAGTTTAAATATGTATGTAGAGGCATACAGGTGGATCATGTTTAAGTGATAACCTAAATAGTCTGTAGTAGATAGATAAGGTTGGGTACCTTATCTTGGTGACACTACGAATACGACTCGCTTTATAAATGTTACAATTGTTGTAAAGTGCTACAAATGATCTAATCTTGATCATTCATGTAGAGAAATGTGAGCGGAGGTGTTCTATATAAAGGAGTTTGTATAAGATCGGACCACGAAATGAATAGTCTCATTATATAATACAGTTAATAATAGAGACTTACATTTCACTAGGATGACCATAGATCACATGACCTGAATCCTGAGTAGTTGTGAATCTACTTTTGAAGGCGATCATTTGATTTGTATGGGTGAAAGTGGCCAGATCGTTGACTCAATAAGCCTACTATTTTGGGGATTCACCTGATTGGAGAATTGGAACATAGCTACATAAGATGGAATTTGCTTCTTCCCTAATGTTGGGGTAAGTAGATAGATTGCTCCCTTAAGGGCTTATTCTGGGGCTTGAACAATGTGGCGTCATACTTTCTCTTGGCCCGAGAGGGGTTTTAGTCATAGTTGGACTATGACTTATTGTTCATTAGAGAGATCGATAGTACTTAAGGAGTTAAAAGTAATTATAGGGGCAAAACAGTAATTTTGGCTTAGTTGTACTTACGAACAATTTGTGAAGGATCATGCACCGTTGACTGGTTATATCCAATGGACATAGAAATATATCTGTAGTGCGTATAGTGTAGTTGTTGGTCTTTAGTGGAGTGACTGACAATTAATGGATGTTGGAAAATTTAATTAAAGGAGTTTAATTAATTTTCTAAGTACCATTGGAGCTTCAATCTACAGGTCCATAAGGTCCCCTTTGTAGCCCAACAAGGTTATTGATAATTAATTTTGGATTAATTTGAATTGTTCAAATTAATAAAGGGAATTAATTATATATGATATAATTAATTTAAATTAATTATATATTATATAATTAATGTAATGTGTTTGATATATTATAATATAAAGTTTATTTTGATAGGAATTAAATATTTGAATATGATTCAAATATTAATTATGTGAATTGGATTCATATAATTAAATTTAATATAAATTTGATTTATATTAAATACCACGTATTAAAACTCTTTTACATGTTTGTTTGTTTGGAGAAGATTTATTTGGAGGAGACGATCCTTTGAAAACTCTTTTACATGTTTGTTTGTTCTACAAAGTATTAAGTGTTTCAACATGGCCTCAGTTGAGTGAACATATTTCTTGGATGGTTTTACTATTATTTTTTTGTTAGGAGCGTATTGAACAAAATTATGTGGGAACGTCTCATTTGAGTAGTATAATTGACGATGCAATTAGTAGAGTTTCCAGTCCCGATCATGGCCATGTACGAGGATTAAGATTCGGTGTGACTATATCGAAGGTGATTACATCAACTCAGAAAGATAAGATTATTACATCTCTTGAAAGAAAATGCAACAATCTAACGTCGGATGTAGATGAACTGAAAAGCGTGGTAGCTTATTTGATATAAAGGACAAGATAAATTTGCCCTAACTCTCTTTATCTATTTAGATTGTGTTTTATATAACATTTTGAATATGTTGTTTATATAAAAAAAAATGGGCAAACAAAATTTTAATAATTCTGTTAGAGTGTCAACATCATCAGATATTCCAGCTTCAATCCTGAATTCTCCACCGGTAAATTCATTTATAAATTTTCTATCCATTTAGTAATCAAGATTATTATTGTTTGAAAAATTTCTATCCATATTATTGGTGAAAAAAAGTGTAACTACCAACACTCCCCAAAAGTGTTTGCTGCTAGATTGGGTCGGTTTAGAGAAGTCGTTGCTGAAGGTAGATGGTCTTCCAATGATCCATCAATCCTTGTCCATCACATACCTCTTGGCTCGAATGTAGTTCGTGTGTGGGTTGATACGGTAAAATTACCTAATTCCTTCTTATGAAGCTACATCCGATCCGATATTATTGTTATTGACGATGTTGTGGGCACTACTATTACATGACCAATGAATAAAGTCAAGCTAATTAAGAAAATTTATTTACTACTTTGTGAATGAAGTATTTATTTAGTTCATTAGCTAATTTATTCTTAGAGTTAAACCATGATGATTTACGAAAGCTATTTTGTTTTATTTTTTATAAGGTGATTGATATAACAACAAACATCAGAGCTACATATTTTTTGTGAGAGAATTTTGGTATTGCTATAATCTAACATCTCTTTTGATTGTATCAACTTTTTGGGATTATATATGTAGTCGTTTTATTTAGATTAAGAATTTACAACTTGTTCTATTAGGCAAGAATTTTGTTGGAACATAGTTTTGATGACTATATCTAACCTTTTGGATGAATATAGTGTTTTATTTCTTTTGTACGCTATAAAATTGAAGATTTTGGTTATAATTATGATTATAAATTTGAATAAAATGTGAATTACATCTTTCTTTGTCTAGACAATAATATGGGCGCGACTTCTATAAAGATCAATTAGTATTGTTTTTACTATTTAGATTGTAAATAATGTGTCTATAATTATATATTTATAATTTATTCTAAAATAATATTTGCTAAATAGATTGTAAAATCTAAAAAATGTTATTAAAAAGTGCTATTAAATATCAATTAACATTGTTTTTACTACTACAAAAAGTGCTATAGAAAGTTCATTAACATTAAAATTCATGCTTGAAGATGGGGTTTTTATAGCTTTTTTCCATTACGATGAAAAAATGCTAATAAAAATAAGGGACTTTCAATAGTCTGTCTAAAATCGCTATAGAATGTCTTTTATAACTTTTTTATTGTTATGAAAACTTTATTGGTACTTTTTCCAATTTGAAACATTTTCATAACATCGAATTAAAGCTATCATATGTCAACTTTCTATAGCTCTGTATAGAAACGCTAAGGAAAGTCGAGGACTTTTAATAACATTAGCTACAAAAACATTTATAAAACACTATCAAAATGTTTCAATAGTATTTTTTTAACGCTATGAAAAGTTTTAATAACATCATCTATGTATTATCAAAACATACATTTTAGAGCATTGATAAAACGCTATGGAAAGTCATAGACTTTCAATAACATGGGCTACGACAACATTTCAAAAATACTATAAAAGTCTGCGATAGCGTATTTTTTAATGCTATTGTATGTGATATTTGTTATAATGTTGAGTATAATATAATCCATAAGATAAAACAGACAACTCTTCCGTATACATTTTTCATATGAGACAGTTGATACAATATAAAGATACTCCATATTATTCTTTATCAGTCAACCATTGCAATGTATATCTTTAAAACTAAGTAAATTTCTCTTTAATTGGCTAGAGAACAATGCATTGTCAATTGTCAATTTCGTTCCTCTAGACAAAATAATATTTGTTTTTCCAAACCCTTCAATTAGGTTTGCATAATCTGATATTGTATTAATTTTTGCTTTCAAAATTGTCAATTTGGAAAAATATTTTCTACTTGTAAGTATTGTATGTGTAGTTGCACTGTCCGCCTAACATAGATCTTCTTTACTCATTTTTTTAATCACCCAACATATGAAAATGATCCAGGTTACTTCATTAAAAGAAAATAGTTACAATAAGAAAAACAACATTTGGAATATACAAAGGTTAACATCTACGAAGAGAAAAAAAAGCATGGAGATGAATAAAAAAACAACATTAAGTCTAGATATTTTCAAAGTCAAAAGAAACACTTGATGCTCCATCAATTCTGTCAATTTTCTCTTCAAGAGATTCAAAGAAACCTACCACATCCAAATTTATCATATGGAATAGGTCAAATATGTCATTATCCTAGAATGCAAAATTTGCTTTCATATTTTTCTCTTTTTCTTCCAAGGATGCTTGATAAAGATCAACTAAGTGTTTTGACATACTACAGATACGTGAACAATGCCAGTCATTCTGCATCAGAAACATTTATTTTCAACACTTTTTAAACTTTTATCTTGTGGAGTTTTTCCTTTGTGATCATTATTTTGTGTAGTTCTTTTGAAATTTGAATGATTAGAACAACTACCACAAAAATAATTATTATTTCTTCATCTGCCACGGTCACGACCTTGACCATGATCACGATTATTATTAAAATTCACAACATTCACTTCAGGGAATGATGTTGTCCCGGTTGGTCGAGATTCATGATTTTTTCATTAATAACTCGTTATTTTGTTCGGCCACGAGAAGACATTAAATTAGTTTAGAATATTGTTTAAAACCTTTCTCTCGATATTGTTGCAGGAGCATATTCAAGACATGAAATGTAAAAAATGTCCTATCTAATATATCAGCATCAATAATTTTCTCTCCGCATAACAATAGTTTCGAATTGATTTTAAATAATGCGGAGTTGTAATCGCTTACTACTTTGAAATATTGTAGCCTCAAGTGCATTGACTCATAACGAGTTCTAGGAAGAATAACTATTTTTTGATGATCGTACATCTCTTTTAAATTTTTCCACAAGATACGGGGATCTTTTATTGTAAGATACTTCATTTTCAATCCCTCGTGGAGATGACGACGAAAGAAAATTATTAGCTTTTGTTTTGTCATGATTGGATGTCATATTTTATTTTTTTAATAGTCTCTCCAAGATTCATAACATTAATGTGGATTTCAGTATCAAGTATACATGACAAATAATTTAATATCAAGGGCGGAAAATTCTAATTTTGTGAGATTTGTCATGGTAGCACTATCATAAAATATTGTATTTATATTAGAAATTTAATAGATATTGAATATGAAAAATAACGTTAAATTATTAATTATACCGAAGAGGAAAAAATTGACATACCTCTAGGACTTACCTTTAGTAAGGAAAGCAATAGGAGGAACGCATGCTGGTAACATATTATGAATTTGAGAAGCACAACGGCGCACAACGAGAACATGAATATGGATAAAATATAATATAATAATGATAATATATAACAAAATAAATATAATATAATATATAAATATATAAAATAAATAAATAACAAAAAATAAATAAAACAATAAAGAATGGATTTTTCCACTTTTTTCAAATTTTTTTAGTTGATCACCAATATGTGTGAGGTGGATCTTAAATAATGTGGAGTTGTAATCACTTACTGATTTGAAATTTTGTAGTCTCAAGTGCATTGACTCATAACGAGTTTTAGGAAGAAGAATTGTTTTTTTATGATCATACATCTCTTTCAAATTTTTCCACAAGATACAGGGATCTTTTATTGTAAGATATTCCATTTTCAATCCCTCGTGGAGATGATGACGAAAGAAAATCATTAGCTTTTGTTTTGTCATGATTGGATATCATATTTTACTCTTTAATAGTCTCTTAAAGATTCATAACCTTAATGTGGATTTTAGTATCAAGTATCCATGACAAATAATTACTACCGTTAATATCAAGGGCGGAAAATTCTAATTTTGTGAGATTAGTCATGGTAGTACTATCATAAAATATTGTATTTATATTAGAAATTTAATAGATATTAAATATGAAAAATAATGTTAAATTATTAATTATACCGAAGAGGAAAAAATTGACATACCTCTAGGACTTGTCTTTAGCGAGGAAAACGATAGGAGGAGATAACGTGTTGTGAATTTGAGAAGCACAACAACGCACAACGAGAACATGAATATGAAAAAAATATAATATAATAATATATAAAATAAATAAAACAACAAATAATGGATTTTTCCACTTTTTCTAAATTTTTTTTGGTTGATCACCGATATGTGGGAGGTGGATTACATGGACACTAACACTGTATAATTTCGATAGACATAGACAACACATGGGTAATGGATAAGTGACACATATCTAATGAACATTTATAATAGGCATCTACATTTCCCCTAATTTAACATATTTATATTATATTCGACTTTTTATTTATTTATTACTATTATTATTTTATATTTTCAATACTTGTTGGGTTTTGGCATCTCATCCACCTGGTCGCGACGATGGTAAAAGGAAGGAAGGAAAAAAAAAAGAAAAAAGAAAAAAGAAAAAAGGAAAAAGACCCGAAATAACCGCCATTCGGGTCTTTATGCCGATGAAAAAACCCTAGCAAGCTTACTTGGAGCTGTGCGTGTGCCATACGCTTGCTCGTATCTCTTCTTGGCTTCTCTGTGCACGTTGTTCTTTGATTTCCTCCTTGTTTTCCTATCCGATAATCATCCTTACCGTGATTTCCTTATTCTGGTGATTTTTTTCCGTTCTTTTTTGTTTATGTTTGCTGAATCCAGGATTTTTCGATTCTTTGATTTTGATTTGCTTCTCTGCTTCTCCTGTTTTTGGAATATTGTTGCTGGATTCTATGCATCTAATTGCTTCTGTAATTCTGCGCAGTGGTTAGATGGCGGATCGATTGACGCGTATAGCTATAGTGAGTTCGGATAGGTGCAAGCCTAAAAAGTGCCGTCAGGAATGCAAGAAGAGCTGTCCCGTTGTTAAGACTGGTATTCTATGTTCTTTTTCTTCTTATTCTGTTGGAAATGAGAATCTAATTGTGATGGATTGTAAATTTTTTGATGTCGTTGATCTGATCTATTGTCGGACGGAAATAGGAAGTAGTATTTTCCGCTAGACGGATGCTAACTTTGTTGTTCTTAGTGGGGTTGTAGATTCCTGTATTACTGTTTGTCTTTGATGACCGTTAACACCGAGCTAGAGAGTTCGAATCAACTAGTTTGTTCTCTGGAGTAATCCGATTATATAACTTTATTCTGAAGCCTAATTTGCGTTTGCCGAAAAATGTAGAATAACCTTGCAAGACAGTTGCCAACCACCCAGCCGTTATTACTTGATTGCTCACCTATCTTCATGCATGTTTTGATATTTGTTTGCGCCAGTAATTAACTTTTAATTGGCTCGAATTGGGTCTCTATTTTTATAAGCAGTCAGTGGTATGGTGGCTCTGCCGTTATTACATAATTGCTCACTTATTTTTTTTCTCTCCTGGGCAAATTATTATGTTTATTGGCATAATTTTTCGGTCTTTTCTTGAGAGTTCAATTTTTTAATTTCATTTATATATGATAAACAAGTTTATCCATTTGAATGTTTATTTTACATGAATTATGAACCATTCCTTTTTGTTATTGTAAGAAACAGACGTAATATTAACCGTCATCATCGACTCATGCAACAAATTTCTTGATTAGGGTTTCTTTATTTGCTACTTCATTAATTTTGATCTCTCTGCAGGTAAACTGTGTATTGAGGTTACCCCAGCCTCTAAGATCGCCTTTATCTCAGAAGAACTCTGTATTGGATGTGGTATATGTGTCAAGGTTTGTGCAAGTTGTGGCTTATGTGTGTCTATGGATAAATTATTTTAGTATTCTTGTAATATGTTAATGAGTCATTATACTGGACTATTATGCCAAATTATTCTGACCAAATAATACAATGATACAGAAATGCCCATTTGAAGCAATTCAAATCATCAATCTGCCAAAGGATTTGGATAAAGATACAACACATCGATATGGCCCCAACACCTTCAAATTACACAGGTTATTTCTTTACTAAGCTTGTAAATACATAAATTTGTTTCATCTGGTTCAAAATTGAAGGACAATGTGGTTGTAGGCTGCCAGTTCCTCGGCCTGGGCAAGTTCTTGGTTTGGTTGGAACCAATGGTATCGGGAAGTCCACAGCACTGAAAGTTTTGGCTGGGAAGCTGAAACCAAATCTTGGTCGTTTCAATGTAACATTCTTTATTGCCTTTTATGATTCACTTTGTTGTGTAATAAAGCTCACCCTTTTCATGAATATTTGCAGAACCCTCCAGATTGGCAGGAGATATTGACTTACTTTCGAGGATCTGAGTTGCAGAATTATTTTACACGTATCCTTGAAGATAATCTAAAGGTAACTTAGAAATGCTTTACTTCATAATCTAAACTAATACATAAAATTATCATTCGTTCATATTGCGCTTATTTCATTATGTGAAAATAAGACAATCTGCAACACGTAGTTGGAATATGGTCGAACTTAATATCTGTGTTCTTTGCATAACTATTTGTCCTGACAAGCCCTAATGAAACTTAGATCTATTGTCTTAATTGCTTGGTTTTTGAAGAATTCTTCATATTGCCTCTATTTTGTCTCTTAAGTTGTCCCACACACACTCTTTGGGTTTTTGTTGTTTTCTAATGGGACGAGAGTCTTTCTAGGTGGTGGGTTCTGTTGTCTGTCTATGGATTTTTCCAGGGAGAAGAGATTTGGGAGTTTCGTATCCTCATCCTTCCCGGGGGGGTTTATTTATTTATTTATTTTTATTTTCAATCCTTTGTTCCTTTACTCCCATTCAGGGGTCTCAAGTTTCTCCTCTTTGTGGAAGATTAAATTTCTCAAGAAAGTGAAGTCTCATGTTGCAAAGGTCTTACATGGCAGAGTAAACTACTAGGATCGTACCTAGTGGCACACTACCTTGGTTATGTGCCCTAGTGGTGTGTTATTTGTAGATAGCAGGAGGATCTTAATAATCTCTTGGGGGTTTTCCTGTTTACTTAGTCTCTCTGGAGCCAGTGCTTTAGTTGGTTTGGGGCTGTTGTATTTTGTATTAGGGATTGTTGATCTTTGTTCGAGTACATCGTGATGAACTCTTCGTTTTGTGATAATTGAGGATCTTGTGGCAGGTTTGTTGTTTTACTGTTTTGTGTGGAGTGTGGATGAAAAGAAACGATATAATTTTTTAGAGGGGTGGAGCAGTCTTTGGATGAGGTTGGGGGTGGGTGAGGTTAGTGCCTTGTCATGGGTGTGCGTTTGTCGGGTTTTTTAAGATTTATTTTCGTACAGATAAAGTTTTTCTGAATTGATGAAAATGTACTAGGCAAGGGTGACTGAAGCAAAAGTGGTTGCCAAAACCTTCTCCTATCTTTGCTGCATGTATTAGCCTATGCCTGGAATGGGTGATCTAGTTTGGTTTATTCTTGAATCTTCTATGGTGGATGTATTGATAACTTTTACTTGTCAACTTTTTTTTTTTTTTTTTTTTGAAACAGAAACTAAACTTTTCATTTGATATAAGGAAAAGATATTACAAAATAGAATAAAAATATAGAGGATCAGGAGGTGCACAACTTTTACTTATCACTAATAATGACCCTTTTTTTAACTTTTATGTCAGGCCATCATAAAGCCCCAATATGTTGATCACATTCCGAAAGCAGTTCAAGGAAATGTTGGCCAGGTGCTAGAGCAAAAAGATGAGAGGGATATGAAGCAAGAACTCTGTCATGATCTTGAACTTAACCAGGTTATAGACCGCAATGTTGGTGATCTATCTGGTGGAGAACTTCAAAGATTTGCCATTGCTGTTGTTGCCATACAGAATGCAGAGATATATATGTTTGATGAACCCTCGAGTTACCTTGATGTGAAACAGAGGCTTAAAGCTGCCCAAGTTATTCGATCTTTGCTCAGGCCCAATAGGTACTTTTGCATTCTTTTTATTATATTCCTAGTATTTTGTTTCTCTTATCTTAGTTTGACACAGTTCATGCATCCTTTTGCAGCTATGTAATTGTTGTGGAGCACGATCTTAGTGTGTTGGATTACTTATCTGACTTCATTTGCTGTCTTTATGGGAAACCGGGTGCTTATGGAGTTGTGACCCTTCCCTTCTCGGTTAGAGAAGGGATCAACATCTTCTTGGCTGGATTTGTTCCCACAGAAAATCTACGATTTAGAGATGAATCTCTTACATTCAAGGTGAGAATTCTGCGGACTTTCAACACCAGAATGGAATGTTTATACCATCACAATTTATCCTTATTTTTCTTTTATTCTTCTAGGTTGCCGAGACTCCTCAGGAAAGTGCAGAGGAAATTGAAACATATGCGCGATATAAGTACCCAACCATGAGCAAAACTCAAGGAAATTTCAAGCTCCGTGTGATAGAAGGTGAATTTACTGATTCACAGATTATTGTGATGCTTGGTGAAAATGGAACCGGGAAGACAACATTTATTCGTATGCTGGTATTTGGTCTTTCCATTACTTATTTTCTAGTTCTTTTCTCTTTTTTTTTTTCTTTTTAATAGTAGTAAATAGAAAATGTCCAATTAGTACGTATCTTTCTCTTCCTAAGCATTTATTCCCTGATTGACGACATTTGCAGGCTGGTTTGTTGAAACCTGATTCTGTCGAAGGCTCTGATATTGAGATTCCTGAGTTTAACGTTTCCTACAAGCCCCAGAAGATCAGTCCTAAGTTTCAATCCACTGTCAGGCACTTGCTACATCAGAAAATAAGGGAGTCCTATATGCATCCGCAATTTGTTTCAGACGTAATGAAACCCTTGCTTATTGAACAATTAATGGACCAGGAAGTCGTGAATCTTTCTGGGGGAGAGTTGCAGAGAGTTGCATTGTGCCTCTGCCTTGGAAAGGTACAATTACATTGTTTCTTTAGTCCTGTCAAATAATAACCTTTTCATCCAATATCATCAGCAAGCTGTATTAGCAGTTTAGGTACTATGCATTTATGGTTAGGGTCAGAAAGTAATCTGTATTCATGGAACCTTATTGGTAGTATGTATATCCATGAGACTTCAGAATATAGATTTTTCTGTGTCAATTATTTTTTTAGTTCTTAACCCTTTTTTTATAAGAAAGTTACAAAATATTTACAGTGAAATGATTAGTATATTTGTTTTATTCTAATGCTTGCAGCCTGCAGATATTTATCTGATAGATGAACCAAGTGCTTACCTTGACTCTGAGCAGCGTATTGTTGCTTCGAAAGTCATCAAGAGATTTATTCTTCATGCAAAAAAGACTGCCTTTGTGGTTGAACACGATTTTATTATGGCAACTTATCTCGCAGATCGGGTTATTGTTTATGAGGGTCAGCCTTCAGTTGATTGTACTGCTAATTGTCCTCAGTCGCTGTTGACTGGAATGAATCTCTTCTTATCTGTAAGTCACGTTTCTTCTATCCCCGGTTCTCACATCCTTTTCTTTTGGATTATTCTATATCTTAAAGAGGCCAAACCATGGTTTTGACAATCGTAAAACTGATTGGAGCAATGCTGTAGATTTAACGATAGTCATTGACGAGTCTTTTTACAAGTCTTCTTTTGATCGATCGCAGCATCTTGATATTACGTTTAGAAGAGATCCAACAAATTACAGGCCAAGAATTAACAAGGTCGATTCAGCAAAGGATCGGGAGCAAAAGTCAGCTGGCTCATACTATTACTTGGATGATTAAGAATTTTGTAGGTGTAATTCTTCATTCCTCTACAAATTCTCTCGTCTTACCCTCCATTTTTCCATAATAAAAGGTAGTTTTCTTATGTTTGCTTGCAAATACAGGTGCAGATGCTGGTTTTTTAACCTATGAAGAGCACTTTCGAAGCCGAATCATCGACTTTGCTTCTTCGAAAGAGGTGCAAAAGGGGAGGATGTTTTCATTTTGTGGAATCTGTGTTTTTGGCTTATTGCTTTAATTTAAAGCAGGCAGGGCATGCACGTTCTTGATTCTGCCATGTAGTATATTTCTCTTATGACCTGCTCTTGCAAATTCGACAGTTTTCTCGGCCATCTTAAGGCAAGTTCATCTGAATGTCGTTCACTTTTTTGTCCTGCTCCTAAAATTGTATTTGATTATTAGATTTGCAGACATTTTGAGGAACAAATAGTAATTGTGCACATTTTAGATTATGTAATGCGGCAATTTCTTTCGCTCAAGTTTTAGAGGAATGAATAGATTTTATTATATTAGAAGACTTGGATTGATTTCCTTATTTCATCTCAATCCTCTTTTTCAGATGATATTTTTTTAACATTTTTTTCTCTGAAAGATTGAGTTGTGATGGCTTTTTGTAATGTTTTTGTTGATTTTATGTAGTGGAGTTTGAGATGTGATTCAGAATTAGGCAACAAAACGTATTGCGTCTGCATGAAGATCTATTAGATGCATTCTTGATTTATCATATTTGGAAATTTCGAATCGGCCTTCTGTTTATGAGATTCAAAACTTTGAGAGAACGAATACTTGCAATAGAAATATATATATTAAAAAGAAAAGGAATATGGTTAAATATGATTACTACTAAATTACTAGATCCGCTACAAAAAGAAAAAGAAAAAGAAAAAAATTTTACACAATAAATTGTTGTTCACTAAATTTTTTTTGGGTAAGTTGCAAAAACTGCTTGTACTTACAATTATATCCTTAAAAATTTGAAGTGTAAAACTTGAACTCTCAAATTTATACAAATGTTAAAATTGGACTCTTAAACTGGTAGAATTGAACTCTCAAATGATAAAGATTGAATCAATAATCATGTAAGTTTGTGAATTCGGTTCCAACACTTGTATAAATTGTTCAATGAAAAAAGTTGAGTCAACAAATTTTACCATTATTATAATTTCTACAATTGTATAAGTTTGAGAGTCCAATTCTAACACTTGTATAAGTTTGAGGATTCAATTTTTACAATTGAAAATTTGAAGGTATGATTGTAACCACCACCATATTTCAAAGGTGGTCTTTCTAATTTGCTCAAATACTTAAAAATGTGTGAAGATTGATATATTTTTTTTTTTGCCATATTTCAATTGATTGAAAGCATCATAACTGATCAATTGTTAGATTAGTACGTCCTTGAAATCTATCAAATAAAATAAAGCATTCATCCTTTGTGAAACATTGTGCATTTTACTTCCTCTCTCTTTATTGGAGTGTATAAAGTCAAAACTTCCCTTCATTCAGAGAGCATATATCATATTTCTTTGTGAGCTTACAGATGCAACTTTTTCCATCTAACATAAATAACAAGTCTGCTCACCTATCAGAACAAGTGGGAACTAAATTAAATCTATCTGTATTCTTTTAACTCTACTGTGAATCTGTGATCCATGAGAACACAAATTAAAAAGGTAGCCTCGACTTCGACCTCCAATCATACCAATACTCGATTTCGACCTCCATTAATCCCGACTAAGCCTATGCTTTGGATTCTTCACAGAGTAATAAATAAAACATCCTCGAGAAATTGTCTTCATTTCTTCTAGATTTAGATAAATGCTCGCATCAATGACCTTATAAAGGTGGTCGATCCTCCTCGGGTGTTTGAGGCGGGTGTGGTTTCCAATCAGGTTTCTCATCCCAGTACATGTCATAATATATGTGGCCAGGGGTTGCATTCTCCACACAACACCATATGCCGACATAACGCTTGACTCGGTTCCTGAACCTCTCTTCCCTTTTCTGTTAATCAAATTGTAGTTCATGTGTATGAGACTTTACATAAAATCTGTTAGTGCATGTTTGTGAGTGATTTTGAAATCATTAAAATCATTTTTTTAATATTCAAAATCAGTTCAAAATACATTTAATCACACGAAATCAATTTGATGTTTAATTTTATATTTTTAGATACAATTTTTATATCATCAAATTGATTTGAATGATTAAGAACATGTTTTGGAGTGAGTTTGAAAATGACAAAAGTGAACATGATATGCCCTAATTAGTCAAATGAATCAAAAGGGTTTTGGTTACCTTATCAGAGAAACCAGGGAACGCATCTTGCATTGTGGAGAACTGGATGACTTTAACATCCTTGAATGTGGAAAATATTGCTTTGAACTATACAAGAAAAACATAGAATCTAATACAGTAAGTTCAATGAAGAGATGGACTTCTTATTATAAGGTTTATATAGCTAACTTACAACAAGCAATAGGAGATCCCTAGAATGCATCAACATCTATGAAACAAACTGAAACAGCGATTTTAACAGATAAACATTCTATTGCGAGCATCCTATTTCATGCCTTTTCAATTAATATTAACAAATCTGAACCTTTGGAGAAAGATAAGTTTTAGTTTTGTTTTTTTGTTTTTTTTTTCCCAGGGGATTGTTGGCTCCAAAAATTTCCCAAAAGATATACCAAACACAAACAACCTATTCTAAGGCTGCAGTAAAATGTGAAATCTATAATCTGCAGTCTACATGTTCCTGTTATGTTGCTCTGGAATTGCAAAAGTAGTTAAAAATTACAGCAATCTAACTTCCAGTCTCAGTGTTGTACAATTGATTCACAACACCAGGAAAATGGTTGGAAGTACAAGATTCCTGTTATCCAATTTGTGTAATACAGCTTCGTATTACTAGATGACAATAATCTTTTTGATTAGGGTGAACTTGATTAGGGTGAACTCTGAGCAGTAAAAGTGGTCAAATGTAATGTAAAAAAAGCTAATTACCGTGTCTTCATTGCTGCCTTTAGGAAATTTGAGGACACCTGGTAGTACTGTATCATTTGATGGACGACAATCTTCATTTTCTTGTTTACAGAGTCGAACATCAAGCCATGATTCTTTCACCTAAAGACATATTAACAGTTCCTCAGAAAATGCTATTAATTAAGCAAAACAAACTTTTTTTTCTTTTTTTCGTACAATAAGGGTTGGGGGATTCGAACAAGATACTTCTTTGTCGCTATCACATACAAATGCTAGTTGAGCTATGCTATCTTTGGCAGAACTGACCGTTTCTAA
Source organism: Benincasa hispida (assembly GCF_009727055.1). Classification (NCBI taxonomy): domain Eukaryota; kingdom Viridiplantae; phylum Streptophyta; class Magnoliopsida; order Cucurbitales; family Cucurbitaceae; genus Benincasa; species Benincasa hispida. The sequence continues at coordinate 72,980,973 of NC_052357.1, read as the reverse complement.
CAAGTGACACTGACCTGTTTTGGGAGTAATGGATTTTCCAAGAAAGAATACTCTCTAAAGCTGATTCCTGGGCCAAACTCTTCCTCTGGTAATTCTTTTAACATCACATTGACCTGCTTGGCATAAAAATGAAGGAAATAAATAAATAAATATAAATATAAGTGCATTCTTTGTTTAACAAATCTCACGTCTTTAATCCATATGTTACAGAAAATGTACAGCGGACTGTATAAATGAATACCTCTCCACCTCATTTGGGATCTATGGGTCGAAATGAATAAAAGATAATCGGGCTTCTTAAAGTTATTATGGCCCCGAAAAATTAAAAGAAAAAGATTATGTTGAGCACCATACAGATAACACACTGATCATTCCTATGATAATTGCGTGAATTGATATGATACTGAGTGCAAAGTTGGACACCACTAGGTATAGTTGATTTTGCATTGGTCAAAAGGGATGGGAGAAAGAGCCTTGAATGTATTGAAAAAGGGAAAAAAATAACTTATAAATGTATATACTCTGCTATATCTGTAGAAATTAAGCTTAAATCGCTAGATACCAAGTTTAGTAGTTCTTAGTGATAGGAATGTTAGAGTCCAATATGCAATAATTTTTTTTTAAATCTTAACATCCGCGAATGTCCGGACCAACTTATGTGTACCTCGACTAATCTCTGGGGACAACCCACCTAACTTTATAACATTTGGGTGTCAAGGAAACCTATAGGATATTAAATCCCAAGTAGGTGGACACCATGGATTGAACTCATTGCCTCTTAAGCCTTTTATTTACCACTAGGTCAATCCATGATGGTTTACAATAAATATACTATCACTTTTAACTTATTGGTTCCAGAGGGTCAATCAGTAGTCTCTAGTTTCCAACCAATCCCAGAAACAAAGAAAGCTTCAGCATCACATTTGAAGTCAACCCGAAAGGTTAAAGCCTGGACTTTGTGGTATAATTTCAATTTAATTCATATGTTGATTGCCTGGTTCAGTAATAGATTAGCTGAATATGAACATATTTCTCATCTAAATTTTACTATGTCTGCCAATCCCACAAAAGTAAAAATCCTCACTATACTTATAATCTTATCCAATTAGGATTGGAATTAGACTAATATGATGGTGAAAAGCTCATCAAGACAATATTAACTGTTTCAATCAGTTCAAAATTTTGGAGGTACCTCGAAAACATGGTCCAACGGGCAAATAAAAGGTTGTCGAGTCACAGAACCCTGCAGCACTCCAGGATGTCCAAACCAAAGCCTATCTAACCGGCACCACAGTGGAGGCATGATCTGGAGTTCACGAGTGAGACAAAATGAAAAAAATTAGAGACAAAATTTCATAAGTAGCTGCAAAGACGAGCATCAAGAAATGTGGTTTCAGTCTATTATACACACATAAAATAAATACTCATTTCTCCTATATTTTTTATGCATGTAAAAGGAACTTCTCACTGTTTATGAGCATGTTTAAATTACATATCATCCCCTTTTATCTTTGACTTCATTGTCGCCAGAATTCTCAACCAATTTCTCTCTAGAAAGGCTCAACTAGCATCAAGGTGGGCAAAATTTCCTTAGAAATTAGTAGGTTAGATCATGAAAATAACGTAAAAGTGTCTCTAGAGAGCCTGGTTATTTATAAAAGAAAAAGAGATATTCACAATCTCCTTCCTTCTCTCCTATAAGTTCTCACCAAAATGTTTTTCCCCTCTTTTCTACATAATATCGTATTTGCTCTGAAGAATGAATGTGTCCACAGTAAGTGTTCTTACCAGTGTACGATTCAATAATGAAGCAATAGCAAGCGCAGTCCTTATTTGTTTCAACTGAACATAAAAAACAAATAGAAACTCAGAAATGGGACATTTTAGGACATCGTATGAGGAAAACATAGGTTTATTGTTAGAACACACAACCTGGTAGTTAATAAGAGTAAAGTGAGTATCAAGGTTATGCTCTCCTTCTAATATTAGGTTCTTAGGAATTGATGGCTTAAATGATAGGTAACCTCCTGTAGAATTTCCCAAGAAATGAAGCGTTATTAAACATAAAAACATCAGTCACACAATATCTTCAATGGTGAGGAAGGCTATTCAGTTGATCATGAGGCCACAAATAAATTTGTAAATCTTCCCTAGAAACTCCAACTCCAAGCAGATTCTGTTATGACCCATACAAAGGGAACACAAGAACAATCACAAAACCACATAAAAGTACTCAAAGGCGAGGGACAGAAAATAAGACAATTTGGAAAATGATGTGCATAATGCATATCATGCAGCAAAAAAGAATGATCCATGAATCTCATACAAAATTTACCTGGTGCATCGAAGTACTCTGGAGGATCATAGAAAACCATGGCCTCACGCAGTCTGTGGCGCTTTCCTTCAGTACCCGCGTACTGAAATGTTGTATGAACAGCATATGGCTCCAATCTAAATTGTTGATACATTGCCTGCCATTGCAATTTGATTAGATCAATGAGAATACATTAACATGGCTTGTGTTATGATTAATAGGATGTTGAGACCCAAACACTAATGGATACTCTAAAAAACAAAATGTTGAGGCAAAAAGTGGAAGTCCTACCTGGACAAAGTAGGTGTGTCCACTACAGAAAATACTTGCTGGTAAAACTCCTAGTTTGAGATTGCCATCATAAGCATAGACGAGTCCACTGTCTTCATCTACAGATGGTCCGTATTTCTTATGAACAAGTTCGTTAAAACCAGTTTGATCCCAAATCTTGTCATCGGCTAGGAGCATTTCCCTCCACTCCTTTGCCAATTTTTTTGATGCTTCTGTGGGCCGCCAGTGGAAAATTCCAATATTCAAGGCACCAGTAACTGTTTCAAAAGCATTTGCATCTTTAATATTGATATGCCAGAAAGTGTAGGATACTTAATGTAGACACGTAGAGTGCAGAATAAACTAATTATTCAAGTAAAGATAACTAAAGAATATTTCGAAGAGCAAAATTCCAAAGAATAGGGTGCTTCAGATAGAGATTGAAACTTCAGTTGCACAAGGCAATATCCTGATAGCGTTTGAACGTCTTTAAAGACATGAAGATGGAACCAGTTCAATTATGGCAAAACTTACAAATTTATAGGCATTAGCTGTATCCAAATGAACTTCAACATTTTCAACTAAGAAATGTCCCTTATGTTTTCTTGATTTCATGAAGATTCATGAAACCAAGGATTAAAATATTGAAATCAGTATCGATATTGCCATTTCAATTTCATGGATATACAATATTGCTGTGAATGAAACTAAAAGTTAGTTAATAATTAACTTGTGTTTAATTTCAAACTAGTTTAAGGATTTATATTCATATTGAGAGTAATGGATGGTATTTTCATATTTTATGGGTGATTATAAAAGATATCAAAGATATCTTTGTCAAACCCTCCGATTTATAGATATAACAACATATTGGCGAGGCGAGTATTATAATCCTTGCATGAAACACATATGAAGAAAACAATTTGAAACAGCTATTCCAGCTCCAAGAAGGAGCTATTGCCGTAGACTCCTTCTGTAGTTGTCAAAAATTTTCTGTTGAACAACCATTCATGAACGGTGATTTAAACATCAATGACCAGCAAGTCTTCATGGGTCAAAATGTATGAAATTAAGAACTCGTGATATAATCAAGCATGGGTCAAAGAGGCATGCCCTAAAAGTATTAAAAACACGTGCTTGTACATAGTTTTTAGTTTAGGCTGGGAAAAGTTAAGTAATTTTGAATCAATGCCATGGAAGAACAGAGAAAATTTAATTCTTCACCTTCGTTCCATTTATCCAACCTGTCATCAACCACTGTTGGTACAACCTGATCACTTGAAGTTAAGATATCTGCTTCAGGATAATGAGCAAGATATGGGAGCGGATTCTGTTACATTAAAAAACTAATGAGGTGATTATTTTCTCAAATAATAGCACTAAGAGAAACCCGAATGGACCAATGAATTTGAATACACAAACCCAACTTTGAACTCTTAAAAATCTGAAGGAGGGAAAAAAAACCTCCCTCCTATCCCAAGATCTCCCCACCCACCTTTGAATAAGAATAAAACAAGATTATTTTCTACCACATATATTAATAATAATAGAAGCTTTAGTAACCAAACACGTCGAATACTTGTTATACTATTGAGATCTGGCAGTTTTTATCAGTAAGGGCAGGAGAGATTATACTGAGTAAAACAAGTTTGCGATAATATAATGAGTCAATAGATTGCCAATATTGTTAGTGCAAACGTATGACCAGAAATTAGATGTAGCTTGATGGTGAAGGAACAACCAAATAACAATCCCAAGAGTTACCTTTAACCACACCATGTCTGTATCACACATTAACAACTCAACACCATAAGGGAGAATTGAATCGATGAGAATCACTTTTTCTCTTCCCATCTTATGAAATGTAGGCGATCCCCAGCCAACATCTACTGTGCTCATATGGCTTCCCATGTCAAAAACTGGAATACCTTTCCAATACAAAGCTTCCAACAGTTTGGTGTCCATTGCACCTGAAATAATCACCCAAGCTTCCTAAACATATTTTCAACAGCAGGTTACCACTAAAAATGATATTAAAAAAGATTCAGTAGCTTACCGACAAGAAGATTCGAAAGACCAAGATCTGTCAAGTGCTTAACCCAACTGAGGATGAAGTCCATAAATGCATAGTTACCAAATGTCACTATTATTATGTTATCTTTTGCCCTTCCCTGAACTAGCTCCTTGCTTAGATGAAAAGTCTCCGGCAGTGGCATACCTTTGGTGTCTGGAGCTTCCCATATCGGTCTTTCCCCCTTGATGTGAACATTTGTGCTGCGGAAATCTGGACTGGGCACTGTACTTGGTTGTGATACATTTGATCTTTGGTCCTTGATAAGAGTTGAATCGGAATCTAGAAAGAGAGGGTTAAGTCGTAAATGAACACAGACAATGCCAATCAATGATAAAATTAAGAAAAGGGGAGGTGCACAGAGGAAAAAAAAGTTGCATCAAGACCAATAATATGTTTGCTGCTTGGACATGAAACAGGGAAAATTCATTAGAGAACCAGACTTGGGGTACGGAAATCAAACTTCAGCTCATATCCTTTTTTCTTTTTTTTTGGTAAAAGAGACTGTTGAAACTTCAGCTCATTATTCTATGGGAAACAACTAATTAGCCAATGCCACAATTCAATGAGAGGAAAAAATGAAGCACTGAAGGGTCAGTTTAAGAATGAACAAAAACCAAACGTTTATCTTACAAGTTGGTTGGAACAGCGACAATGTTGGATAACAGCTCCAATAACTAAAATCTGAAGATTTATGGTGAGAAAGGTTTTATCAAAAATGTCACAGAGAGAGGAAATTTCAATCCCACCGTTGTTTATAGATAAAATTGAACAAGATCATCAGCTCAAACCCGATTTAGCTTACAGTACATAAAGTCAACCAATCCATTTAAATGCCGTCAAATAGAGCAAGTAAATCAGTTAAATTTCTATCCATCATCAATCACAATCTACCATTCATCCCAACAACATAACAGGAACATAATCAAGTGTAATTACACTACAAGAAATAGAGAGAAACAGAACACGTACTGGTAAATTCATAAGAAGGGGACGAAAACCAGGAGGAGCTGGAATCAGAGACAGAATTTGAAGACGAGTAAACAGCCGAAAATACATATAACGATGAGAACACTATGCCGGCAATGACCGTCGCATAGATCACCAAGAACAGAGGCCTTGTATTGACTCCATCTTGACACCCATTACCCAACCCCATTTCTCCAGAGCCTTCAATCTTCCAATTGCTGCAACTCTTGAATACCCAACAAGAAATTAGTCACCAATTTCACCTAAACCGTCGCCATCGCTCTCAATTCCTGCTCCAAAAGCTGCAGCTCTCAGAAGAGAGAACAAAGAAATGGGAGTTTTGGGGGATTTAGTGCGGTTTGTGTATTCGTCGAATCAGTGAGCCATTTGTGGGTTTAATCTAGGGAAAGTCAACTCTCTCTGTTGTTTGTGCTTCACAGAGGCTGCCATTGACAAAAACTTTCTTTATTCAAGGGACAGGTTGGTAGTAGTAGACAGCAGATCTATATGGCTTTACGAATTACGATCCATGAGAAAGAAAGAGAATGAAGAGAAATATTTTACGTAGTTCGTTCGGAAATTGATGAATTATTCTCCCACTCATAGCCACCATTGACCAAATCTCGTCTTCCTTCGCCACTATTTTTATACTCAATCTTACATTTATTTGAAAACAAATGGGGGCTAATTGCAAAAATCAAAAGTTAAAGTTCGTTGAACCCTTGCAATGATCGAAATAAATTTGACGATAAAAATTTAACTTTTAATCTTATACACTTCGTTACAATTTCTATAATCAACAAAATTTTTAGAACTCCATTTTTTAACTATCAATAGTGTTTTTTTGTAATTTACTCAAAAAATAATAATTTTGGCCACCAAACTTGTTAGTTGTATCAGTTTTGCTAAAAATAAATATGATTCAATTGTGGGTACTAATCTATTCTAAGGCTAGAGGTTCGATCACTTCACTTTAAATATGTTAAAAAAATTGTATCAATTTTGATGATGGATTGTATCAAATTACATCTTAAACTTAAATAGATGTTGTAATTTAACCATTAAAATATTATAATTATCTAACAAAATTTTGTTCTAATTATCATTAAGATGATATCTTTGATAAGTCCATGATTTTTTTTAAAAAAAAACATTTGTAAGATGTGAGTTTAATAAAATAGGGAGTAGTAGAGTTTTCTTTGTCAAAATATATGAGTTATGATAAAATTATTCACTAGTTAATTTGAGTATTCATCGGGCTTTTTTTTTGTGCGACGCTTTGTTTCGTTGAAATTGATGAATTTATAGAAGTTTGTATATTGTTTTCTATTGAAATTAGTGAGAAAATTGGCCAAAAGTGGAACATTGAGTAAAAATTCTATGCCTTCAATTTGTATATAGTAGTTAGAATAATATTTATGTACATTTTAAGTCGCACCTATCTTTGTCATCTATTAAACTGTCTAACCATAATTTGTAATTGTCAAATTTTATTTTATTTTTTAATGTAAATGATAAGAATAGATGCATAAAGATTAATGTATTTTTTAACGTTAATGGTTATTATTGTATCTAATCATTAATAGACAACGTACCTCATTGAAAATGTCATGATGTATTGAGAATAAAATAATCATCCAAGCTTACTAAAAATATTATCAAAGTAACGAACATGCATGTTCCCATTATAGGAAAGAAAAACTATTTATCACATATTTAAATGTTGTTTTAAAATGGTTAAAATTATTTTTGACATTTTCAAGATCATTTTGAATCACACGTTCAATCGTTTATAATCAAATTTGATGATATGAAAATTTTATTTAAAAGTGTAAAATTAAATATTAAATTATTTTTTAATGATTAAATACGTATTTAAAATTAATTTTAAATATGATAAAAGTGATTTTAATTATTTTAAAATTAAGAAGATAAACTTGAGAGCAAGAATTCCTCTGAAGACGACAAAATTTGGAAACAATCAAATAATTAGCTATCATGAATTTTATTCGTACGTCATACATAACCACATGGGGAATTTTAACTAAAATATGAAACTAAAACATATGTGTATAATGTATCTTTTTGGAATTTTTTAATTCATTATTTATATTATTTGGAAAACCTAACCTTGATAAAGGCTGCCTAGAAAAACCTGTAATAAAGGAAATAGTTAAACTAATAAGTATGTATTAAATGAGGAGAGAGATACAATAATAAAGTTAAAATTTCCGACATCTTTTAAACTATTGTTGTGAAATGATTTTTTTCCAGGTAAATTTAAGTTATTTTAAAATGTTTTTAAATTAAAAAGTAAATTATTTTTAAACACCAAATATTTTTTAAGACTTCTTTGAATTGGCTTTTTAAGTGACATTTTTTTTACACTTGAAAATACTAATTTAAACAATTAGAAAATAGAAAGTCAATCTAAACACGTCCTTAGTTAGTAAAATAAAATAAATATGCTTCAGTTAAATCTAAATATTTTTTTTTATGGTATGAGCTTAATTTCAATCACACCATTATATGGTTAAAGGTTAATTTTTAGCTAAATAACATGTGAATCGGAGGAATTTTGAACTTCTAATTCTAACCTTGAGTCGAAGTCTCAAAGGTATATATTGCAACTAACTAAGGTTTTTTTAGATTTACCATACTTTCAAATGTTAGTGAAGATTAAATTTGAATATAGCTTAGTAGATAAAACATCCGTTGCAATCTCGAAGTTCATCAGTTGGATTCTTAGTTAAGGCCCATTCAGCCTTTTATGAAACTTGATAATGTTTTATAGCGGGCTGGGCCCATCAAGTTAATGGCCATTTGGCCCAAATCAAAGTCCGGGCCGTCAGCCCAATTCGAAGAATCTGGCCGCAGGATGCTCGCGTTGTGCAGTTGTGGAGAATCCTCACCTGGCATGGTTCCTGTGATTTCGGGTGGGTTATTGGGGGTTGGTCGTCATTCTAAAGGCCGGAACTGCCGGCTGCCAGCTCCGGTTACCGGCCGACGGAGATCATTTATCGGCTTAATCACAATCGATCGTTGCAGGAGTTCGAAAATCCCATCGCTTGATGCGAAATGGCCATTCCAGATGAAGAAGACGAGTTCTTGGCTCAATTTCTCGAATCAGAGGTTCTCTCGGAGGTCTCCGACAAGGTTTCTACCTCTTCACTCGCTATTTCTCCCATGTTATTTGTAGAGTTGGATTGGTTGGGGTTTAGGAAAATTATAGGCGTATCGTTCAAACATGTTCGTTTGTTTCTTCAAATTTTATCATGTTCATGCCGATTTAGGGTGAACTACGGATGAATTTGAGTGCGGGTATTTGTAGGAAGAGGGGAACGCGCAGGAGGAACCAAAAGCTAAGAGAGCTCGAATCGAACAGATTAGCCCTAACGAACAAAGAGAGGTAGTTTCCGTTACAAATTCGTCCTCTCAATCCAAGGGCGTCGTTCCCGGGAGGATTGAGACTGGAATTTTCAGTAAAATTCCTCCGGAGCTCTTCCGTCACATCCTCAAGTTTCTCTCATCAGAGGTATTGCGGACAGGGTTTTTCCCCCTACTTTGTATGCTCCCTCTCTGTTTCTGTCTTTCACTTAACTGTCTTTTGAAGCAGGATCTGGTTTCTTGTTCACTGGTTTGTCGGTTTTTAAATTCTGTGGCGTCTGATGAATCATTATGGCACAGATTGTAAGTAATGGCATCTTATATATCCATATACATCCATGTTTGAGCTGTACGCTATTCTTCAATGCTACTACTATCCAAGCAATGAATAGAAGTGATATGAAATTCTGCACTACTGCAGTACTAGAATTTGACACTTATGCCTGCGATTCATGTGCAGATACTGTCTGCGTTGGGGTCTGTTGCCCACGACCAAGAAGTTGCGCCAATGTCCTTGGAAAAAACTTTACATTCAGGTTCTTCTTTCACCCTCCTGTTATTTGAAACATGAGAAATGTTTTTAAATTCTTTGTCCTGTTTGAAACAGAAAAGATTTGAAGTGAGAGCAATTACATTCTTTTGTTAGAAAGGAAAAGAAAATAATAGGTTCACGAATATATATATATATATATATATATATATATGATATGTTTAAGTAAGTGTGATTTCGGCAAAATTATATGAAATCTAACACATTAAAATCCGTTAATATTTAATATCACTCTGGGAAAGAAAGAGCTTGATCAGATTCTCTTAAATCTCACGTCATTCTTTGGATCTGGTAGTACTATGGGGGTTCCCTGTGCCACCATATTCATTTGGTTAGTTGATTTTATTCCTATCTTAGAGATGAACTACTCATCGCCCATTTTTGCCATCATCCCAGCGTGACGAGGAAGATATGACTCAACTGGTTCGAGATTGCTCTTCTGAATTTAAAGAGTACTACATCCAAATGCAAGCAGCAAAAAGAAGTCAAGCTCCTCTTCCTTCTCAGGTATGTGATTTTCTCACATGCTTTGAATGCTGGTAAATATTCGCTAATATAGTTTCTGTTTCCCTATCCTCTTGTATAAAATAGGGTTGAACAAATGGTCTTTTATAGACTTGTTTTATGGTTTTGTAGGATATCTCCCTCCTGAGTCTTTACTAATTCCATTTTTCTGGTGACTAAAAAAACCATTGAGCATTTGCAGGTTCAAGATGACCAAATAATTCTTGATAGGACCGTGGCTGATCAAGTTTCTACATGGAAAAGCAGCAGGGGCTTGACTGACAAGATAGTCATTGATCACACTTGTTCTGGAGAAACATGTACATATTACCAAATTGGGGATGCATTTGTATGTGAAAAGACCGGACTTGTTCATGGTAAGATATTTTTATTTGGTATTATTCTCTCTTTTATAACAAATTTTGTTAGAAATTGCCCAGTAACTTTAGTACCTGTGTAATGGATGAGTCACATGTTTTTTTTCTTAGTTTGTGACGACACTTGCAGAGAAGTCATTATGGATCCCAATGATGAACAACTTGTCTGCAGAATATCTGGACACTGCTTTGATACTCTACTTTTGCCAGATTCTATGGAACCAGATACTGTGAGTACAACCCTCCTTTTATTGTTACCAACTTTGAATTGTCTGATCTTCCTTCTACTGCCTAACAATATTCTAACTTCCTATTAGAGAGCTTACTACTGATTACTGAAAATAGAGCGAGACTATAAATGGTCTCTTTTATTCCTTGTTCAGATTAAATAGGTACATAGCAGGGATTTTGTAGCTGCTTTCTTAGTTAGTGTTAGTTGAAGGCCTCTCATTTATGACCTCTTCTTCTACTGACCTCTACATTGAGCTTCTATTGACCTCTTCTTCATGTTTTGATACCCAAAGCTTAAACTGTTCGGTGTTAGCATGATTCACAAGGTCCGGTATCGAGATATATGAAAAGATGCCGAAAATAACATTGCAAAAGTTTGGAACTTAAGACCTCTTGTAATACCTTGTTTCACCACTAATGTTTAAATTATTAGATTAAACCTGATGTTACTGTCCTGTTAGATAGCCAAACCTCTCGTTTCTTTGTAAGTCAAGGTGAACACCTTCAATCAGGCGCTTGCCTGATTGGATGAAGGTGTGGAATCAATAATGAGTTGAAAACTACGGTTTTATTTCCAAGTTTAATGAATCAAAACTAAATCGGAAAAGAAATTTTTCGTATTTTTAATACTTATTTAGCAACTTTAAAGTTAGTCATTTTTAATACTTTATTCATTTGAAATTGGTCAATATTTTTTTCACGTTAATCTCTTTAATCCCTATGTTAAGTTTTTGTCATACATTTGATTTTATATAAATTAAAGACATTTGGGTGTGTATACATTCTATATATACTATTTACATATTTATTTATTTATTGTGTCTCAGCACGAGGTGATTAAAGAGATTCTCGTCTTGATTTAGGAACATTGAATACACACACACCCATTGGGGCCTTATTGCTTAATATTGGGCAAAAGTCATCAATTATAGACACTAATATAGCCAAACTTGAAATTTGCTATCCAAGTTAAGATCGGTTGTGATAATCCTATATCTACCATCCATTGATAGAGAAAGTCATGTAATGAAGAAATGGTTCATAAAATGAAATCATGTAATGATACTATTTATTGTACAAAGGGTTTTTATCTCTCTCTCCAATCCAGTTCTTTATTCCACAATGCCTGCTTACTATCTGATCCCTTTGTACATGTTTATGCCTTGACTGATTTCTGTTAAACTCACGTGATGGTAATGTTAATATCAAACTTGTAGGAACAGCAACAAGGCGGTGTAACCGACGAGGCCGAACCATTCATGGGTTCAGGGCGTTTTGGTATAAAATCTGATATTTCTTTTTTCAGTTTGTTTGTTTGTTTATAGTTCTGTTTTGAAGAATGCATGTTAATATGTATGGCAGCTCGGGCTTACTTGTTGGGGTACAATTGTGTTGACGAGGCAGAACTAGAAGCTACTTTGAGGTTCTGTTGATTTGGAACTGCAACGACTTTGGTAGGTGCAGAGCCAATGTTTGATTCAACACTCCTTTGAGCGTGAGATCCAATTGACTGCCTGTCTGTGTGGCTTATATTACTCAGTTTCATTTCCTGTAGAAGTTTGTTAATTAGGTAATATATAAATATATATATTTCATATATATTTAATTCTAACAAATTTCTTACATCCTACGGTTGGTATGCCCTCTCTCTCTCTCTCTCTCAAGTAAGCATATAAATTATATATGTATATATTGGAAAAATATTCACCATGTGGTTCTTTTAAGTTACCCATATATTTTGAATTTGGGTTTTATTTTGGTCTTTCGGTTTAAAAAAATTTAAATTTTTATTTTTCGGTTTTTGAATTTTTGAGTGTCTATTTGGTCTTAGATTTCTTCAAGTTTTTTAGTTTAGTTTCATATGATCATTGATGTCAATTTTCAGTTAATTGATTTATAAGTGAGCATTAGTAAAGTCTGTGCAAAATCAATTAACTTAGGATAAGTGTGTAATATTTTAGGAATTTAAGGATCAAATAAATATTTAGGAATTTAAGGACGAAGTAAATGTCATATTGAAAAATTGATGAGCAAAGAGGTCTTTGCCCATATTTTTCTTGATTGAGTTATATGTTAGGGTGGGTTTGGCGTTTCTATATTTGGAGGGTAGAGTTATAGTTGAGTTGAGTTAAATTATGAATAAAAGCATGCATTTTTATGATTTTTTTTTTGTTATTGTTTTTTCTTTATATTTTTGCTGAATTTCTTGTTCCATTATTTAACTATATACATACATTCTCAAATTCTTAACACTCAAATGAGATGTGAACTCAATAAATAAAAACATATTTTACAATTTTCAATGTAACTATTATACTTACTATTACTTACTTAGGTGAAACACTATTTTTTTTATATAATTAATAATCTTACAACATACCTTAGCAATGGTAGAATGTATGGGTAGAATTTGCCCAGGAAATAGGGTTTTTATCAAGGGTTTATTTACATGTTATAATGTATGTATGTATGTATATATGTATGTATATATATATATCTACTATATTAAAAGGGCTAAAATGGGAGAATCTTTGTGTTTGCTCTTCATTCTTCAGCATATACTTATTATACCCTTGAATTTTATGATTTTTTCCTAAATGGAATTAGATTTAATGATCAGTTGTGATTCAACTCATCCTTCGTAAAATTTTCACCCTTTCATAATTCTATATTTAAGGGTTAACAATTTGATTTAATTGTCATCCTTTTGTGATTGTTATGAAGTATGCTTACAAATTTCTCATTTAATTCTCACCCTCTAATTCTCTACAATGAGAATATTTTATTTTTACTTTTTCCATTTTGCAATGTATTTTTCTAAGTTGTCATTAGTTTTTTAAACAATGCATCGGTCATGGGCGAGGCATTGAAAGAGTAGAATTGTAGAAGTAGAAACTTAGTTTTATAAACAAAGAAGGGAGGAAGACGAAAATGAGGATTCGCTCTCAGATTCTCTCTGTTTCCTTATTTATACAAATCAATCGTGGAAGCATCTCAATTACTTCTTGATCGAGTAATAAATTTTTAGTTTTTTTTTAATTCAATTTTATTTAATTTTTGAGATTTTTATCAAGAGAAACACTTGAATCTTGAATTGACATGGATTTAGTGAAAGAAAATTGTTTTTTTTTTTCAAAAATCCATTCGCTTCCTTACACAAATCAATTGTGCAATCGCCCCACTATTACTTCTTGAAGTTTATAGTTTTTCTTGATTCAAATTTATTTAATTTTTTTTATTTTTATTAAGAGAAACATTTAAAAATCTTGGATTGACATAGATTTAGTGAAAGAAAATTTAGTTATTATTATTATTATTATTATTTTTTATTGTTGCAGAAACTCAATCGCATTCTTACTCACATAAATCAATTATTGAATTGTCCCACTATTACTTACTTCTTGAAGTTTTTAGTTTTTATTGATTCACTTTTGTTAATTAGCTAGATTTTTATCCTGAGAAAAACTTAAATCTTGGATTGGCATGGACTTAGGGAAAGAAAATTTATTTTTTTGTTGTTAAAATTTTCAATTTGTATTTGTATTTGTATTTGTAATAATCATTCTATTATTACTTCTTGATTTAGCGATAAGTTTTTATTATTATTATTTTTTTTTAGTAAAACACTTAAATCTGGTTTGCATGGATTTATGGAGATAAAAATGGTTTTGTTTGTTGAATCTTTCATTTGTGTTTTTTTTTTTTTTTTGAAGAAACTCAATTGCTTCCTTACTCGTACAAATCAAGTGTAGAATCATCTCACTAGTACTTCTTCAGCCGTTGTTAGTTTTTCTGGATTAAATTTTGTTCAATTTTTTAGATTTTTATTAAGAGAAACACTTAAATTTTGGATTGGCATGGATTTAGGAAAATAAAATCGAACTTTTGTTTTTGTTTTTGTTTTGTTTTGTTTTTTGTTTTAGAAACCTAATCGCTTCCTTAATCACATAAATCAATCATGGAATCATCCCACTATTATTCTTGATCTAGCGGAGTTTTTAGTTTTTTTTTTTTTATTCAATTTGTTTAATTGTTTAGATTTGTATGAAAAAAAAGTACTTAAATCCATGCATAGATTTAGGGAAAGATTTTTTTTTTCTTTTTTCTGTTGAATCTTTCATTTGTATTATTATTATTTTTTTTTTTAAAAAAAATTCAATTGCTTTCTTACTCATACAAATCAATTGTGGAATCATCCCACTATTACATCTTGATTGAGCAGTAAGTTTTTAGTTTCTTTTAGTTCAATTTTGTTTAATTGTTTAAATTTTTATTGAGTCAAACACTTAAATATGGTTTGCATGGATTTAGGGAGAGAAAATTGATTTTTTTTTTTTTGTTGAATCTTTCATTTGTATCAATTACTCACACAAATTTATTATAGAATCATCTCACTATTCCTTCTTGATTGAGCAGTAAGTTTTTAGTTTTTCTTGATTCAATTTTTTTTAATTTTTAGATTTTTATCAAGAAAATTGATTTTTTTTGCCGAATATTTCATTTATGCCAACTTTTTTTTTTTTTTTTTTAAAGTTAAAATGTTTACAATGATAGTCATTGAAATTAAACACATCAATGCGAAATTTTGTTTGTTAAATCTTAACTAGATGGAGATACATTTGATTAACAATATTTTTCTAAAATATAGAGTAAGAACGAAATAAAATAGACATAAATTCAAAATGAATTCAATACAGGTTGATCTGCAAAATTAAAAAATTAAGATATTTTGTCCCATGTTTGTAGTTTTTTTTGTTTTTTCTTCAAGGGATTTTAGGGGAAAAAAAGAATAATTAAATCTCTTGTGAATACGACACGTGGTGACGTCAACTGAAATTTTAAAAGGATGTTCAAACTTCAAGTTTGATTTTGTTACTTAAATGAAACAATTGGATTGGATATCAAAATATTTATATTGTATATTTTTTAAATATTTTTTTTAGAATTGTTTATTTATTGCCTTATATATAAAAAATATAAAAGAAAGGACAATCTAATTTAGGGAAAGAAATATTTTTTAAAAAACTAATTTGAAGCAGTAACTACTAGCTAGCCATTATTTAATTATTTATTTTTTAAAACACATTACTTGTTTCAGGTAATTATTCTCCGCAATAAATTTACAGAAACATGTAATTCTTTTTAACTTTTATTGAATTAATAAAATTGAATAGCATTATGATTTTTATAGGTATTGTATTATTTGAGATTTCATGCACATATATTAAATAATTATAATTGACTTTTCAAATAAAAAACATGAAAAAAAACTTGATGAGAGGTTTTATAAAAGAAACATAACAAACAACCTTTTTTTTCCTGAAAAACTACAACGTTCATTTTTAAAATAAAATTGGCTTTTATTTCTTTTCTTTCATTTTTTCTCAAGTCTATTCATTCACTTACCTATTATTAGGTCGTATCACTTTTATTCCAATTATATCATCTATATTTTAATTCTATTCATATATTTTTTTCTCTTTTTATACTTTTAAATTTCATGTCAACTATTTAAAATTTAAATTCAATTATATGAGTATTATTTAAAAATTTTATTTCCTTTTTAAAAATTTCTAAAATTTTTTTAAATGACATTCAAAATATCTCATATTCATGGTAAATTAACTTAAAACATAGTTTAAGATACTATAAATTACTTCCTTCGATGTCAAATATTTATTAATTATACTCAATGTATATTGAATCAAAATATCATGATAAAGAATGATTAAATCACAGTTTAAATTTTATCACAAAATTTACATAAACATGGCCAACTATGTGCTAATTTCGTGCAAAAAAAAAATATTGTGTTTATTGAGATAGTCAAGTTAGTCCATCTCAGTCCTACCAAGTTGATGCAAACGATATGTCTCAGTCCTACCAAGTTGATGCAAACGATACCTATTCTTAGACTATGAATGGACGGTTATGAAACAGTCTATAAGGATGACCCAATCATCCTTAAACAAACCCCTCAATATCAAATTACTCTAAAAGATGATTACTAAACACAATAAACGAACAATTTCAAATTTATATTTAAACACTTCCGCCAACCAAGTCTTTCTATTTTTGTTTTTTATTTTAATATATTATCAGACGAGTTGGTTGTTTTGGAGTTGGTCACTCGAGGTGATTTTGGNTTATTATTATTATATAAATATTACATTTAAATTTCAAATTTGATTATTTATTGGGAAAAATAATGAATATGTTTAAATTGAATGTTTAAATTTAGATTATATATGTGAATAATTCTATTTATATTTATTTCTTTCTACTAAAAAAATTAATTAGTTTTTTTAAACTAAAATTGGAGTAATTTACCTTTAAATTCAAATTGTCATATAAAATTAACTATAATAAACAATTTAGTGATAAAGTTAATTATTTAATTAAAATTTACTCACATTAGTAATTTAAATTAATTGAATTTTTACAAAAAAAAAAAAAAGGTAACTGGAAAAAATTCCCCGCAGGGAACCCGATCCCCGTGAGTTCTCTGCGGGGAATCCCCGCCCCGATCCCCGAAGAATTTCACGAGGATGGGAAATGAAATGGGGAGCGGGACAAGGATGGAAAATGACATCCCCGACCTCATCCCGTGGACATCTCTACTCGAAATATTAGAAACTCCAATTGAAAAAAAAAAAATTATTAAAAAAATTGTTACAGTGTGTCGAATATAAAAACAAAACTTACTTTTAAAAAATTAATAGGTTTATTTCACCAAATTAAAGTTTGGATTAAAAAAATAATAAAAATAAAAAATGAAATAACAAAAACAGTATCAATACAGTAAGTAAAACTTAAAAAAAGAAATAGAAACACAATTAAAAAATGCAAATTTTCTAAACATTTTATATGTTCATATAAATAAAGTATATCTTAAAAAACTAAACGGGACATGTTTGGAGACAGGGCATAGATACTCTCCCCATCCCACCCTGTTCTCGATCGAAGATCCTACTTTAATCCTCAATTTAACCCCTATCTCTAGTTAAATTGGGAATTTCTCACCTCGGACCCACCCTTGCAGGTTTTTTTACCATTCTTATCTTCGCCATAGTTGGCCTCCTAAGGTGAATATCAATGTTGGTCGTCATAAGTAGTCGTCACTAAAGTTGGTCATGTCATGTGAGGTGATAACCAAAGTTAGCCATCCAAAGGTCTTCGTTAGAGTATATCACCAAAGTGTTGTAAAAGTAGTCGCCAACGATGCTCGATAGATGGAACCAATTAGAGCATTGAATGGAGAGTTGTGTTGAATTGGAATGAATTGGGATGAGTTGGTAAAAATAACCAGCTCCACAAATATTTAAAGTTGATGGACCAAACATTAAATTAGTAATCTAGCTAGTAATCGATAGAAGTATGATGAAAATGGATGTTTAGAAATGAGCATATTTGATGACTAATTTTCAAATTTTTTTAGGAGACTACAGGGAGAGTATAAATATGAGGGAATTCATGCAATGGATTTGTTATCATGTCAAATTTATGGCCAAAATAAGGAATGGAAAAATCCTCCAAATTTAAAGAGAGTGGGGAACCTCTACTATTATGTCACAGGTTACGTTCATAAACGAATACTGAATACTAATTAAATTTACATAACCTAACATTTTAATTATTAACAGTCCAAAGTAAAGAGACCATCATAAACTGTTCTCTCTCAAGACGGATAATGTGACGACGAGTGACTTCCTGACCCAGAAGAAACTCACCCCTCACTTCGGAGGTTTTTCCTTGAGATTGTATTTAATTTTTATTTAAAAAAAAATTAAATTAACTTTTCTGCTCACTCGTATGGTCTGGACCCCCACAAAGTGGAAGAGAGTCGACTGAACATCTCAGCCATTGGCGGGAATTTCGCCGGTGGCATCCGATCCCCAATTCTTGTTCACCTCTGATGATCATGTTGGGTGAATTGTGACCTCGTATGATCGTGTCGGGTGAGCAACAGCCACTTCGTCACAGTACTGACTTATGGGCTAACGTGTCACACTTTGGCCAAGTATCCTACAAAGAGACTCCCGAGAGCCAGAAATATTGAAGGAATGGCTATAGGAATGGGCGCATCATGACACCCATAATCTAGATGTTTCGCCCAAATGAATTAAATTAGTTGGTACTACAAAGGTTAGAAAAAGTGAATGAAAAGAGTAATAGGAAGTGGACAGAGACACTTCCCAACCAGAAAGCAAAGTTCCCACATAACTATTTCTAGGTTAATAGTGATCAAATACTTGAGATTGGATGATCAATGAAAATCACTTAATAAGGGTAAAGTTGAATCTCAGGTCACATATTTTACCACGTTATAACAATCAACGAACCAACTTTACTTTAAACTAACTCTCCTTCATCAAATCTCAATAAATTAATTTCCTGTGTGCAATTTTCACACAGTAGCTTGTTTGACCATATTCCCATGTGTAATTTCATCATATATTACCAGTAATAGATATCAATTAATTCAAATTTTTGAGACATTACCTGCTAGAAACCAGCGCCAGTCAGTCATCTTACTTTGAAATGCTAAGCTCCAACGAAATTCGGAAGGCTTCTTCACATCTTTGCTCTTTGCTCATTTTGTAATGTACATTACACGTCCATGGAACCAACCAAATCCAGTCATGAAGAACCAAAAACTGATATTCATTATTATTTTGAAGTCAGAGTCCCCCAAGGTTCTGAATATATACACAAGGTAAGATACACTAATGTCTTGTCTTCTTAACTCTATCATGTTTCTCTCGATCAGAATCATCTGGTGAGTAATAATTCTTTCGGCCTTTGCTTCTATGATGCCTGTTCAATTCAGAATCATCCGACGAATAAGACTTCCTGGGTCTCATTTTGCTACTTGAATGATGTCTACCTAAGTGCAGACCTTTGGATGAAGAATGTTTGGATCTGCTTTTATGTCTCTCAAATTCGGAATCTTCAGATGAGTATGATCGGTTTTTTCTGCCTGATCTGTGTTCTAATTCAGATTCCAGCTTTTTACATGAATCAAAATCCTTGCGTTTCCTCCCTTTATTATGCCTCTCGGAGTCTGAAATATCTGTTGCGCTTGGTTCCGGGCAATATCGATCAGCAATAAGAGGCCGCTCAAAGCCGGAAACATCAGAAGTATTTAAACGCTTCCTTCTATCCTTTTTAGTCTTATGATGCGTATCAAAGTCGGAATCATCAGACAAATACAAAGTCTTGTGCTTGTTCCTTCTATCTAGCCTATCTAACTCTGAAGTTTCTGAACTTGATTCACTACTGCTGACTTGTTTCTTTCTTTTAGATTTATGTTTCTTCTTTGATATTCTCTCATCGTCTTCTAGGTCCTTTACTTTTCTACTAGTTGATGATTGAAGCTTTTTCCTTGAAGACTTCTTTTTCTTGGGTTTGCTTGAAAGATTTGACAGCAATTCAGGGACAATACCGCCACCACTGAGAAAGCCTACAAATCACATGGGGAATAATAAGTTGCCAGCTAAAAACGAAAAAGAAAAAAAAAAAACCAGAATTAAAGGATTGTCACAGTGGAAAAAGCATCTACCTCCGTACTCGTCAAATATATCCTCGGCAACTATTTGCTGGTTTGGATCATCCGGATTAAACCCTCCACGAGGAGGACTAATTCCTGGTTTCTGCTTCAACTCCCACTTTAGAGGCTGTAAATAATGCAGAAAAGAAAGCACGTGAGAACGAATGTTAAAAAATGCTATATTCAGGTTGCTAATTGATTGTAGAGCAAAAGGCAAAGGCAACAAGTAGTGATCTTTTTGAGACAGTTAATGAAAGTAAAGAATGACAACACCAATGTCAGCATATTGCAAAAAGTATACACACTGAAATATTATATAATACAATATGGTTACGTACAAATAAAAAATATTAAACTAGGAAATAATGGAAGGTAAGTTTCAGATTAAGAACAGATCAAAAAATACTAGCCTCACTAATCTCTGCATGGGCAAGTATGGTGGTTAAGGGGTCATCTCTTTTCAATCGGCTTTCTTCATTTGGCATTATAGCATCCTTCAACGGACATTCACGGTCACCACTTTGATGACCATAAATCCCACATCTTACACATTTTACATTGCGTACTTCTACCCCAAATGGTTTTACTCTCGCAAAAACACCTGTGTCCATCCTGAGAACAGATAATAAAATAAAATAAAATAAACCCATAAATCTCTAAAAACAAGAATTCTTATATACAGGACTTAAATCATTAAATTTAGATTACATAACCCAAAATTAACCGTGAATTTGACTACATCAATTATACCCTACAAACATGAACTGTTCATTGGCTGCTTGGCAGCTCATTTCGTGGACTACTTTTTAAACTCCTTGAATATAGCATACATTATCTGATTCTTTACCTATGAGAACGCTCCAATGTGTTTTAAGTACAAGTGTACAAAAGAACAGGCAGACATTCATTCTGAGGCACAACCAAACTGTATAATAATAACGTGAAGAAATTGATGTTGCATAAAATCAACTGAAAATCTAATTACAGATGTTCTTGAAAGCTATATAAACAATCAATAGCATTTTTTCCTTTTCAAGCAAAAATAATGAGCCATATACAATTATTGCTTTCATGCTAAGTGTTAAACTAAGAAGCACGGGTACGGATACAAGACACGGATACGGCACAACACTAACACGGCGACACGTCATTTTTTTTTTTAAAATTTTGGACATGGACATACCAAGGACTCCTTTATTAAAACATATATTTTTTAACATATATATTATTTTTAAACAAGAAGAAAACTTAAAGAATGAGTTTATTTATTTCTATGCTTAAAAAATCAATTCGATGTATTTCACTCTCAAATTTTATTATTTTTGTTATATATATGTTGACTTAGTATATGTAAGAAGAGTTTGATGCATGTTTACCAAATGTTGGTCCTATTTTGGATTTGTACAACTAGTGTCTAACATATCTAACAAGTGTTTGATACGTCTCCAACAAGTGTCGGAGTGTCCAAGTGTCCAAAACGTGTCGGACAGACATGCTAGTCAAATCAAAGTGTTTGTGCTTCTTAGGTGCTAAATAAATAATTTCATCCAAACATGAGTTGCAACATACAAAACAAGGTGGTACAAGAAAAAGAGAAAAAAAGAACGTATTCTCACACAGTATCAACTTACCGAGGAGCATTTTTTAATACTTCAAATTCTTCTTCAGTGGGCAATGCACGCCCAAAAACATCTTTTGGCCTCGGTTTCTTACCATTCTCCCTACCAACTGTGCCTGAGGACTCTGGTGGCCTGCAAGAGGTATCGAAAACTTACTTCCTTCAAGTGGAAACAGCACTTCAAATCATGCTCAATGAATCTTCGTTTTCCACTTCCATAAGACAAGAACTGTATAAGCATGATAAAGATGAAGTACCTTTCATTTGCAGAGCCATCCTTGGGCAGATCCTGAGAGGGGTTATCACTCTCTTGTTTCTTCCTGTCATCAGCGATCTCTGCAGCTTTTGCACTTTCAGCATTGTAACCAGGTGGTCGTACGTACATAAAACTAACCGCTTTCATCATCTCCAACTAATCATCAAACAAAGGTTTCAGAGTGCATGGCCAAAAATTATCCATAAATAATAAGCAGAGTGAGTTCGTCAGATAATAAATGGAAGGAAAATTATAGACTACTATCTATTCTCATAAATAAACTACAAAAGCTGCCGCCGGAATCGAAGAGAAGACAGATCTACGTTGGGAGAAACATT
This sequence comes from Benincasa hispida, assembly GCF_009727055.1. NCBI lineage: Eukaryota > Viridiplantae > Streptophyta > Magnoliopsida > Cucurbitales > Cucurbitaceae > Benincasa > Benincasa hispida. Next base: position 72,958,538 of record NC_052357.1, on the reverse strand, counting down.
TGAGGTATGCCATCATCATCATTAAGATCGAGCTTGGCATAGCAACTGTCAGCGGAGTTTTCTTTTTTGTTCCAGAAAATATATAGATATAAAACTTAAAAAAATGAGAGCCACTCCCACAAAAACCTAACCATGAACCATAGAAAAAACGTTCTCCAATTTGCTTCATAAGAAACCAGAAAGTGGAAGAATGAATGAAAAGATGATGACAAGCTATGAAGGAAATATCAACCGATCACTGAAAGTTCATAATTACTACATGTCACTTACCTATACAACTTCAAAAAATACGAAATGAAAACTGCTTCAATTCAAAGTGTAAACGTAAGAAAGCGGGGGGAACTAGGTAAAAACCTTTTCCTTCTCTTTCTTGGAGACGAGAGCAGTCTGGCGAAAGAATTCCTGCTCTTGAGCATACTGCAAACAGAAAAAATGCACCGATTGATGAGAAAACGAAGAAGAAAAATCTTGTGAGTTCGATACAACATAAATGAAGCATATAATTGACCTCGCGAGCAACTTCCTCGGCGCGCTTCTCTCGCTGTGAGTGAGTCTGCTCGGCGATCCATTTGCGACGCTGATTAGGGTACGAGAGAGGATGCCATGGCTTCTGGTTGAGATAGGAATGGCTCCAGGCGGTGCCAGCCTTGGTCTTGTAATCGACCTCGCCGGATCCAGCTTTATCAGAGAACCTTTTGCTTAGCCTTATCCCTCCTCCTTCTTCTCCGTCCATTCTCCTCCGTCGTCGTCGTCGTCGTCGTCGTCGCCGCCGCCGCTGCAAATTCCACGATTTGTCGTCCGGCTACCACTTCGATAGTTCGCCTATTTCTCCGGCTTGCCTTTCAAGATCTCCAACTCCAACGTGTGTCGTGGCCCATTGACCTAATTTGGGGCCACAAACGCATGGGCCTGTAGCCCAGTCATAACTAATCTGGGCTCTAAAATGGGCCTGTGGCCCAGTCATTACTAATTCGGCCAGCTTTCATTATGGTTATGGGGTTCCAACACTAATAGGCCTAATTACACTAATGGTATAAACCCACTATTTTTTTCCTTTAAATAATCTAACCGGCTAAGATTTTTCAAAATAGACAGGCCCAAATGTCATATAGACGCTTGCCTTATTTACGAGGGTTTCGAAAATTTAAAAAAGAATGATAATAAAATAAACTTAGGTCTTTGTGTATCTCTCCTTCATACTTAACCTGTGATTTTTTTTTTTTGGACCTCCATTTCTTTCTCCTTCTTTCTCCTTTCTTCCTCTCTCTTTTTCTTCTGTCTGGCGGCATGAGTTGCCAGCCGTGTTGTGGTGGTCAACATTATTGATGGAGGTTATTGACGGTGCAGTGATGGGCGAATCTGGACAACAACGTAGTGGATATAAGTGGTGTAGGGTTCTAATAGGCCTACGCAAGCATATCTAGTAGGTTGACGGCGTAGTAGCTAGGTGCGGATCTAGTGCCAGTGAGACGTTTGGCAGAGGTGTGTGCGAAATTGAAGTAAAGGTTGGGCAGTACGAGATTATTCCAAATAATCCATATATATATATATATATATATATATATATATATATATATATATATATATATATATCAGGGTTTATTTCAAATAATTTATATATATTTACGAGTTCGTTTCAAATAATTCATATATATAAATGGTCGATCTAGTTTGAGGTTGAAAATGGATGGACGAAGGATCTGAGTGTATTCGTATATTTTGTTTTCAATTTCAATTACAAATATATATAGATACGGCCACAATATCGTCTACCATAGTTGTTTTAATATATACTGCTGTTTAAATACAGTTAGTATGCGATATTTGACTGCATATTGTAAATTCATACAATCCTCCCTTACAATATATATCAAATACACTCGAATATATGTATATATATTATAGGAGAAAAAGATTACTAAAATATTTCAGAGCTGCGACTTAAGAAATTGAACTTTGTGAATTTTGTTTATTTTTTTTAATAATTTAATCTAAATTATAGTATATAATATGAGGTATATATTTGTAAAATAACTGAATATACATGTGAAGGAACTCTTATTCAAGAGTACCTACAAGTGGAAACGGATTTTTCCAATTCATTGTGACATAATTTCCACATATACATTCAAACATACTAAAATGCATTCATAATGGTAAATTATTGACATGCTCAAAAGAACAGTAAATAAGAGATCGAGAGATCATACCAGTTGAAGACTTCTTCTTCACAACAAATCTTGCTTTTGCTGAGACGATAAGCTATTGCTCAACAAAACCCAATCGTCTACCTCGAACAGTCCCCATATGAACAGAAGGAAATGGAGATGATACCACCACTCAAAGCCCTCCGTATTCTTGGAGTGAGAATCCAAAGGGTGGATTTTGTTCGGATTTGGTAGAGGGAAGGGAAAAGAGAGATCGTATACAACGATCAAGCAAGTGGGAGATAGGCTCGTCTATCGTATAGACAAGACGCTTGATCGTTTAGGTGAAGTATACCATCATGTAGGAAAAAGGTAAGCAATCATCTAAACGATCATGTAGGAAAAGGTAAGCGATTTGTCTAAACGATCGTGTAGAAAAAACTAACGATCGTCTATATGTTCGTTTAGTAAATATCGGACGCTAAACGATCGCTTAGGAAAAAAGTAAATGATCGTTTAGTAAATAGCGCTCACGGGTATAATTGTTAAGCGATTGCTTAGCACTATCGCATAGGTAAGCGATCGTTCAAACACTATCTATAGACAGATTTTCCAAGCGATGACACACTTCAACACAATGTCCGCACATATCATGCTTAACAAATCGTGAGCTATTTATGCGTCTCAAAGTGATCTTTTAACTTACGCATCCATTATTAAAATAGAAGAGACGTCGTCCCATTACCCTTTTAATCGTCCAATTAATAAACAATGAATATGATCACATCATATTCATAATTTATGAATTAATATCATATATTAATCATAGTATTTTTCCTCCACTAGATATAAATCATATTTATATCCAATTTCCTCCAAATTAATTTATCTCATACATAAAATTAATTATATCATATATGATTAACTCGTTCAATTATATCATATATAATCGGACTCCCTCTCGTCAATTTGAACATTTCAAACTGACCCAAAAACTGTTTCTCAACTTGTATCCAAGCTACCAAGGGGACCTTATGGACCTGTAGCTCGAAGCTCCAACGGTACGTGAATAGCTGACTAAACTCTTTAGTTATGATATCCACCATTCATTAACTGCCAGACATTCTACTAAAGATCGACAGTTGAACTCTTATTGCCATAGATATATTTCTATGTCCATTGGATATAAACCAATCATTAGTACGATGACCCTTCATAGATGCTCGTAATTACAGCAGGCTAATTTACTGTTTTGCCCCTGTAGTTACATCTTACTCCTTAAGTATCATTGATCCCTCTAATGAACAATACAATATAGTCCTATTATGTGTGAACACCTCTCGGACCATGAGAAGGTGTGTGGCGCCATATCGTTCAAGCCCCGGGATCAACCCTTAAGAGAGCAATCTATCTATTTACCCTTGCTTCGGGGATGGAGTGAACTTCATCTTGTGAAGCTGAGTTCCCAGCTCCCAAATCAGACGAGTCCCCAAAGTGGTAGTTTTGAGTCAACTCTCTGGCCACTCACACCCATGCAAATCAAAGGACCGCTCTCAATGGCAAGATTTTCCAACTCACTCAGGATTGAGATCATGATACCTATGGTCATCCTAGTGAAGTGAAGTCTCAGTCATGAACGGAGTTATATGACGAGATGTTAACACTTCGAGGTCAGGTCTTATACAAACTCTTTGTATAGGATGCCCTTGCTCGCATGTCCGCTACACGAATGATCAGGATCAGACCTCGTAACAATTCCATAAAGTGGGTCGCGTCCCTAATGTTACAAGGATAAGGTTTCCCTCATGTATCCATATACTACAGACTATTTTGGTTGTCACTTAAGACATGATCCACTTGTACGTCACTACATACATGCTTAAGTTACATAAAGACAACCAGTGATATTAAGTTTATTGGTTTGTGGTAAAATAAAAACATCTAAATGTGCAAAGTCAAGAAGTGAAGTAAATGTCATATATATTATGCATCACAAGCGTTCTTACAAAGTTGTTTACAAACTACAGGACACGAGACTTTAGGGCACAAACCCTAACAACATGGATATATATGAAAAAGTATGCAGAATATATAACTCAATACAAACATCTATTGCATTCTTCTAACATAACGTATATTTAAAAATAACCATGAATCTAAACTGTAGTATATATGAGATAATAACACAAAATATAAACAAATGCAACAGAAAAAATGAACTATAATAGATAAACTCAAATAAGTTATACCATCATATAAAAATTACATTATAATGACATAAATATCAGACATCATGAGAATATATTAGAACTGCATACATATCAGAATACCTGAGATATATATACCAAATAAACAATGAAATATATTATATAAAAACAAATAATACTCAAAATAAACTATGGAAGATATCACATAATATAAAAAATCAAACATGAAAAACGAAGAAGACACCAATACGCGAAATGAAAAATAAAATCATATTTAATGCATTCTCTCTCCAATTGAAAATGGAGAAAAAAATATTTTGAATGTATTTCCTCTCCAATTGAAAATTAAAAAAAAAAAAAATCCTATTAAATGCAATTTCCCTCTTAATATTAAATGCACAATCTCTCCAACATTAAATAAACTTCGTAAATAGAAAATATATTTTGTAAAATGTATGACCCAAATACGACTTCTTTATATAAAAACCTCTGGTTATTTATTATTACAAAATTTCCCAATTTTAGAACCAGTTCCAAGCGAATAGTTTAGATTTGATTATTGCAATAAAAATAATGGAAATTCATCCAATCAAAAGTATACTGTATTTCGCAAAAGAATGCAGATTTTTTAAGTCATAACTAACAAATTGGAGATTGTTGTTACAATGTGGCTAGAATTTTACACAGATGAAGAAAAAAACTGTACAATTTACTTGGCGACTGTTAGAAACCATTTCAATTCAGTAATCTAAGTCCATGAATTTATCATCAACAAATGTACTGAATCAACATTTTTATTATAAAAAAAAATCTATGAAACATAAACAAGAAGCGACAAATTTTAGTAAATACTAAACATTTAAACAAAATGAAATATGATGCTTTAAGTATCATCTTCGCAATCGAGTGCCTCGATCGTTGCAAGAAACAAACAGAGAGAGGGTCAAATTAATTTAAACAAAATGAAATATTTATTTGCTAATTTAAATATAGTTTTCAAAATTTTTTTGGTATAATTTTTCCCAGGATATTGACCTTTTGTCGATATTTACACCAACATTTCTGTCAAAATTGAAATCATGACGTTTCCATCTAGCATTTGAACCTTGGTACCATTGAATCATCATATTCAAACAAAAACTAAATTATAGTAACTTCCCCCCCCCCCCCCCCCCCCCCCCCCCCCCCCGATATTTCCTACATTTTCATCAGCATTGTCTTTGCTATCGTCACTGAATAGCCTCCCCTGTAAACCATGAGATAACACAAGCATGCAAGATAATCTTGCCTGATATCAAAAGACGTCCAACTCTTCATATCCTTCCAAAAATATAGATGGTCAACATAGTCAATCACGGAGTAAGATGATCTTCTGATACGACGACGAGTGACCAGTCAAGTCATAAAACTTTTGCATTTTGATCCATGGTATCTTATGGCCAATTATATTCCATTTCATGGACGGCGCTGTTCTATTAGTTGTACGTGAAGAAGACGACAAAACTCCTCATAATTGACAACTCTTCTTCAATGGTTCATACTTGCTTGAATCGTATCTTGCCATAGGCATTAGGATGAAAGAATTTAGTGTGCTAGGTGAAGGCAAACATGTGGATTGTGTAACTCACCCAACCGTCAGAATCTTGCTCCATTTGATTTTGTAGCACCTCAGCCTGACAAAAGGTTGTGAACTAAAAAAGTTGAAGAAACCTTCACAATTTCCAGTCTGAACGATTGAATGGCTTGCTTGGCATTCTTTGATCCCTTCTTAGGCTTCTTCAGGCATTTCCCTGGATTACCATTCGATCTCGGTTCTGCAACAGTGGTTATCATTTTCAGTGCAAATATAATGAAGGGGTTCATAATATGTTATCTTTTACTATATAGTAAAAGTAATCAGTCAGTCTTAAAATTAGTGTCTAAAATACTGATGAGGCAGAAAGAAATTACCTCATTGCTTTCTCAAGAAGTGGCTCTTCTTTGTTAATCACGAAGGGTATGTCATTGTCGAGACAAAATTTTAAAGGGATATGTGGCGAACAAGAACTCAAGCTTACATCCACTTGATATATTTTGATATTTGAGAGCTACTTCAGATTGCAAAGCCACGAAAGGACAGCACAAGAAGGCATACCAAACTTACAACCTTACTTGAATAGATTTGTTCTAGAGGTTGTACAAGTGTGTCCTTGAGTTCTAAGAAGGCATACAAACTCAATGGATTCTCTTCATACAGTATAATCTTCATGCAGTATAATTACATCAAACCTATGTGATGCAACTCATCAATACCTGATTTGGCTGCTTGATCCAATTTTCTTGGTGTAAAGCTGGGTTAACAGAAACCCACCAGGATTCATTTTACAAATTAGATTTAGATCCAATGCCTAACAATAAATCCAAAAGTTTTGAAGCTTTGGCTTGATCATTCTTCAAACTACCACGCATGTTCCCATTCCCACCTTCCTTGTTACCCTCATTACCGAGAGCAGGAAAGGCACTAGATTTACCTTTATTCATAAAGGAATCATGTTTTGCAGCAAATGCCAATGTTGACAACAGTGCCTTCTGAGCTGATTTTGGTGTTCCTTTAGTCATGCTAGAAGCTAAGCCATCAGAAAATTGACCTGAAGAACTCGGAGTACCTGACAGCCTCGATAATACTGCACTTAAGCCTTCATGCTGATCACACACACTTCCCTTTTTCTGTACAAATAAATCAGTACCTGCTTTCAAGTTGGAAGACGAGCTAACCAATTCATTAGAAGCATAATTTCCAACGGGAGATGAGAAGTTCGTTTGTTTGGGTGTTGTCATTTGCACTTTCTTTAGTAGCTCATTGGAACCATGACCAGTTTTTGAAACAGCCTGGATCTGATTACCGGATGGAATAGAACCCCTATTGTAGCTTGGAGGAGTAGCTAAGTTCTCATGGTCAGACTGTAGTGAAGTTCTACCAAACGACAAAAAATTTATGCCCTTAGGTGCTGTGTTTGGCTGAATCTTCCTCGAGATTTCATTTGAATTTTCTACCGAACTCAACCCACTTTGAGCTAACACATTTCTACATTCCCCATTACCATTCTTCATCTGGGAAGAACTGTCCGGTGACTTCCCAAAAGAGAGAAAGTTAATTCCAACAGGCGGTGGTCCAGTCATTTTCTTCAGCAGAGTTCCTCCTAATGGAGTTCTATTGCAAGAAGCTCCTATGGCGTTGGGTACAGTAACAAGACTTTGCTTAAGGCGACCACTGATATTCAATTGCTTTTGAGTGTCCAAACTATCTGGTATTACTGGTGGTTTGGATTCAGTTTTCAAATTTGGCATACTAGTTGACTCTTGTAGTTGTGGCAACATCTGCAACAAATCGGCAAAGTATTAACCGACCATAATGCACCTAGATTAATGAAACCGAAAAGCAAAGTAATCACATTTGAGAATGCAAAATGTATACCTTGTGGGAAAACATACAAGTATCCCCTCTAGGGCATGAACCATTGGAAACAAAATTGCTACAAGGATACTTGAACAGCTGATGATCAAAGGGACAGTCACCACCTTTCATACATGAATGACGTGCAAAATAACTACATGGCTGCAAGATCAATATGATTGATTTAGACAGAGAAAAGTCTCAGCAGAAGTAGGGAATATGTATACATAGATTTTTTTTAAAACCAATAATCTATAGTCGTTACTGATTCCCCAAAATAAAGGAAGCATGATATGTTTATAATTTGGGAGCAGATAAGGTAAGAACAACTTAAGAAGCCAACTGGGAGCCAAAGTGCCAATCGAAGCAAACCACTCAAAAATCAGGCAGAATTAGTTAGAATGAACTAAAGCAACAAACATTTGTTGAGAACCAGAACTTACCGTGGATTTTGTCAAAGGAGTTGTATCATGAGAAAATTTACACTTGTCACCCTGCAAAATAAAAGGCAAATGGTAATATAAGTATGATCCACAAATGTTCACCTTATAACAAAGAAAATACAAAATTAATCATACAACCTCTTGGCACCTCCCCTTAATATAATGACGACAGTATACTACAGGTTTAGGCACCGTCACTGTATGTAGCTTCAACCTTTTGACACCATCTTTTCTGTTCTTCTCAGCCCGCTTCTTTCTTTTTTGTATCTTGAGAATGTAATTTTCATGGTGAGTGAGAAAAAAGTATTAACAAAAACACACCACACAAACACGTGAATGCCATGAAAAAGAAATATCGCCATATATAGCTAAAGGGAATTGTACACTTCAAAGCAATAGAAAATTGAAAGTAGTAATACCTTTTTCCTTTCTTTTCTCCCTTCCGATCCTGGACCACGTTTTTTCTTATTGCAAGCCCCAGTTTCCTGCCATGGAAAGTTGTTAGAACAAAAAATCAACTGAATTTCGATAACTTATCACAATTAACCATATAAATCCACATTAGTCACGATGGAAGAGATTGACAATGTCTAAAATTACACTCTGAACAAAAATTATAATGAAAGTGACAATCACATCATAGAGACAATTAATGGAAGCAGGGAAAGGAGAAAACACTTTTACCGGGGGGGGGAACCTTTATCACGATCAGTAATTACATATTAACCAAAAACATTTTCCATCACAAAGAAACTTGTGATTGTGAAACTGAAATAAGGCGAGATGTAAATTGTGTATACAAATTACTATCACTATCACATATATGTTTCGATGCTAAAACCATAACAGGTATGACAAAAAAAAACCCTCTGCCTCCTCTTAAATTGTTGATACTATATGTCATAGTAATCTATAATGTCATCGGTAAATACTATATTGGTACATTGTATACACGAGATGCAGTCAAAAAGCTATAAACACAGAGATTAATGCAACAATTTAAACTCAAAATTATATAATAGTACCTTTTCTACGGACACAATTTCTTTCCTTCCATTGGCATGTTCTTTTGGAACCTGGCTGCAAAGGACTTGATTACTAAAATGTGCTGTAAAAGAATCTACATCCTTTTTGCTACCGTTATTTTTCCCTGTATATCCTCTTTCCTCTAACATAAAACCATTCTGATCTTCATTTGTACTAATCACCATTTTTTCTGAAACAATGCTTCTATGTCTGCAAGAATCCATGCTACTTTTATTTTGTTTGGATTTGGATTCTTCTCTATTCTCATGACTTGCATACACGGCTTTGTCCAAGCATAAGGAAACATGCTTGTTTGCTTCTCCATTAGCTTGAATCAGAGGAAGCTTACTTCTATTCATTCTCTCCTCGGAAATTTGAATACCATCAACCTTCTCAGTTAAAACAACTGGATCTTCTGAAATTTCATTTGTTGAATCGCCACAAATTTCTCCCTCCTCAATCTCTCCATTTTCAATCATATAATCATCCACTTTCATAGCTTCCAGCAGCATTTTGTGCTCTACTTTGGAAGCATCAACGTCCACTGTGATAACTTTATCTCCACCATTCTTACTCTGTTCATAAGCCCCACAAGGTATCTCTTTTTCCATATATGAAGGATCTGCTCCAGAAACATTTTCCCTGCATTGTTCTTTATTGTCCTCCACCATGACCTCAATACTAGAAACATAAGATTTTTCCATCTCTAGATCAGTCTTGCAAACTATGCTCTCAGATTTTAATTCTTTTGCGCAATTTTCAGAAGATTGTTGCATGTCCTTATCAAGAATTGAAGGTACGTTTTCTTGATTGTCCTCCTTTTTAGAAGCTTCCTTAACCATGTGGCCATCTATCAATACTACTATCCCAGAAAGTTTCTGAACTATGCTTGCATCATCTTCTTCCTCCATAACTTGTGGATGTTCAACAATTTCTTCCGGAATTTTTGTAGGTGATATTTGATCGTTTCCACCATTTGTCTGATTTGAAGTCCTTGTGTTGCTACAACTGTTGTCATCAACAAGCACCTTATTTCCTTCCACGATATGCTCTGCCTCTACCTCGTTTGTATGATTTCCCTCATGAACACAATCATTATCTTCAGACCTAGCCTCAAAAGTTCTCCTTTGATCACTCACATTATCACTTCTTTCAACTATTACCATATCTTTCATGAAATCCATAACTTCAGAATCATGAACACGTTTATCTTCAAGAGTATTTCTTCCCAGACCATCTTCAACCACTGTCACCTTTTCTGTAGCTGAATCTCCAGTTTCTACTCTCACAGAATCTTCAACGACTTGCTGGCATGATGATTCTATAGTTACCTGCCTCATGTGGCTGCTATAAGCTGTCCAACAGACAAAAGAATGAAACAATCACAAAAACAATGGGGCAAAACGCAAATAAAACCTCAAATAAAGATCAATAGTAAGGTCAATATTCAAAAAACAATCAACATTTCCAGCTCTATAGAGAGTTGGTTGACATACAAATAAATGAGAATTTTGACACTTCGTCCCACATTTCTGTATCAAATATCAAAACCCTTCCGTTCAATAATTTCATACAAGTTTTTAATGCTTTAAGGCCAGGCAGCAAAAATAATGCTAAAAGCCTATAAAGACCTCGAAACTGCATCGTTGCCATCAAAATTATTCCATTTTTTTAACTAACAATATTAAACCGCATGGTTGACAACAGAGTTCTAAGTTATTGAGAGTTCATCTAAAACTTAAAACTAGGACAATATCTCCAAACATTCCATGCCCAAACCCTTTAGAAATTAGGATCATTATAGTTATTCCATGAAACCAGGCTCTTTTTTTTCTTAAAAAAAATTCTGTTTGAAACGAGAGATTTCCGAGCACTTACGAACTGATATTCTGAAACTTCCGTACCATGTTGTTTCAATTGGATTTGTTCCAAAGTTACACGTGTTTGAAAATTTACAGAATAAATGCAAAGAGATTTCAAATGAATACCAGCTCTTAGTTGTTGAGGATCAAATTCAGTTGCCAGAGAGACATTGCCGTTCTCGCAGAAGGGTGAAAGGATTCGCACTAGTGTATGATAAGTCTTGCTCAATCGACGGTGAGGTGGGAACAATAATTTTGATTCGACTAACTTTGGGGCTTCTATACAGGCTTCCTCCATTAAAGAAGTCTTTATATCCAACCTTTCGAAAAATTTCAACCCAAGTACCTAGCATAAAAGGGTACATGGCTTAAATATTATTCATGGATAACCATAGAATATGCAATTTAGAAAGAAAATCATGTTCATTTGGATTTTCCAAACTTACTATTATAGCATGAACTTAAATACCAATCAGCTAATCTTACGTTAGTAGAGTCTATAGAACCTTATAACCTTTCTCTAATACCAAATGTAACAGCCCGTATTTTCCAATACATCTATTAAACAAAAAATGCGGAAACATAACCATTATAAGCCTTTACAACTTACATAGTTCAACAGGAGCAATTTATTACAAACAATTTCTAGGTCAAACTATCAAATCTTAAGATAAACATCCTTTGATGTCCTGCACTGCACCAGAGCGCCAAATTTCACTTTGCTCATAACTATCACCTAATCTACCATCTGAAAACATTTTGAAAGCAAAGATAAGTACCAAAATACTTAATAACCAATTCCTATATGATATATCAAGCTTTGAAATTCATTTTCTTTCAAACCTTTTGTAAATAAAAATACAAATCATAGCAAGACTTTCAGTCAAAACTTTGCTACAAACAGTACTTTCAAAATCAAAGCCTTTCAAGGAAATAAAATTTTAAAACTAAACGTTTCAGGCTGAAACTTTCAAATAGCCGTTCAACAAAACCAAAATATATGAATAAACTTTCAATACTTTCAAATATAAAGCTTTCAATCAATCAATACTTTCAATCAAACAAAACTTTCAGTTAGCCAGTACTTCAATACAAATAGAACTTTTAGTCATTCGATACTTTCAAAGATGGAGTAAGAATGATGCATAGTTGAAGTAGCCTAGTAACACCAGTCATTTATTCAGTTAGGAATGTCGATTACCAATTGACTAAAAAACAGTCAAATTACTAAGTGTGAGGCCAATCGGCCATGTGAGTGCAACACATGCATCGATCTTCATTATGAACAATGTCAAACTACAGAAAAGTGCCTTCTCACAAATAAGCTTCAGCCAAACCATATATTGTCAATTCCAAATTTGGCTACAACAAAATAAGTATACAATTTCCAAAGAAACAGAGACTTGGCATATCCAGATAGCCCCTATCGAATTCATAAACATTTGAAATAAATCATGTAGTTTCAAATAGCAATTTCAGCAGTAGAATTCATCAGTTCAAATCATTCAAACCTTTCAAAAGTAAACAAAAACCACAATAAAAATACTTTCAATTCAAAATTAGACATCACTTCCGACTATCATTCAAAACAGTCACATACTTTTTTATTTGATGAGATAGACTAAAAGTATACAAAACGCTTTTAGTCAATTTTCAAATCACCTAGAAAAATAATTTCAAAACACACTTTCAACCATTTATCAAATCACAATAGTCAAAACAGATCTTTCTCGATCGACAATCCTATGATTCTGATCCCAAAATCCACTTTCTTGATCAAACATCAACTTTTAGAAAACCTAAACAATTAACATAATGTTTAAGTGTTAGAACATAGTTTGAAAAACCTTAATCGACACTGAGAGATTTTTCAACAGAAACATTCTTATCCAAAATCCACCATAAACCTTAATTAATAAATTACAACCAACAAACTTTCATATGTCAAAGAAGACTCTTCAATCGAGTCCCAACTAGTCCAAAATGTGTTCAACTACTTAGAAATTTACCCAAACATAACAACACAAGCATTCCAAGGGTTCAGAATATCATTCCAACGCTTAAATCCAATTTGAAAGACGAATTAAAGCAATAATCCTTACCGAATTTTATCGAAAAGGCCCTGATCCTTGCTGGTTGGTGTCCAAAAACGTGTGAACGTGCAAATCTGAACCTTAAACGTTATGGGTACGCTATTTTGAAGCCAATCTGAGTGTGAGTGACAGCCGAAAGCTTACCCCCAAGTAAAAAACGCTTCTGCAAGACGCCTAGTCGTTGAAAACGTGATGCACAACTTGTTGTTCACGCTGGAGTCTCAAACGGAGAAGAAAAGATGCTTCCAAAGCCGAGGCGAAGCCGTTCGGAGTCGTGCTCACAAGTGACAATGCAAGTCAGATTCGCGAGTGAACGTAGACCATCGTCGACCACAGAGATGGGCGTTCGCGCGGGTGTGGGCTCCAGTCGTCGCTGCCTTACGCCTGTGGCTGCTGAAGTGTCGCCGACTCGCCGGAGAGGAAGACTGAGGAAAGGCGGTTGTTTGATGGAGAAGGCCGCCAAGAAATTCTTTTTCTTTTATTTTCCTTTTTTTTCCCCGTTATGTTCCTTTCATTTTCATTTTTTCATTTTTTTATTTTTTGAAAGCTCATAGCCTCGAACCGAGTTTTAATTCAAAAATAAAAAATATAATGTAGCAGATAATCATTAAAAAAAAATATTTGAGATAAGTTTTGGTCCTTCAAATGTATCTCAACAATAAATTAAAATTTTCAAAATTATAAATTTAATAATTAATTTAAAATTTAAGAATTAATATCTTAATTTAATTCATTTTAAATGTAGTTTCCCAGTTGGATGACTAACCCCAATTAAAAACCATTTAATTTGATTTTATCCAAATTAAATCATAATTACTAAGTCCACTTGATATTCAGAATGTAACAATGACACAACTTGAAAACGTAACAAAATTGTTCAAAAGCTTCACATTTTCTTTTAAGAACATGTCGAGAAAAGTTGACGCAAAAAAATACCTAAAAGTGTAATTGTCTTTGTGCTATGACTTTTCTTTTTTCAATTTACTTCATGGGGATAGTTGTGGGTTACATTAGATATGGGTTGAAATGGCGAGAGCTGAGATAACGATGATGTTTGCGAAGAAGTAGACTCGATGGTGTCGAGAATCAAGGAAGAGATTAATTATATAAGTTTCCAACTTTAATTTTGTTGATTAATTAAATAACTTTTATCTTTTCTACCACCTTCGGAAGAATAAAGCATAAACATTCTCTTTTTTCGAAAACGAAAATAAATCGTATTAATAAGTAATAAAAAGATCATATCAGAGAAGAATTATAAAAATTTGAGCATTGATGGCTATTTTACAAATAATCTCTCATGGATTTATTGACACTGTCTTTTTTGCTATCGAGACTACTATACCACCAAAGGGTAGCAGGCAAAGCTACAAGAATCTCGTACGACTTTCTTTGTTCTTATGCCAGAGTGAGGAAAGATCAATTATTTGCGATCCTTCCTTGTCTTCAAATGGAACGAATAGAGATAGAATCAGACTGGTTCCCTAAATACTTTTCTGGCCTCCGAAATGGCATCTCAATTCTGCCTCCAATGCCATTGGAGTACTATTTGATACAAGCCATGGCCATAACCAGTTCAAGGGCGGGGGCTTTTTACATGAATCGTTAAGTGGACGAGATTGGTCGAGTGGTCTCAGTTGGCTATGGGAGATCGAGGTTTTTCCTTGTGTTAATGGATTTCCTCCAATCTCCCCAAGCTTGAGACTAGAAGATGAACAACTTCAATATCCGATCACACACGAGGATAGCAATGGGGTGATTTTGTTGCAAGTTTATGAATAAATAGAAAATACGGATTAAGTTCTTTTACTTATTTATATGTATGGAGTGAATAAACCCGATATATTTTTTCTACCTTTTCCTTAATTTCTACGTTCACTTACATCTTTTATGTCTATCTATGTTGATTATCTCTACAGTGCGCTTCTTGCATGCATGTTCCTATAGAAGCACACATTAAAATAAGAGGTAAAGGGAACGGATTGGAGGGTTAGGAACGTTTTCAATATGATGATTTTTTTGTATTTGTTTGATGAGAAATGTGAGACGAAAAAGGAACTCATCTTTTCGACTGGGAAATGCGAGTCTGTTTTGTCCACTTTCTCCATCCCCTCTATCAAAATTAAAAATAAAAAAAGGTGAGGTCTTCCCTCACTCCTTCCTTCCTTTCCCTCCCCTTGAGCCATAAAGAAATGGGAAGGTCTATTCAATCAAATGAAATTGAGCATGTTTATCATCTCTTTTTGTGAAACAAGTGGGATATTTCTTTACTAAATTGTGCTCAATTTCATATGTGGAAATTATATCAAGATCTCTTCTTTAGTTGGAGGAAGAATCCGCACGAATCAGATTTTTTTAGGAACATATCGAGAGAGAATTGGATTTGATTATACCATGTATGGTTGGCAAACAACGATCGATGTTTTAGCAAGGTACGAAATGTCTTGTCAAATATTCAATATGATTCCACAAGAATTGACAAAAATCTATTCAATCTAAAAATGAGTAGTATTACAGTCTCCCTCTATCATAAGAATTTTGAAAGTTTTGTAGACACAACTCTGAAACTTAGCTTTAATCTTGAACTATCTTTTCCAAGTTCGTTCTTTAGTTACTTTGATGCTGTACAACACCTTTGCTAAAGAATTGATTACTCAAACCTTTAACACCGCAGTCTCATAAAGCCATAAACTTATATCTTCACAAGAAAAAATCTCTTTGGCTTTAAAGTATTTAAATTCGATGCTTGTGAAGGGTTGCTGACAACAACTTTACTAACAATAACACACGAAGTATGACTAATCTGACCCATTTGCCATCCTGCAAATGGCCAATAAAAAACATTTATATTATACTGAACTCAACAACTACTATTACAAAGGCGTAGCAAAAGTGCCAAACATAGGTCGATTTGCAGGGAAGCTCTAAATGATATTTGATTAAGCTAATTAACTAGTTATAGCGGTAAATGGAAGGAGGAAGGATGTTGGTGAGGATATGAAGAAATTTTGTAAAAAAAAAAAAGTAAGATAAAGGTAAATGTATCTATAGATTGGAATATCTAGCTATGAGAGCAAAGGGATTCCTAAGTAATTTCGATCAATGAAATTTGTTGATTAAGCATATATTTAATTTACTTGTTCACAATGACTCGTTCGGAACGACCAAATTTAGCCTTTATATTAGTGGACGACTAATTTAGAACGAACCGAGTAAGCACGCTAATTATTAATTAATGCTTAAGCCCAATAAGCCCTAATTAAACTACAAGTCTCAAGTTCTATTGAGCTCTAAGCGATCATATAAAACTCAAGACATGCACATTAAGATTAAAGGTTCAACTATGTGGTTAATTACCTATGAAAGCCTAATTAGTTAACCAAAATCTCCTTTGAACTAAGCTAAGGCATGCATAACTAAGACCCAAGAAAAGCTATAGGGCCTAGCATACAATTCTTGACCTTTAATGATTTCAAGCCTTGGCGAATAATCTGAAAATGCACGAGCCCTAAATCATTTAGCTAAGACATACATCCGAGGGGAGGGGTGTCGATCCATTCAAGACATACGTCTAGATATGCATGAGATTCAAAAGGAACATAGATTAAATGCCATTAATTTAATCAAGAAAGTGTCACAAAATTACAAAGGTTTGCTCCAAAAAAACTAGATACAATTTACCTCATGAACCCATAGACAAATTGATTAGAAAGCTCCGATAAATTGTTATAACCCAAAAGAAAATAAAGATCCTAAGCTAAAAGATGAAAAAGAATAGAGAAAATGACTGGTGGCTGCATTTGCTCTTCAAAATTCGTCCATCTCCTCACCCCTTGCATAATTTTTCCCTAAAATTCGAGGAATATATATAGAAGTCTGTCGAGTGCAGCTGTGCTATGGCTTTCATTGGCGTAGCGCCTACCTCGCACATAAGTATGTGTTGGGATAGATGTGTGGAACGTCATTGCGATGTTGGAGAGTGTTGCGACGCTCTCGCCAAGTGAACATTCTACCCTTTGCGCGCAACACATGACGCCGAGTAGGGCACCACTGCACTCCCTCTAGGGGCAAAATGGTAATTTTCTCCATTTTGACCAAAATGCACCCGAATTGTCCCGACAGTCTCCTTTGCTCGTTTATCTGTCAAAAGCACGAACTAACATTAAATTCCTAAGAACTAACATGGTTTAGGTGGGAATAAATAGCTCACTTGGAGAGCTATTAAATCACCCCCGACTCGGGCCTTAATTCTCAAACATGCTATAGAACTTTAAAATATGAAACTTACAACTTAATGAACAATTTAAAACTTTTCCTATTATTCCTTACGTGAGTGTGTGATGAAACCAACCTAGGATAACTCTAGAGACTTGGGACAACCTAATGGCATCCTCTGTCCATCTTTTACCCTCTTCTAGCTCGGGCACCGGTCTTTAAGCTGAAGGAATCGAATTCTTTGTGCAGAAGCATGTGATCGTTGTTTGCCTTAATTGTGTTGGATGAATTTTAAACAGAATAATAATAAAGTTGTAGAATTAAACATGCTCTTAAGGATTTCAAATGTAAAGAATATTACCTTTGAAGAATAACCTTCATTATCTTCACATAATAAAATTGAACCTTCACAACACTATACGAACAAAATTCACGAGCAGGACACTACCAAGAGATCTTCTCTACTATCCTCTTTGGACAAGGTGGTTTGTGGGAACCTTGTGGAAGGCAAGGGAAAAATAGAGAACTCGTTGCTCTAAAAGTATGTGAAATGGAGAGAATGTGTGAGAGAGAGTGGGAGTGAGAATATTTCACTTGAATTTTATTCAAGTAGCACTAAACTTCAAAATATTCAGCAGATTTAAAGACAGAGAGGGGAGGGTAACTACCCTCTCTCCAATCTCCCACTCTCCCACTCTCATGTAATGCAGGGGGTTTAATTTAATTTAATCTAATTAAATATATTAATTTAATTAAAAAATAAATCAATTAATTTAAATATCTAATATTTAATTTAATTAATTTTAACCATATTCTAAATTTGCACTCACATAACTTATAGTTTTAATATGAATCTTATTCATATTAATTATAACCTATAGTTTTAAAATAAATATAATTCATATTAATTTAATATTTGAATCTTATTAGAATATTAATACTCTCATATTATATAGTTTAATTTTGTATCTAATTCAAAATTAACTTTATATTATAATGTATGTTAATTGTATCATACGCAATTAACATTATACAATTAATTCCCTTTACAATAATTTAAACTCTTTAAATTCCATCCACTTAAAAATTATTGTTTAATCCGTTTGTGAGCTAGCAGAGGGACCTAATGGGCTTACAAGTATAAGCTCCAATGATTCATGATTAATTAATTAAACTCTTTAATTAAGTTAATTATCATTCATTAACTATGGTGCACTCCACTAAAGACTCATGGTTGCACTCCTATGAACTACAATATATATATATGTCCATTGAAGTAACCATATTTTTTAAAGTCAACCCTTCACTGTTGGGATTGGTGTCCTAATTCTTCCGGAGTCTCGTTGTTTTGTAAAGATACACATTGTTCAATGAATAAAATAAGTATTATTTAATTCTGGTATTTACTCATATCTAATAAACAAAGCTCCTTGGTTATCTTATGTGAACTTAAGCATGTATATGTGGTATATAAATGGATCATGTCTTAAGTGATAACCTAAATCGGTCTGTAATATAAGGATTAAGGTGGGATACCTGATCTTGGTGACACTACGGATACGGCCTGCTTTGTAGAGGTTTGCAAGTGTTGTAAACTACTACAGATGGTAGATCCTGACCATTCGTGTGGAGATGTGGAACGGGGGTGTCCTATACAAAGAGTTTGTATAAGACCTGAACCACGAGATGACTAGACTATGTGTATAACACCGTTGATACTAGAGACTTGCATCTCACCTAAACGACTATAGGTGACACGATCTCAATCCTGAGTGTTTTGGCAACTCTTGCCTTTGAAGGCGGTCCTTTGATTAGTATGGGTGAGAGTGGCCAGATTTCCAACTCAACATGCTTACCTTTTTGGGGACTTGTC
Source organism: Benincasa hispida (assembly GCF_009727055.1). Lineage (NCBI taxonomy): Eukaryota > Viridiplantae > Streptophyta > Magnoliopsida > Cucurbitales > Cucurbitaceae > Benincasa > Benincasa hispida. Next base: position 72,939,239 of record NC_052357.1, on the reverse strand, counting down.
TGATCTGGGAGCTGGGAACTCAATCCATAAGATATAATTCACTTATTTTCCGAAGCAGGGATAAGTAGAGAGATTGCTCCCTTAAGGACTGATTCCGGGACTTGAACATAGTGGCCACAACTTCTCTTTGGAAGAGAAGACTCAGTCATAGTAGGACTATGATTTATGTTCATTAGAGGGATCAGTGGTACTTAAGGAGACAGATGTAACTACAAGGGCATAACGGTTATTGGCCCAGTTGTACTTACGAGCGATTTGTGAAGGGTTGTCACACTACTGATTGGTTAAGATGGACACATATTATATCTGTAGTGAGGAGAGTTCAGCTGTAGTGGAGTGCCTAGCAGTTAACGGATTGTGGATCCCGTGACTAAAAAGTTTAGTTAGTTATTCACGTACCGTTGGAGCTTCGGATTTACAGGTCCATGAGGTCCCCTAGGTAGCTTGGATCCTGTTGAGGATCAGTTCTTGGTGTTGATTTGAAATGTTCAAATTGACAAGAGGTATTTTGATTATATATGATATAATCGATATGATGTATAAGATACATCTAGTGGAGGATTGATGTAAATGAGATTTACATTAAGTACCATGGAATAGAAAAAGAACTATGGTTTATATGTTTCATGAGATGAAATATTAAAACTATAGGTTATAAATATAGTATGATAAGTTGGTTATCATTTATATTCATAATAATATTAATTATTAGATAATTAATATTTTTTTAAATAACCAAAGTAGTAGGTGATTATTGGATCATGGTAACCGTGAGTTTAAAAATAAATCAGTTTCCTATTTTGAAAGGAAGTTTTTACAAAAGTTTTAAAAGGAATTTGAGTTTTCTCTCCGGCGAAAAGAAATTCACGGAAGTCGTCAAGTAAATACAGATTTACTAAACGACGGTTGGGCGAGCTAAATGATCGTGCAGGTGCGAGCTAAACGATTGTGCAGTATTTACTAAATGATCGTATAGCTTTACTAGACGATCGCTGGCCCAAGGTAAACAATTGTGTAGAGTCTATACGCGACAGACCAAGCTAAACGATAGAGCTAAACGATCACATAGCTTTTGCTAGACGATCGCATAGCTTTATCTAAACGATTGGGCATCGACCTATACGATAGGTCACCGACTTCTCCCACTTGCCCAGTCGTGTACACGATCGTTGTTTCCTCCATTCGTCTGCCTCACACTAAGTTCAAACAGAGCCCACTCTCTGGATTCTCACACCGAGAATACCAAAGTCGCTTTGTTGGTGGTGTCAGACTCAACTCGACACCGTCGAGGTTTTCTGGAGGCCGTTCGTGTTGCAGAGGAGTTCATGATCGAGGAGATCGTTGAGGACGAGCACAAAGTCTTCGTGCTGTGTTTGTGCGGTGTTGTGGTCATGTAGATCGAGCACTCGTGGTTACTGTTGTTCGATCAGAGTCACGCATCGGAGCGTGGAGACGTTTCTGCCGATGTGCGTAGAGTCTGCTTTCTATACATTTGTATTTATTCATGCTATAATTTCTCTGTATAATCACATAATCGTTTGTTTGCAAGTCAACTGTAAATGATTTGTTGATTCATGATTGTAATTTAGAATAGTTTGCTTCCGCTACTCACGAAAATCCTGAGTCCAATTTCCTTCATTCACAAGTTGTTTGTAATTATGGCTGGGTCAAATTATCATTTTACCCTTGTAGTTACTTGTTGTACTTTAAGTACCATTGATCCTCTAATGAACAATTTTGTTTATGGTCTAAACATAAACAAAGTCCTTATCGGGCCAATGAGAGGTTAAGGCCCCATTATTCGAGTCTCGGAGTCTGCACTTAAGGGAACAATCTGTCTATTTTTCGTAAAGTCGGGAATGAGTGAATTCCATTTCGTTAAGCTATATACCCAGCTTCTCACTCAGTATTGTTCCTAAAATGGTAGGCATATTAAGTCACAGCTACACTCTCACCCATACAAATCAAAGAACGACTTTTATGAGTAAGAGTTCACAACTCATTCAAGATTAAGATCGAGTTACATGGTTATCTTTTGAAATATAAATCTCTTCAATTAACGGTGTTATAAAGAGAGATTATATTTCGTGGTTCAGTCTTATATAGACTCACTGTATAGGATACCTCCACTTGTATGTCATCATATGAACGATTTGGATCAAATCGTTTATAATACTTACAACTGATGCAACATTTACAAAGTGAGTCATATCCATAGTGTTACCAAGATAAGGTACCCAATCTTATCCATATACTATAGACCTTTCAGGTTATTCCTTGAATGCGATCCAGCTGTATGTCAACTACATATTATTCAAGCTACATTAAATAACCTCAGATCTTAGTTTATTGGAATTTGAATTATCCAAATAATGTAGAATACTCTATTCATTAAATAAACACTTATTTATTTATTAATAATGTATTTGTAAAATATACAAATTACAAGATTTATGAGATAAATCCTAACAATCTCCCATTTGTCCTAAAGCTAGTGGGATGTACAATACATGTAAAAGATAAATATAATAAACTAAGTCATACAATATACCCAGTCATAGCTCCTACTTGCCCTAGTCTAAGTGATACATATCCCATAGACCTAGACCTTCTAGATGACCTTTGAACAATTTAGTCATGTGAATCTTGGTGAATGGATCAGATGTTGTGCTCTAATGCTATTTGTGTGACGATCACGTCCCTTCATTGTCAATTTCCTGTATTAGATGATACTTTCGTTCTATGTGCTTTCCTCGCTTATGGCTTCAAGGTTCCTTCAAATTTGTCACAACACCACTATTGCCACAGTAAAGAATGATAGGCAAAGACATTTGAAACAACTTCCAAACCAATCAAGAACTTTTTCAGCCAAATAGATTCTTTAGCAGCTTCACAAGTAGCTACATATTCTACCTCCACAGTAGAGTCTGCAACATAACATTGTTTTATGTGGCACCAGACTACAACTCCTCCATTAAGAGTGAATACTGATCCCGATGTAGATTTCTTAGAATCTTTATCAGTCTGAAAATCAGGGTACGTGTATCCTATAAGGATGAAAAACACTCCAAAAGTGCTTTCTTTAGGTTTAGAATTTAGTTAGTTTTATGCTTAATTTGTGATCATTAATGTCTTTTATGTTTAATTGTAGGAAAGCAAGCATTTAGACCAAAACAAGCAATTTTGAGGGTAAAATGACCAAAATACCCCTAAAGAAAGTCAAAGGTTAACCTAGGGCAAGGAAAAGGGTCAAATTGATGAAAGTAGGGGAAATTGACCCTGGACAGAGTGTCGTGGCGCTATCTTTAAGCACTGCGGCACTACGACTTTTATCAGTGACACTATAAATCTCGTTGTTAGTAAATATGTCATAACTTTGGACTCGGGTGGCTGTTTTTGGTGAGTGACCACTTGTTTTCTTCGTTTTTTAATCCTTATCTAGATCAAGCACTAGTTTTAAGCTTTAAGTATCATACCCCCTCCCAGATTACCCTCTTAACCTGAAAGGAAATATGATTGCAGCAGTTACCACCCTTTTGTAGCACTTACTGCCTAACTAACCTGCTTAACTTGCTTAGAAACCCTAGAATACAAACATATTTATAAACATACTGAACATATCAACCAACACTTTACATACTCAAACAACAATAAGGTTTCATAAAACCTTCCATAAACATAACATACGTACATCACAAGATCTAGTGGGCCCCAACATGCTAAACTAGTCCCTATATGAGACAAGACACGTGTACATGTATTTGTAGAATAAACACCTAAACTTCTTTCCAAGATAGATTCCTTGAGTGGCAGAGCAGCAGCAAAGTTATCTTTTAGGAAGTTGAATACTACATGGGGAGAGAAAAACATTCAAAACAGGGTGAGCTACTAACCCATTGAGTGACTTAATTAAACATAGTTCTTATGCTTAAAAATTGAAAACTAGAAATCCAATACTGAAATCTGAAACTTGCCAAGAAACATGTACATAAAAGTTCTATAAGTTCCTCATAATTGAAAACATAACTGAACTGATCCTTAGTTGAGAGAGAACCCTTTTGCTCAATCTCCCAACGTCAAGCCTTAGCTGGTGTGGAGTGATCTTAATACATCCAATGTCGAATCTACCTACGTGCACATGGTAATAACTAAGTACCATCATACCTTAGGTACTATTGCTCAGATACCTTCTCTAAGTACTTCAGTATCGAGCTTAACTTAATCAACATGAAACTTATTTACTGATATGTATATGCTTAAAACATAATAACATAAATTGAGATATAAGCATCAAGTCACTTAGGTACAAACATCTAATGCATGCTTTGAGTAATTGAAACTTAAAAACATGCTTATTACTTAACATTTAGCATGTGTTCATATCATAGGAAAAATTGTGTTTCTTGGGAATTTTTTTGTAAACTAACTAGCATAGGAATAAACTTTCATTAATACATGGATTTCTAAAAACATTTAGCAAACAATCATAGTCACTCATGGCTTTGGCAATTCCTTTTAAGGTTGGTAAGCTTCTCCTATTGGTGTCAACCCTGTGGAAATAACAACATGTTTTAGCTACTAGCAATGGTCTCCCTTTTGAGACTAACTTGCATATTTAATCTCACATTTTCCTTAACATATTGATCTTATCTCTCAACGCCTACCTCACTATGCATTGAAAACTTAGAAATTTTTTTAGGTGTTAAACCTTGGCTATGCGGCAGACACACACACACCATCATCGCATACCATGTGCCAATCACACGTCTTAGGTGCTCCTTCAGCCACACATCAACGTACACACTGTCTTATATGCGTCTAAGCCCTCAGCACACACCTACACAGCTCATTGCACAATTTAATGCACAACTCAACGCACAACTTAACCTTTTGCACGCGTGCCAGCCCTTGAGTTGCCTGCTTGTTCAAAATTTCCAGATTCAACTTATAATTTAAATAACTCATTTTTCAGGCCTTTTCCTAGAAAATTTTCTTATGAAATTTTGTTCAAAATTGTCTTAATATACTTGCCTTAAACTTTGAGCTCAGAATTCCTTGTGGTTTGGCCAAAAACTTCAAATCTTTAACACTGGCTTAGATTAACCCGAGAGCTCGACCTTCTTGCAAATTCTTCAGTTTCCAGCTCGATTCCTCTGGAGTTTCCTTCTAGCAGCCCTATTCATCAACTACACTTACTCAACTTTTAGATGGCTTTAAAATCACCTCAAAATCACGAGTAAATTGTTCAAACCGTGCATTTGAAGTCAGCCTTCCCTTTCTATACTCAAGTCTGCATATTGTTCTTTAATTACCAAGCTGCCATCTCATCCACTAATTGAGGTTAATTCATCTGATCATAACAGTTGGCCATTTAAACGGTGGTTATAATCACCTTCCCTTGGCCACCAATGCAAGATTCCTTACTACCAGCATTATTAAGACAAGGCTTATATCCAATGCCATCGTATGCTACCCCTTGGCCGCATGCCCCCTCGGACAGAGCATGCCTTGGCATGCCTTGTGCCCAACGCCCTACCTTCCTTTTTCGTGGCCTTGCTATGCGCATCGCATAGCCTCAACCAATGCATGGCTCAATCTCATCGCATTACCAACTAGGCGCATGCCTTGGCCATCGTATGCTCTTACTGTCGTGCGTCACCACCAGCCAACGCACACACGCTAGCCTTGGCGCATACCTCACCGAGCAGCGCATGCTTCATGTCTCTTGTCACCAGCGCATACCTATGCATACACATAACCTTTCCACACATAAGGCCTTCATGCCATACTCACCTACCACTCGATGCATCATTCGACACATCTCCACCTTTCCTTGCATAGGCTCGTGGCCAACATATAGTCTCATCGCCCGTACACTGGTCAGCGTGCACACCCAGCCTCGACGCCTAGCTGCCTCGCTCATGTCGTGTGCCCAACGCACTTGCCTTGTCGCGTACACCACTAACCTTTACAACCTTTGGCTACTGCACATCCCTTATCAATGCATGGTGGCCTTATGCGTCCAATACTATCGCCTTGGCTCCTTAGCTTGCAACACCCTTACCTCAAGCCACGCCTTGCCTTGCACATCACCATCGCCTAAGATCATCACACGGCCCATAATCAGACATTAAACGGGCTCGCCTAACCTTCAAAGACAAAGTCATCACCCATGGAACCTTCTCATCAATGCATATGGCTTATACGCCTAGCTCCACATTAAGCCAAAATTTTCACATGCTAAGCCAACCTCAAAGCAACCCGAGAGCCATATCTTCCAATACTTAGAATTTCCTTCCTTCATTTTCCATATTCCTCAACTTTTCCCTAAAATATATCATTAACTCATATTTAAATCCACTCAACATATACATTAACATATCTAAGTAAGAAAAGTAGGGTTTGGGGTTTACAATTTACCTCCCCCTTAAGAAATTTCGTCCTCGAAATTTGGTACAAGGATATCAACTGAACAATTGGGGATATTTACTTCTCATTTGCTTTTCGTCTTTCCATGTAGCTTCCTCAATGCCATGATTTCTCCATAATACCTCTACTAAAGGTATCGTCTTGTTTCTCAACACTTGCTCTTTTTTGTCAAGAATCTCTACAATATGTTTCTTACAAAAAAGATAAAAAGAACTTTCATTACAGTAATAAAAGTAAACAAATTTATCTTCTGACAACAACTGCATCTCCCACTGGTTGTTCTGAGAAATACACCTTCGTTCAAAACTTAGAGTTTACAAGGAACTAGTTTCCTTGTCTTGCTTTCTTTGCTCTTTTCTATGCAAGGTATTGTGGGTAGTTTCTTTTCTAGTGCCCTTCTTCATTGCAGTGGAAACATTTTCCTTTATCTGCAACATTTGCTTTGCCTGTTATGCCAGTAGTTTTCTTTTTCCCTTTCCCCTTATTCTTCTTTGTCAGAATACTCTTATTCTTTGAAGAAGAGGCAATATTAGGCTTTTTAGATGATGATCCTTTTTTGTCAGCAGTAGTAACATTTACTTCTAATTCCAGTCCTTTAGCCCTCATCATGGTCTGGTAAGCCTGTAGCTCATTTAGAAGCCTAGTCAAGTTATACTCTATTTTGTTCATCAGTGCGTTCGTACATAACTGTAAGAAACTCTTCGGAAGAGATTCAAGAATAAAACCAACTTGACTTTTCTCATCAACGACAACATTATTTACTTCTGGCATGTTGAAATGGGCCATCATGTCTAGGACATGTTCTTTAACAGAGGCCCCTTCTTTCATACAGTAGTTGTAAATGTATTTGATAGCATCATGCCTCAGGGAGAAGGATGGTTGTCCAAACATCCCACGCAGAGACTTCATAATCTGCCTGGCAATACTCATGCCCTCATGTTTCTTGGCCAATACATCAGATATGCTGGCAAAAATATAGGCAAGGGCTTTCTCATTAGCTCTAATCCATTTGTTGTATGCATCCCTGACATTTCGATTTTCATTTGAGCCAGGAATGGGAGGACATTCCTATGTTAAAACGAACCGTAGGTCATCTATCACCAGTATAGTATTTATGTTTGATTTCCACGTCGCATAGTTATCCCCGATAAGTTTATAAGAAGCCAATAGGTGTACTAAAGGACTCGTCATTCTAAAAATATAAACAAATTTTATCAGCGAATTACTTTTAAACCCAATCATGAATGTACCCAAAATTCTCATTATTTTTGAAACGATACTATAGCAAGACATTCTTGACTAAATACTATCCCCAGAATAACTCATATTCTGATTGTCATTCAGCCACTATTTTTTGTCAGGACTTACTAACACTTTAGTAATTTTGTAAGTGTAACCCTCCATTTTTAGGCCTCATAGGTCGGCCCCAACGATGCTATTGAATTGGAAAGTCAAAGTTGAAAACAACCTAAGAAATACATCCATTTATGGATTTTGAGTTGTTCCGAATCCTATGTTATAACCTTCCGAGGGGATAACCGTAATTAAATGACTAGCAAGGCCAACTTAAAGACGAAAAGCAGGCGCAACATAGGAATCTCACAGTCCAAACAAATGGAAGAGATTGCAGGACACGTTGACATATATTCTTCACCCACTTATTATGAACTACTTTCCCCATTTATCTTGATATCGACCCATACAAACACTTTCTGAATGGAACAGTCGAGGTTTATAATCAATGCGAAGCGTTGTATGGACCTCATGGTGTGAACTTTCTAGGGACATGAGAGTTGAAATCAATATATCGTATATTTGATTTTACATTGAGCAACTTCCCTTCATTCACCTTGATATTGACCCCATGTAAACACTTTCCGAATGGAGCAGTCAAGGTTCATAATCAACACGAAGCGTTCCATGGATCTCACGGTGTGAACATCTTAGGACGTAAGAATGAAAATCAAAATATTAATATTGATTTTGCTATGAACAAATTCCCCTATTCACCCGATCTTGATTCATGCCAACAATTTTCGAATGGAGCAGTCGAGGTTCATAATCGACACGAAGCGAAGCATGAATCTCGATGTGAACTCTTAGGGACACGAGAGCCAAAAAATAACATATCGCATATGTTATTAATCTCTTACTGAAACATTCTAAATTCCCACTGAAGTGTTCTAATAACATAGCATATATGCTATTAAACTCCCATTGAAGTGTCTTTATATTTGGTTTGGGTATATCTTTACTCAAGTTTGTTCCGGCTAATTAAACAACCTAAGTCTAGGTTTTTATCCAAGTATAACATTTCTATTTGGAACCTACGAGGTCTAGGTGATAAACCAGTTTTAAAACCTCACACCGCTCACATATTACTCATAAAACTGGATAACAACGCTCAATTATTAGGCCATAATCCCCAGGTAGGAGGTGTTCCGTAGACCGTCAACTTAAATATCCCTAACCTTAGACATGATTATATACCGGTTGAGTTTGTAACCATATTTTACAAGATGTCGACCTATTTTAACTATTAAAACAGGTGATTAGCCTACGTGAACATGCAACTTATCTTTGTTATGGATTTTAAATGTCTAAGCCAATTTTATAACAATATACAAAATTTTAGACATGCTAAGCAGCATCCATAATATACATCAAAGGCATTCAACATTTATATAACATTTATATTAAAACATTTGAAACCCTATACATGCATACTATATATTATAACATTTTATGACATACTTTCAATGCATGTAACATGCTTCCTATGGTGGGATTTTAAATCTACATGGCATACTTTATGCACATACAAGATTTATTTATTTATAACATATATCACATTCATAAATAATTAAACACAAACTGATATGGTTTTCATTTTGCCAATTTTTAAGCAAGCAAAGGCCTAAATATTACAAAAATCAGCAAAAACCAGCTCTAAAACACTTCTGGATCGCCCAAATCGCCTTGAATCAGACCTCTAATGCTCAAAACTGTACTGAATCAGGCAAAAACCATCGAGTACCATCAAGCATCGAGTATGCCATCAAGCACCATCATGCATCGAGTTTTTCACTAAATACCATCAAGTATGAGCATCGAGTACCATCGAGTATGGCATCGTGCATTGAGTATTTCACAAAATACCATCGAGTTGCTCACTGAGTATGGCATCTTGCATCGAGTTTTTGATCATCGAGCATCGAGTATTGAGCAGTGGTTGAAACTCCAGTTCCTGCTACTCAACCTTCTTCACTTCTTTCTTCAATTACAATCTAATTTCAACTCTAATGACTCCATACGAATTACAGACACTTAAACACACATTAAGGCCCATTAAACAAGAGCCAATTACAAGAATTACAACATAATTGAAGAGGAAACAATACTAAAACTCAGAAACACCATATCAATTCATCATTTTCATACAACTTATGAAAAATACCCACCAAGCCAAAGTTAAATCGAATTGAATGCTTAAATGATGCTCTGATATCAATTGTTGGATTTAGGAAGCAAGAGCGAAAGCAAAACAGGATCCTTAAGCATTCTAATTCATTAATTTTGGCTTCAAACTAAGCATGCTCATAATCTAAAAATAGAGTTTCAATACTAATCTTTGAAGTACCTTTGATTCATGATCTTCAGCTACAATCTCCTTGATATTTGCTCGTAAATCACCACAAGGCCTTCCCTACTATCCTCTTGGTGCCTTAGATTGAATTGTGGGACTCAAAATAAGCTTGGATTAAGGAAATAAGGAGAGAAGATTTTCTGTTTTGACAATATGAAGAACAGTTTTTCAATCACTCTTTCTCAGCAAATTGCAACTGATTGCATGCTTGTTAATTGAAGAGAAAACAATGCCAAAACTTAGAGAAACCATATTAGTTCATCGTTTTCATACAACTTATGAAACAACACCCACCAAGCTAAAGTTAATCCGAATTGAATGTTTAAATGATACTTTGATACCAATTGTTGGATTTAAGAAGCAAGCAATAGAAGTAAAACAGAATCATTAAGCATTCTAATTCACTAATTTTGGCTTCAAACTAAGCATGCTCATAAACTAAAACTAGAGTTTCAACACTAACTTTTGAAGTACCTTTGATTCATGATCTTTAGCTGTAGTCTCTTTGATCTCTGCTCGTGAACCACCACAAGGCCTTCCTTACTATCCTCTTGGTGATTTGGATTGAATTGTGGGACTAAAAAAAAGCTTGAATTAGGGAAAAGGAGAAGGAAGATTGGTTTATCTGCTGGTTGAAGACAGTTCTTCAATCACTATTTCTCGACAAAATTGCAATTGATTGCATGCCATTTCCACTCAAATTTCAAGTTTATATTGCATGATCATCATGTAAACTCATTTGCTGCATGTGACCCAACACCTACTTACAATTTGAGGTGGATTTAGAAGTGCAAATGTGACTAAGAGACTTGCTTTATTAGTGGGAAAATCCCACATTTTCAACTTCCAATTTTCTTCTTTTTATTTTGATTTCCAAAACCAAAATAAACATTTCAATTAAAAAAGATATTTTATTAATTTTACAAAATTAATTTAATAATTAATTTTCTAATATAAATAAATAAATAAATAAATAAATAATTTAATTAATCTTATTAATTTAATATCAAATATTAAATTAATTTGTCACCAATCCCACTACCATGAACCTTTATTCATGAATTAATATTTAAATATTAGTCGATTCTTTAGTTCCGCTTAATTCTAATTTGAACGTTTCAAATCAACTTATCACGCTACTCTAAGGCTAATCCGTTTGTGAGCTAGTAGGGGAACCAAGTGGACTTACAAATCATGGGCTCCAACGATCCAAGATTAATTGGCTAAACTCTTTACACCGAATTACCCCAATTCGTTAACAACTGGGTCACTTCACTAAAGCCCAGAGTTGCACTTCGCTCACTGTAGATATATTGTGTCCACTCGATATAACCCAGATTAGTAAGTTATGAAGGAACTCTTATTCAAGAGTACCTACGAGTGGAAGCGGATCTTTCCAATTCATTGTGACAGAATTACTGCATATACATTCAAACATACTTTCAAGATGCAAAAGGGATTAAGAAATCATACCAGATGGAGATTTCTTCTTCACAGCGAGTCTGAAGCCCAACCGTCTATCTCAAATAGTCACCACTTGGACAGAAGGAATTGGAGAAGACAACACCACTTAGAGTCTTCGGTATTCTTGGAGTGAGAATCCAAAGTGTGGGATTTGTTCGGATTTGGTAGAGGGAAGGAGGAAGAGAGACTGTACACAACGATCAAGCAAGTGGGAGATGTGGTCGTCTATCACATAGACAATATGCTTGATCGTTTAGGTAAAGTATACGATCATGTAGCAAAAGTAAGCGATCGTCTATATGATCATGTAGGAAAAGGGTGAGTGATCGTCCAAAACGATCGCGTAGAAAAAATTAAGCGATCGTCTATACGATCATTTAGTAAATACCGGGAGCTAAACGATTGCTTAGGAAAAAGGTAAACAATCGTTTAGGTAATAGCATGCAACAACATAATAGGTATGCGATCACTTAGCAATATCATATATGTAAACGATCGTGCAGTCCCTATCGTATAGGCACTAATTTTCTAAACGATGACACTATCGTTTTCACAATACCCACGCACACTGAGATCAACATACCGTCTGCTATTTATAATGCACTCATCCGTTATTTTAAACGAAGAGGCGCCTTCCCATTTCCTTTATAACCGTCCAATTAATGTGATATTATCATATTCATAACTTATAAATTAATATCAAATATTAATTATAATATTTTTCCTCTACTAGATATAAATCATATTTATATCCAATTTCCTCCCAATTAATGTATCTCATACATAAAGTTAATTATATCATATTTAATTAACTCGTGCAATTATATCATATATAATCAAACTCCCTCTTGTCAATTTGAACATTTCAAATTGACCCAAAAACTGACTCTCAACTTGTATCCAAGCTACCAAGAGGACCTTATGGACCTATGGCTCGAAGCTTCAACGGTACGTGAATAGCTAACTAAACTCTTTAGTCACGATATCCACCATTCGTTAACTGCCAGGCATTCCACTGAAGACCGACAGTTGAACTCTTCTTGCCATAGATATATTCCTATGTCCATTGGATATAACCAATCATCAGTACGATTACCCTTCATAGATGCTCGTAATTACAGCAGGCCAATTTATCGTTTTGCCCCTGTAATTACATCTTCCTTCTTAAGTACCACCGATCCCTCTAATGAACAATACAACATGGTCCTACTATGTGTGAACACCTCTCGAGCCATGAGAAAGTGTGTGGTGTCTGATAACGGGCAGAAATGCACGTTATCATAGTGCTTAGTTCTTAAATAATGCTGGTTTGCACTGATAAAATATGTTAGATTGCGTCCAAAAGCATTAAGTTTATTACATTGCGTTTCCATGCATTCATCGCATAGAAACAGTTATTTTTTGTATTTTTATGCAGAATATGCGTTGACGCAAGGCGAAAAAAGCGATCACAGGAAATCATTGGTCGAGCGTAGCATTACCGCAAGGCTTTGCGATGATTGTGCTCGCAAACATTTGCTCAAGAAGGATTTTCGTATAGAGCCGGCGTAACTTGGTGGGCGCATCTGGGTGAAAGGAATAATTAATCACGATGGGACAGAAAGCTGATGACGGTCGAATCCGAATTAAGTTGATAGCCGCTAATGATAACAAGTACATTCAGTTTTTCGGTGACAAATATTCGGCGCACCAGTCAGAGAATTAAAGCCATCCCATTTGTGCAATCATAAGAGAGAAGTCGCCTTTCACCTCAGAAGCTCTATAAATAACGAAGGCATTCTTCAGAAAAGGAGTTCACCTGTTTACCAATTGAAGAGCTTTAGCCATGTTCATAATTTCCCTTTTATTTTAAGGCGGAACAAGAGAAGAGCTAAGACGCCGGAAGATCGCTCAGGGCAACTCGAGAGAGAACCCGGAGGTGTAAAAGTAGAGAGTGGGCCGACTCTCGCGAGAGCGAGAATATCTTTTGAATACGAGTAGAAAAGCCAGTGTAAAAGCCTGGGAAGCAAGAGATTGTTACCAGGCTCTTTATTCTATTCTTGCATTGTTGTCTTGTACTTTATCTTTATATTTATACAATGGAAGTTCTTATTCTACATCTGTTCACTCTCTTAGCGTGCATGAGTAGCTAAACTAGTCGAATGGGTTAAGAAGAACTAAGCTAACATGACCTAGGATCTTCATTCTATGCGATTATCTTGTATTATGTGTGCTTCATTCGTCCATTAGAGATACTCGGGAGGGTAGTCTAAGGACAGGATCTAGGCTTGGGAAGGTCAGGTCAGAATCTAGGCTCGGGAGAGTCAAATTAGAACTGCATAAATAAGAGATAAAGACTTAGAGATAAGTTCTGTTTGCTAACCTGCATCACAGCACCCTAGAGATAGGTATGATATTATGTAGTCGCCTTATTTGTGTGTGTCATGTTGTCATCGCATAAGAATAGAGGCTTATGTGTAGGTCCTATAGACTTATTGCATATATCTCATGCATTTTAGCTTTAGAAGCCGTAGTATTCGCATCGGGTGATGGTTTACTATTGTATGTGTGTTGCATGATCGCAAAGCATGAATGCATCCTAGGAAATATTAGCTGAAACCCTTCTCAACCCGTTCACCGCATACTCATCGCATCTTCCATTTGTCAATGCATTTTCGAACTCCACCATATTTGTTTATTTTTATTACTGCAAACAACATCCTCAACAACTATTGATTTATTTGGTTACCGTAAAGTTTTCCTAAAAATTACTACTGCAACCTGTTTTCCAAAGTCCTTGAGTTCGAACTTGGACTTACCAGGAAACTCCGTGGGGTTTATACTTGGATTTCACTGAGAAAACTTGAGTGCTCAATGCATTTCCATCACCGCATTTCCTCCATAATTTCACATCATAAAATAACACATCAGCACCTCATCGTTCAAGCCCTGGAATCAGCCCTTAAGAGAGTCATCTATCTACTTACCCCTGCCTCGGGGAAGGAGTGAATTCCATCTTGTGCAGCTGAGTTCCCATCTCCCAAATCAGACGAATCTTCAAAATGGTAAGTTTGAGTCGGCATTCTGGCCACTCGCACCCATGCAAATCAAAGGACTGCCCTCAATGGCAGGAGTTCCCAACTCACTCAGGATTGAGGTCATGTTACCAATGGTCATCCTAGTGAAGTGAAGTCTCAGTTATGAACGGTGTTATATAACGAGACGTTAAGACTTCGTGGTCAGGTCTTATACAAACTCTTTGTATAGGATGCCCCCGCTCCCATGTCCCCTACACGAATGATCAGGAACATACCATCTGTGACAAGTCACAACACTTGTGACCATTCCACAAAACAGGCCGCATCCGTAGCGTTACCAGGATAAGGTTTCCCACCTATATCCATATACTACAGGCCATTTTGGTTATCACTCAAGACATGATCCACTTGTATGTCACCATATACATGCTTGAGTCACATATAGATAACCAGGGATTTTATGTTTATTGGTTTGTGGTAAAATCTAAATGTGCAAAGTCAAGTAGTGAAGTAAATATCATTTATATTATACATCACAAGTGTTCATACAAAGTTGTTTACAAACTACTGGACACGAGACTTTAGGATACAAACCTTAACAATCTCCTACTTGTCCTAAATAGAAGTGGGGAGTACAAGTAAACAGGCACAAAACAATAAACTAGGGCATAAAAACCCAGCGCAACAAAATCTCCCACTTACCCTAGTCCAGCCGCGGGCGGTCCCGTAGACCCATGCTCTGATGGTAACCCTCAAACACTATAGCCGTGAGAGCCTTCGTAAACGAATCAGTAACATTTTTCTCCAAGGCGATCTTCGTGACGAACACGTCACCTCGATGCACTATCATGCGGATCGACTTTAACATGGCAACAGGTGAGAAAGTCTCCTCATAGTTGACTCCCTCCACCTAGGTATAACCCTTTGCCACAAGTTGAGCTTTGAAGGTTTGCACCTTCCCATCAGCACCCCGTTTGCGCTTGTAGATTCATTTACAACCTATAGGTCTTACCCCATCAGGCTGATCTAGATCCCATACCGAGTTGAAGTACATCGACTCCATTTTGATATTCATGGCTTTGACCCATTCATCTTGGTCAACATCCTCCATTGCCTTTTTATAAAACAACGGATCCTCAACGTCGCCATCTGTCACCATAACAGGGATTTCCGTGAAACCCAGATAACGATTAGGCGGGTTTGTAACCCTCCACTGCGTCAAGATTCCCTCAAATTTTGAGGTGGAACCGTCCTACCAGATCAACTATCATCAACAATTCTGGTTGATGAAGCAGGTTCTTCAACAACTCTTATTGAAGCTTCAGTAGTTTCTTTGGAAAGCTCACTTTACACGTCTTTACTATGTGGACTGTGCTCCCCGATATGATCCTCCTCCAAAAAAATGGCGTTCGTGGAAACAAGCACCTTGTTTTCACATGGATCATAAAAGTAACCTCCTCATGTACCTTTGAGGTAGCCTACAAAGAGGCACAACCTTAATTGTGATTCCAACTTCTTCAAATTTTCCTTAAGCACATGTTCTGGGCAACCCCATATGCCGAAGCGACGTAAACTAGCTTTACTCTTGTTCCGCAACTCCAGAGGTGCTCTTACAACATTTTAAGAAGGAACACGGTTGAAAATGTATACCACAGTCCCCCACTACGAAACCCCAAAACGAGTCCGGTAAGGAAGCGTAACTCATCATCGAACGAACCATGTTCAACAAGGTTCTAGAGAAACTCGTTGGCGTTTAGATTGAGTTACGACAGATTTAAAAATCTCTATGTTATGGAGGGAACTTACGGCTAAAGGTCTTAGCACATACAAGTTATTTTCCAGTTTAGCTATACAAATTTCAACACCATCCTTTCGAATAAACGCTTTATTCAATTTTTTAAGAAATAGTGTAATTGTATTGTAACAGACACTTTACAGAAATAAGGTTCCTTTTTATGTTTAGGAACTACAAAGACATCTTTTAATATAAGAAACCTATTCTGTAAAGTAAACTGGATATCTCCTACTGCCAGAGTTGAGACGATGTGCCCGGTGCCTACTCGCATCATCATCTTACCAGCCTCCAACTGTCGCTAGGATCTAATCCTCTGAAAAGAAAAACAATACATGATTAGTGCGCCCGAATCTCATATCCAAGTAGAAATCATCATTCTCCACTAAACAAGTTTCTATTACAAGAAAATCATATTTACCTCTGTCTGCCTTGGCAGCCTTCTTTTCCTTCAGATAACGAGGACAATTCCTCTTCCAGTGTCCGTCCTGGTTACAGTGGAAACATTTTCCTTTTTCAACCAGCGGTGGACGCTTCTTCTAGGCGACAAGTGGCGGGTTAGCAGGCGCATTCCCTTTCCCTTACTACCCTTCTTCTTCTTCCCCTTTCCAGAGTTAGAAGTGGAAGATGCAGACTTTTTTCCTGAGGTCGAACCTCGATAAAACTTTTTAGAGGACGAGACAACATTTGTCTCACCTTCCTTTTTCTCTTTACTTTTTAGCAAGGATTGGTAAGTCTGCAACTCGTTGAGGAGAGATAAGGGAGTATTCCACTTTGTTAAGAATCGCATTACTGACAAAGTGGAGGAAGCTCTCCGGCAATGAATGCAGGATAATGCTAACCTGACTACCCTCATCGATTTTAGACCCATTCATCTCCGCCACATTAAAATGGACCATCATATTTAGCACGTGTTCACGAACAGAGGTACCTTCCTCCATTTTGGAGCTGAAGATTTGCTTTAGAGCCTCATGCTCGAGCTGTCCAGACGGCTGTCCGAACATTCCCCGCAGGGATTCCATGATCTCACTAGCTGAGACCTTGGACTCGTGTTTCTTGGTCAAGACATCACTAAGACTGGCTAGAATATAGGCTCGAGCCTTCTCATTTGCTCATATCCAACGCTCGTAAGCTGTCCGAACATTTCGAGTAGCGTCTTGAGGTGGAATAGGAGGACATTCCTTCGTAAGGACAAACTTCAGATCCTCGATGATGAGTATCTTCGTGAGCATATGTTTTCAACTTGAATAGTTTTGGCCATTCAGTTTTTCGGCGCTAAGCAAATTGATAGTGGCTGATGCCATTAAAACCCATTGCTAAAGAAAACGAATAACCTTGTATAAGACTTTGCAAAAACCACATTTTAATTAACCAATTAATTTTTAGAAAAACAAATTCCAAGTACCCTATAGATCATTTTGACTATTTACTCAAACCTGATCCACTTTTATGTCTCCACATAAAGTTTAAATACTCATATAATAGTCATGTATCTTTTTAGTTTATTGGATTTATTTCTAAAACGAAATAAGCAATTCATATATTCAATACAGCTTTATTGAATCAAACTTCAATAACAACTTTATTGATTTACAGAATGATTTTATTGTTTACAGACCACGAGTTTTAGGACATAAAAACCAATAAATATTTAAACCCTAAATTGAATTTGAACATTTTAAATTCAAACTCTAATTCCAAATTTGAACACTTAAAATTCGCTCAATTTTCTAATCTAATGTGTAATGTTTTACGAGCTAGTAGAGGTATTTTATGGACCTACAGATCATAAGCTCCAACAGTTTAAGATTAATTGGCTAAACTCTTTAAATTTAATTAATCAATATTCGTTAACCACTGAGACATACCACTATAGCTCGATGGTTGCACTCTCCTCATTGTATATATATTTCAGTAAGCCAATCCTTCATAGGTTGTTTGTATTTACAGCTAGGTCAAAATTACCAATTTATCCCTATAGATACATCTTGCTCCTTAAGCTCCCCCTGATCCTCTATTGAACAATTGGTTTATAGTCCAACTAATAAACCATGTCCCTCTCGGCTATGAGAGGGCAGGGCCCTTTTGTTGAAGACCAGGAATTAGTACTTAAGAGAACGACCGATCTACTAACCCTAATTCGGGTAGGAGTAAATTCCATCTTGCAGGACTATGTCCCCAGCTATCTATCTAGTCTTATCCCCAAAATGGGAGGTTTATTGAGGAGTGTTGTTGAAATACTCTCACCTAGGCAGATCAAAGGATAATCTCGAATAAACAGGAGTTCATAGTTAGCTCAAGATTAAGATCGAGTTATCCCTAGGTCATCGAATTGAAATAGTCAGTTTTAATAGTAAACAGTTGTTATAAAGAAAAAGTGATTATTTCGTGGTCCGGTCCTATGCAAAATTCTTTTGCACAGAATGCCTCTACTCGCATGTCTCCACATGAACGATTTTGGGATCACGTTGTTTGTATCATTATACAAAGTAGGCCACATCCATAGTATCCTCAGAACGAGATGCCCAATCTCATCCATATACTTATAGACCTTTTTGGTTATATACTATAACTTGATCATCTTTTATGTCTCTACATAAAGTTACAATATTCATACTATAGCCATGAATTCGTTTATTGGAATTTTATTACATTATGTAATTTCAATAACACTTTTATTGAATAAATGCTTCAACAATACTTTTATTGATAAATATAATATGTTTTCATGATTACGAACTGCGAGTTTTAGGACATTCCCAACAGGGTTACTGAGTGTCTGTAAATGTAATGAAGAATCATGGTTGATATAGGTAGGATTTAGAATTTTGATTCTCTTTTTAGTTTTTTAGAAGTGGGATTTTTAGCTAATGGTTAATATTCTCAGCTTTATTCAATCTTAGGCTTCTTAAAACTATGAATGGTTACTTAAATATGGAGCTTGATTCAACAAGAGTAAAGCACTAAGGAAGCCAACTACCTCAAACTTTTTAGAAAAGAAGATAGAGAGAGAGAATGTAAATTTTGTACTCTATCTTCTCACTTAATCTTCTTGTTCATCATACACTTTAAGAGCTCTGATTTAGGCTTGTAAACTTAATCATACACTTAAAGAACTCTAATTTAGGCTTGTAAACTTAGGTACTAGTACTTAAAATGAGATGTAGCTTAAAAGAATTCAAGTTTTCTTTTCAATTCCTTCAGACTTTGATGATTCTTGTTCTAAAGATAGTCTCTGGCTATGTATAAAAAAAAAATTAATATGTTTATATGTGTCACACCCCCTCCCTAGCCTTAGTCCCAAGACTTGGAAGGGAGCATGAGGATACACCAGTAGTATTCCAAGACAACATTTTAATTTAACATCTCCCCCCTTATCTATTAAAGACTTTAACATGTTTACAATAATCTATCTAACTTTCATACATATAGTTCAATTTGCTATATTCTTTTATCACATGATCCGAGCCGTGCCCTGAGAATTTACCAAGTCCTGGTATTTTGGTGGTTTGTAGACTCCTTCCTGAACGGCTCCACTTTTGCTACCTGGGGGGGGGGGGGGAATAGAAGAAAACATTTGGAAGAGTGTGAGCTACTAAGCCTAGTGAGTGATGCTTTTTAAAATAATAATCAGTTTGCAAAATATATTTTTTGGGAAGTCAATCACATAATCACAATTTCAGTATAATTTATGCATGATCATGTGTGATTTCATTCAATCATTATCCTCCAGTTCCATGCTATACTTGGCATGTTCACATCATGGACATATTATCAATCATAACAACTTTTTATGGAAACTTTCTAAACCCACTTTTCCCGCCAATGTGCACATCGAAAATTCTTTTTCTGCTAGTCATGCTTAGGTAACTTGACTATATTTCCCGCTGGTCGTCACCGACTATTATTTCCGCCGACCGAGGCCGACTATATTTTCCCGCCAAGTATCTTTTTTAAGCATGCTAACTTATGTAGTCTGGGTATAATCTCAGTTTCCATAGAAATTTCAAAAAGAATATCATGGCAAACAAAATAACATCATAAGTATGCATCTTGCACTTTATATATGAATTTATCCATATATCAACGCATAAAACTAAGTAACCACTCATCGCAAGCAAGTTTTTCCACTAAAATCACCTTGAGAATACCTTCCTGAGAATTCCT